>NC_142636.1:14131590-14442500 GCF_059453375.1 Lepisosteus platostomus | reverse complement strand
AATGACCGATGATTAGCACTCTAACAGTGACTGAAACTCCCAGTGGCTTCAGTGCTCAAACTGATATTTACTTGAAGAAGGATCCAATTAAACAGTTCGTTTTTTCAGTTAGGATTCCAGTTAACTAATTAAGCACTCCGTTTTGGTGAACCAATAAGGAGCAGAAGACTCTTGGACTCCAGAAGAAATAGTGTTGGAAGACATAGACACACCCTGAAACCCCGCAGGACCAGAACCGGAGGTCCAGATCATGTACCAGGGTCGTGTGTGCAACAAAGAACTTTAACCCACACATTCCATTAATGACAACTCTCTCAGTGCAGTGTTCATGTACTGGAGTGTCCAGTCAGTGTGTCTGTATTAACCCCTCTCTCTCTCAGTGCAGTGTTAATGTACTGGAGTGTCCAGTCAGTGTGTCTGTATGAACCCCTCTCTCTCAGTGCAGTGTTCATGTACTGGAGTGTCCAGTCAGTGTGTCTGTATTAACCCCTCTCTCTCTCAGTGCAGTGTTAATGTACTGGAGTGTCCAGTCAGTGTGTCTGTATGAACCCCTCTCTCTCAGTGCAGTGTTCATGTACTGGAGTGTCCAGTCAGTGTGTCTGTATTAACCCCTCTCTCTCTCAGTGCAGTGTTAATGTACTGGAGTGTCCAGTCAGTGTGTCTGTATTAACCCCTCTCTCTCTCAGTGCAGTGTTAATGTACTGGAGTGTCCAGTCAGTGTGTCTGTATGAACCCCTCTCTCTCTCAGTGCAGTGTTAATGTACTGGACTGTCCAGTCAGTGTGTCTGTATTAACCCCTCTCTCTCTCAGTGCAGTGTTAATGTACTGGAGTGTCCAGTCAGTGTGTCTGTATTAACCCCTCTCTCTCTCTGTGCAGTGTTAATGTACTGTAGTGGAGGAGGGAGAGGAGCAGAGGGGTGAGAGAGGGAGTATGGGTTAGTCAGGTGATGGATATACTGCCTAACTGGGCTGGGCTTATATGTAGAGTGACTTTGACTTTTAGGGCAAGAGCTACAGTCTGGATTAGGTTTTGAGGTGCACCTAGGGTCAGTATTAGGGATACTGTACATGTGGAGGTCGTACATCTGTTTCTGTGTGAGGGTGGCTCTGAGAGCAGCTGTTGTATCAGCAGCGGGTGTCATAATAATAATACCATAGTAATCTACATATTTCACTTCTCTGCTCTGTGCTCTTCAGAGCAGTAATTACTTTCTCCTTCAATTAAAGAGCCGAAAGAGGGATCTGCTGTCGCAGGCGGTGTGATTGATCTGTGTTTACTTCCTGTTCCACACTCTGCAGACGAAACCAGCTCCCGAACAAACACATCAATTCATCAGACGAGCCTTTTATGCAAATTCCTAATAAAACATTTTTACTCTAAATGATCTCGAACTAATTAAGCGAGTGTTAATTAAGACTCCGGCGTGAGCAGCGAGAATGAGGGAGGCGGGACCGCGGGATGCTGGGAGAAAAACGAGGAATTGTTATGGAAGCGTTCAGGTTAATCAAGCGCCGATATTATTGATAACATCCTCTGAACATTGATCGATTGAGCAGCTATTAGCGTGCTAAATAAACAGGCGCTGGGGGAGTGTCTGTGGGAGTGGGTGTGAGTGTGCGACGCTGTGTGTGTGCGTTACTGTCAAGGTGGGGAAGAGATTCCCGATCCGGCGGGACCGGACTGGCTCAAGGCCCGGGCCGGGAAGTCTCAGACCTGCAGGAGCCCAGGCTGGTCAATAACAAGACACTGACACTCATGGGACGTCCCGCACAGAGTACAACTGCCTGTGACTGTGTGTGAGTGTGTCACTATGTGTCACTATGTGTGTGTCACTGAAGCACAAGTCAGGGTGTGTCCACTGAGCGTACAATATCACTGTGTCACACACCCACACACACCCTCATACTCATCCCGACAAACCCTAATTCAAATACACTGGGACACTCATACTGTCACTGGAGCTCACAGACACACACTCACAATCAGACACACACACACACTCATACTGTCACTGGAGCTCACAGACACACACACACAATCAGACACACACACACACTCATACTGTCACTGGAGCTCACAGACACACACACACAATCAGACACACTCACACACACTCATACTGTCACTGCAGCCCGTGCGAGCGCCACACTATCCGCGTTCTGAGCCCGCCTGTTTTCGCGGGCTCGTGCGTGGCGCCGTCACGGCGTGCGTGTCCGTGGCCCCGGTCCGCCGGGCGGGCGGTCATCTGTGTTTCCGGACCAGCGCTCGGGCTCGTGAGGGCGCCTGTCCCACTTTCGGCGCCTGCGTGCGTGGGCTCGCGTGTCCGTGTCCGTGTCTGCGGCTCCGCGCGTGTTTGTGTGTGTCAGTGTCTGTGCGTGTGTTCGCTGGTTTGCTTTGCTAAATTATCCGGCGTTTTGTCATTCAAGGGGCGATAGCAGCAATTCACCCAGAAAGTACCTTCTGCGCCCATAAATAATATTCAAGTCAGTCTATTGTTAAGTGAAAAGTTGACTGCTGTTTGATTTTTTGCGGCGACCTCGGGTGAAAGCTCATACATCACGCGATGACAGCTATAGAAAGGCTCTAAATTAGCAACTAAATCGAATATTGATCAGCTCTGTGCGGGCCGCGCGTGGTGGCGCTTGTCGGGTTTCGAGAGAGCGACTCGCGAGGCGGCCTGTTCCCTCGCGCGCTCGCCGCCCTCCTCTGTCTTCCTCTGAAGAGCCTCCGCTGCCCCTGTCTTCCTCTCCTCCGTTCTTCTGCAGAAACCCTCCCCTCTCTCCCTCCCCCGATGTCATTGTAACCCTCCGCTCGCTCGCCAGCTCATTGTCTGTCTGTCACTCTCGATTTCTCTGCCTCTAACCTCTGGGTCTCTCCCTTCCCCTCGCTCCTGTTTTAGATATTGGGACGCTCAGATATGCAGATTCTGCAGCAGAGATGGACTGCGCCTCGTGGTCACCCTGTCTCTTCTGTCTGGTTCTGGTTCGGGGTTCGACGCTGCAGGGGTTCATCCAGGATCTCCGATTAACTCAGGTGTGTGCTGCTCATTTACCTGGACGTGTAGATACCTCATTAAGGGGCTGATTAGAGCAGAGATCTGGGACCTTTGACTTGGGAGGCCCAGTGCTGGAAGCTGCTTGCAATGAGGTGTCAGTGAATGTGGAACACAGTCTCCCAGTTACTGACCTTTAACCCCTGACTGGACCCCAAGAGCCCCTGAAGGACTGGGGGTCTCATGGATTGAGCTGAGCCAGGTACTGTCCTCACGAGCCCAGACTCGCAGTGACCTTTAACCCCGACTGAGGCTGTGCAGGGTGTTTGTATTGATCATCTCTTCCCAGTCGTAGTACTGGTGACCCCAAAGAGTTCATTTATGCTCATTCTGTTTGACGCCCCAGCTGTCTAACCTCCGGAGAGCGGGGACGGAGAGGGGTCCGGACCCGGGGATCCGGGCCGGTCAGTCTCTGGTTCTGGAGGGGGTGGGAGCAGGAGGAGCTGGCAGGGGGAGGCGTGTCAGCGCCCCAGGGGGACACAGAAGATGGAGGAGTGGTGGACTGTTGTACCATTTCTAATGGGGCTGTGAGCACAGACAGTTCCTCCTTCAGTCTCACTGCGTGGTGTTTATACACAGTGTAGAGCAGACACACACTCACACACACTGACACACACACACTCACACACACTGACACACACTGACACAGACAGACACACACTGACACACACTGACACAGACACACACACTGACACACACTGACACAGACACAGACACACACACTGACACAGACAGACACACAGACACACACACTGACACAGACACACACACACTGACACACACTGACACAGACACACACAGACACAGACAGACACACACACTGACACACTCACTGACAGCCACACACACATAGACACAATCACACACAGACTCACAAACACACACACACGCCCCCATTCACCCTTGGTATTCTGTTTCTCCCTGCCTGCCCTCTTTTGTCTGTACCCCACATCCCTCCTGCCCTCTGTACCCCCAGATATACAGACACAGAGACAGGCAGAGACAGATAAATCACTGCAGCCCACTGGAGCCCAGCAGTGTGAGCCTGGCCAGTACCTGGAGGGGAGACTCCTGGGAGAGCTGAGGCTGCTGCTGGAAGAGGTGTTAGTGGGACCAGTAGGGGGCGCTCACCCTGCGGTCTGTGTGGGTCCTAATGCCCCAGTATAGTGACGGGACACTAGACTGTAAACAGGCGCCGTCCTTCGGATGAGATGTAAAACTGAGGTCCTGACTCTCTGTGGTCATTAACAATCCCAGGGTGTTTCTCTAAAAGAGTAGGGGTGTCACCCCAGTGTCCTGGCCAAATTTCCCCCCTGGTCTTTACCAGTCATGGCCTCCTAATAATCTGAACTGGCTCCATCCCTCTGCTCTCCTCCCCACTGAGAGCTGGTGTGTGGGGAGAGGACTGGCTCATCCAGGTGGGGCTGCACTCTGGAATTATTATTTTTAACTAAAGACAGATATACAGACATATGAAGTGACAGATATATATAGAAACAGATGCACAGATTTAGACAGACAGATACAGAGATTAGATTGAGTTTCGGCGCAGAAAAGAATTGCACAGCAGGAGGCTTTTATGTTGGACACGAGGTTGAATGATTCAGACAGTCCTGTTCCAGGACGTTTCGGATGAAGTCTTCCCCCGGTCGCTGAGGAACACACACGCTCCCCCGCGCGTGCGCGCAAACTTCCGCCACTCCGAGCAGCTCGCGAACAGTTTGACACGGTAACGAGTGTCTCGAGATCCGCGAGGGGAACGCTCGCGCCGCCTGCTTTGCGGGGCCCCGAGGACATTCCGGCGCCATCTGTTTCCGGTTGACGCCTGCTCACGCGGGCAGGATGCGGGAATGTTGCAACTTTTTTTTTTCTCTTGTGGAGCGCGAGCCAAGAGTTTGTTGCTGTCATAGTGTTTTTCTTTGAAACTGTTTATTTCAACAGACGGTGAGGATGCGATCTTTTTAACAGCACTCAGGCGCACGCCCGCTCCTGCTGTGCCGCGCGATGCAGATCTCTCCTCTCCTCTCCTCTCCGCGCCGCGAGAGAGTCGGGGGGTCGCGTGTTCCTGGGGAAGGTAGCGCCGCGTGCTCGGTGCTGGCCAGGTGCACAGTGACCCCGGGTCGCCAGGCACGTCTGCAGCACGCGCGGTTAATTAAGCAATTAGAGACGGACTCGGGCTCTGAGTCCTGCAGCCCTGAGCTCCTCCTCAACCACCGCGGCCCTGGGCCTCTGGACACTGGACACTGGACACAGCTGTGTGAGAGAGTGTGTGTGTGTCTGGGAATGAGACACAGCCGGGCTGCGTTCCTCCAGGAGAGGGGAGAGCCCGCGTCTGTGCAGAGAGAGGGAGAGAGGGAGAGACAGAGGCTCTCTGGAGCTCTGGGATGAAATCCATCCGGGATAATGGCATTAGGCTTAGCGGAGTGGATGAGGAAGGAAACAATAAGGCTCAGGGTGTCCGATAGCAGGACACCACACAGAACCACCGCGCACTGGCCCACGGGTCGATGGTCCGGCCTCTGTCTCAGGGAAAGGCATGCTTGCAGACCACGTGTATTATGGGCAGAGGGTGTTAAGAAACTAGTGCTCTCTGTGATCCTGCTTATTAGAGATTGTAAACCCTCCACATGAGGCTCTGCAAAGGGGACTACATTTCCCAGAAGGCAAATGGAAGAAAAATGGCCAACTAGCTGAAACCCTGGGTTTTCGGGCCCAGCTGTTGTCATCTGAAGCTGTGTTTCAGGGTATAAAAGGGTGTGTCAAACACATCCATGTGTTTGAGCACTGTCTTTGTGTTGGAGTTGTTTCCCTGCAGAAACCCGGGGTGTTCTGAAGATCGAGACACTGTAGGAGTCTGGAACAAGCTGCCCATCCACGATGTCCAAGCCAAGACACTGAATTCTCTCAAGAAGCAGCTGGATGAGATTCTGGGACCAGTTAACTTCTAACTCCTAGCTGGGCAGAAGAGCCTCCTCTCACTTGTAACATTCTTAGTTTCTAAAGTCGGCCGGGAAACTGTTCCGATCCTGGCGGAAGTGGGAATTCTGGAACTAGATGTGTTCTTTTGGAGAAGAGTGTTTTTCCCAGCGGTAGCAGAGTGGCACCATGGTTAGCATTGTAACCCCACAGTCCTGGGGTTGGGGATTCAATCCCAGACCTGGGGTGCGGTCTGTGTGGAGTTGATGTGTTTGTGTGGGCGTCCTGTCCAGGGGGTACCCTGCCACGCTCCCATTGCTTGCTGGGATAGACCCCTGCTCGCCGGGCGAAGCCGTTGGAAGCCGGGCGGATGTTTGTCTGGTCCCTGGCCGTGGGAGCAGAGCCTGGCCTCCCCCCTCTCGCAGGGGGACCCCGAGTCCAGTCTGGGGCAGCGGGGGAGACAGGCTGATCGGGCCGTCGGAGAGGCTTCTAGCCAAGATCCCGTCCTCCTGCTGGTCTTCCTCTGCCTTCCTCCCTGTCTCTCTCATCTCCCTCTTCCTCTCTCCCCTCCTCCACCCCTCTAACCCTCTTTCTCTCTGTCTTCCTCTCCCTTAAAATCTCCCTTCTCTTCTGTCTTCTCCATGTTTCTCCCTCTCTGTCCTTCTCCACTCTTTCTCTCTCCCTCTCTTCCTCTCCACTCTCTCTCTCCACTCTCTCCCACTCATCCTCTTCCTCTCCATTTTCTCTCCCTCTCTTCCTCTCCAGTCTCTCTCCCTCTCTCTCTTTCTCCCCTCCCTTTCTGCTGTAACACTCAGCCTCCTAACCACAGTCGACACCGCTGTCGCTGTGCCTGAGTCTCCGCGCGCTGATGTCTGTTTCTTATTACTGCCTGGCTGTGCGACTTCCAGACCTCCCCTCTTTCCCATCTCTCCCTCTCGTCTTCCACCTGGCCCTTCCAGGTTGGATCTCTGGATTCGATTGAATAGAATATTATACTATTCTACTATAATATAATTATTGAAATTCTAAATCTCCCTGCACTCTGGAGCAGAGAGCTTTAAAGGAGCCCCAGTCTCACTGTGATCTGTGTCAGTGTTACAGGTAGAGACACAGCCCTTATAGAGTCAGGAGACTCATCTCCCTGCAGTCTGGAGCAGAGAGCTTTAAAGGAGCCCCAGTCTCACTGTGATCTGTGTCAGTGTTACAGGTAGAGACACAGCCCTTATAGAGTCAGGATACTCATCTCCCTGCAGTCTGGAGCAGAGAGCTTTAAAGGAGCCCCAGTCTCACTGTGACCTGTGTCAGTGTTACAGGTAGAGACACAGCCCTTATAGAGTCAGGAGACTCATCTCCCTGCAGTCTGGAGCAGAGAGCTTTAAAGGAGCCCCAGTCTCACTGTGACCTGTGTCAGTGTTACAGGTAGAGACACAGCCCTTATAGAGTCAGGATACTCATCTCCCTGCAGTCTGGAGCAGAGAGCTTTAAAGGAGCCCCAGTCTCACTGTGACCTGTGTCAGTGTTACAGGTAGAGACACAGCCCTTATAGAGTCAGGATACTCATCTCCCTGCAGTCTGGAGCAGAGAGCTTTAAAGGAGCCCCAGTCTCACTGTGACCTGTGTCAGTGTTACAGGTAGAGACACAGCCCTTATAGAGTCAGGAGACTCATCTCCCTGCAGTCTGGAGCAGAGAGCTTTAAAGGAGCCCCAGTCTCACTGTGACCTGTGTCAGTGTTACAGGTAGAGACACAGCCCTTATAGAGTCAGGAGACTCATCTCCCTGCAGTCTGGAGCAGAGAGCTTTAAAGGAGCCCCAGTCTCACTGTGACCTGTGTCAGTGTTACAGGTAGAGACACACGGCCCGTATGGAGTCGGGATCTCGATCGGGCTGATGGAGGACGTGGCTGTGGGTGTGCGTGAGACCGTGGAGGGCTCCCTGCCTCGCCACTCCCCCTCGCTCGCCGCTCCTTGTCGGTTTAGATTCCCTGCCCGAGCGCTGGCGGCTCTCCTGTGAGTTGGCGCGCGGCGCTCGGGGGCCCGCCGGCCCGCGGCAGACAGCTTGACTGATGACAGGCATTAACCAGTTAATCTGTCTGATTGAATGTTTGCTTCCTGCAAATTGATACATTAAACAACACGCCGTCCGAGAGGCGGCAGGAGGAATCACTCAGGCGGGAATCGTCTCTTCCCAAATCAGGCTCTCAGACACGGGAAACACCATCCGGAGACAGGGAGTGTGGGATACAGAGAGAGAGTGGGGTACAGAGAGAGAGGAGTGGGGTACAGAGAGAGAGAGTGGGGTACAGAGAGAGAGAGAGGGGTACAGAGAGAGAGGGTGTGGGGTACTGAGAGAGTGGGGTACAGAGAGAGAGGGGTGTGGGGTACAGAGAGAGGGGTGTGGGATACAGAGAGGAGAGGAGTGTGGGATACAGAGAGAGGAGTGTGGGGTACAGAGAGAGAGAGAGAGAGGGTGTGGGGTACTGAGAGAGGAGTGTGGGATACAGAGAGGAGAGGAGTGTGGGATACAGAGAGAGAGGGTGTGGGGTACAGAGAGAGAGGGTGTGGGGTACAGAGAGAGGAGTGTGGGGTACAGAGAGAGAGGGTGTGGGGTACAGAGAGAGGAGTGTGGGATACAGAGAGAGGGGTGTGGGGTACAGAAAGAGGAAGAAGGGGAGATGACTCAGAAAGGAAGAGAGATTATTTCCTTGCTTCTCTATGAAGTGCTCGTCTTGTTCCTGTACCAATAATTAATCACTCACTTATCAGATGCAAATTAACGTCTATAAAAACACCCTCTTGAAACAGAGTGGTGTACGTCATGGAGGGCAATATTAATTCTCATTTATTAATTTCCTAATTAAAAGCACAGAGAGCTGAGAAACAAATCACTGGGTTCTTATTAATGTACATAATACAAAACAAACCAATTCAACCATATCTTCTTCAGTTCCTTCTTCATCATCAGAGCTGTAGAGTTCCTGTAGAGACACTCAGTCCAGCTCATCTGTATCTTCACACTAACACTCCTTCATCATCATCAGAGCTGTAGAGTCACTGTAGAGACACTCAGTCCAGCTCCTCTGTATCTTCACACTAACACTCCTTCATCATCCTCAGAGCTGTAGAGTCACTGTAGAGACACTCAGTCCAGCTCCTCTGTATCTTCACACTAACACTCCTTCATCATCCTCAGAGCTGTAGAGTCACTGTAGAGACACTCAGTCCAGCTCCTCTGTATCTTCACACTAACACTCCTTCATCATCCTCAGAGCTGTAGAGTAACTGTAGACACTCAGTCCAGCTCATCTGTATCTTCACACTAACACTCCTTCATCATCATCAGAGCTGTAGAGTCACTGTAGAGACATTCAGTCCAGCTCCTCTGTATCTTCACACTAACACTCCTTCATCATCATCAGAGCTGTAGAGTCACTGTAGAGACACTCAGTCCAGCTCCTCTGTATCTTCACACTAACACTCCTTCATCATCATCAGAGCTGTAGAGTCACTGTAGAGACACTCAGTCCAGCTCCTCTGTATCTTCACACTAACACTCCTTCATCATCCTCAGAGCTGTAGAGTCACTGTAGAGACACTCAGTCCAGCTCCTCTGTATCTTCACACTAACACTCCTTCATCATCCTCAGAGCTGTAGAGTAACTGTAGACACTCAGTCCAGCTCATCTGTATCTTCACACTCACACTCCTTCATCATCATCAGAGCTGGAGAGTCACTGTAGAGACACTCAGTCCAGCTCCTCTGTATCTTCACACTGACACTCCTTCATCATCATCAGAGCTGTAGAATCACTGTAGAGACACTCAGTCCAGCTCATCTGTATCTTCACACTGACACTCCTTCATCATCATCAGAGCTGTAGAGTCACTGTAGAGACACTCAGTCCAGCTCCTCTGTATCTTCACACTAACACTCCTTCATCATCATCAGAGCTGTAGAGTCACTGTAGAGACACTCAGTCCAGCTCATCTGTATCTTCACACTCACACTCCTTCATCATCATCAGAGCTGTAGTGTCACTGTAGAGACACTCAGTCCAGCTCGTTCTGATATAATATGAATGAGATGAGATCCATCTGCTCTGCCAGTTCCTCCTTTCTTGTTTGAATTTCCCTAATTGTGCCCCCCTGTCCCCCTGGCCCCCCCTTCATGCATGGTCCCCCAAAGAGGAGCCCCCCACCCCTGTGCCGTGCGGGTGGCTGTAATGAGGCTAATGCGGTGTAATACCTGCGGGTGATTAGAGGCGCTGCCTGCTGTCACAGCGCGTTAGTAGGGCCGCGCTGATGTGTCAATGAAGCTCCGGTATCGCAGGTGATTCACTCTGCCAGGAAACGAGCAGAAGGCAGGAGCAGTCCTTCTGTCAGCGTGTGTGCACGTGTGTGCGTGTGCGCAACCGTCTCACTGCACAGATACAGAACAGTGCTGTTTCACTACGAGACTGCAGTGCAAGTGTTATAGAACTGACCTGTTACAATAGGTACTACTGGACTGGGACTGGAGCTCCTAGTGTAACTGGACTGTTCTACTGGACTGGGACTGGAGCTCCTAGTGTAACTGGACTCTTCTACTGGACTGGGACTGGAGCTCCTAGTGTAACTGGACTCTTCTACTGGACTGGGACTGGAGCTCCTAGTGTAACAGACTGGTCTACTGGACTGGGACTGGAGCTCCTAGTGTAACTGGACTGTTCTACTGGACTGGGACTGGAGCTCCTAGTGCCAGGAGCTACCAGCCACCAAGGGATCAATCAAGAGAGGAATTCCAACTTGTCCTGGAAGGTTAATTTTGATGATGCCAGCCCCCCAACCATGAACTCCAGCCCTGAGCCAGCAGGTCTGAGCTCCTTTGGGTGGTCTGTGGGTGGTGGGCTGGCATCATCAAAGACAGGAGACAGTAGGAGGAATCGGTGCTCCCCTTTCCCAGAAAACAGTTCATCACAGAGGCATTAGCCAGCAAAGGATGGAAAAGAGTCAGTCCTCTATATTCCACTCAGAAAATGTCAACTCTTCATGTTCCCACTCTGGGACCCTGTCACTGTCCACTGGCTCTCCTGTCCACAGCCAGCGTTCCTGTTACCTGGGAAGTACAGTACACATCGCCCATCTGCCCCAGGCCCACAGAACCTCTGGTGCAGTAACATCACACGTGTATTTGTGCTTGATTTCAGTGTGCACAAGTGTTACATCACATGTGTATCTGTGTGTGACAGTACAAGTGTCAGTAACATCATGCGTGTTTGTGTGTGTGATTTCAGTGTGTACAAGTGTTACATCACATGTGTATCTGTGTGTGAGAGTACAACTGTCAGTAACATCACGCGTGTATGTGTGGTTGATTTCAGTGTGTACAAGTGTTACATCACGTGTATCTGTGTGTGATTACAGTACGTGTCAGTAAGGTCACATGTATTTGTTTGTGATGATAGTACAAGTATCAGTAAGATCACATGTATCTTTGTGATTTCAGTGTTCACAAGTCTCAGTAAGCTCACATGTGAATCTCAGTGTGATTCCAGTGTTCACAAGTGTCCGTAAGCTCACATGTGTATCTGTGTGATTTCAGTGTTTACAAGTGTCAGTAAGTTCCTACCAGCACATGTGTTTTCAGTGTGTGTCAGAACGTGTGTGCTCTGCTTGGTTAATGCTGCCTGTTTAATTGGACTAGGGGTGCCCAGTCAATACCCAGCCTGGCTCTAATGAAGCCCTGATTGGTTTGTGAGGCGGGTGGATATGCTAGAGTGAGCCTGATTTCTTGGCCATGCTGGCTGAGGTAATCTATATTATACTGCATTACGCACTGCAATTCAATTTACCTCTGCAGTCCCCTTTGCAGCCCAGCTCTGCTCCACAGTCACAGTTCGGGTCTCTGTCGCGCCTCAGTCCTCTGTTCTCTCTCTCCCCCATGTCTTTTCACTCTGTTTATTGCAGTGATGGTTTGTTGCAGCTCACCCATTCTCATTTTTTTCTACACTCTTTGCCTCTTTTCTTTGTTTTTCAGTTTCTTTTATCTCGATGTCAGTTAACAGATGGTTCTCAGACGTTCTCTTATCCCAGATATTTTCAATGAAAGTTTTTTCCAGTGTGAAACCTGCTTCCCATATATAAGAGTCAGTGTGCTTCACATATAAAATATTATAGTCAGTGTTCAGTAAAGAGACAGACCTGTAATAGTCACTGCATTTCAGGAATAAAGTGTTACAGTGTTCAGTAAAGGCATGGGCCTACAATAGTCACCATGCCACCTCTGTAAAATATTACTGTCTGTGTTCAGTAAAGACATGGTCCTGTAATAGTTACTGTGTTTCATATAAAAAATTAAATGTTTTCAGTAAAGACATGGTCCTAAATACTCATTGTGCTCCATGTGTAAATAGTGCAGTACTCAGTCAAGCCAGTCCTTTAATTGTTGTACTGTGATACTGTGCTTCATACAGAAAATGTAACATTTCAGTAAAGTATCTGTAGCTGTTATGGTGAAATTCATATTCTGATTCTGTCAGGGTCAGATCTCTATATGTAACAGTATAACTGTCACAATGTGACTGAAGCTCTTTTAAAGTTCTCTGTTACAGACCGGCAGGGAGATTAATATCATGACTATGTTAGGGTAGTCCCTCTATCTGTAACAGTGACACAGATCAGTGTGACTGGGACTCCTTTAAAGATCTCTGTTTTGACCGGGCAAAGAGATGAATAACTTCTGTATTCACTGGAGAAATGACCTGGAAGAGCAGCTGTATATTAAACACATATAGAGGAGTATGTGTTGGACAGGTCTACATACACAGAGTGCACAGTGCAGTGCAGAGGACCCCTGTCCTTCTCTGTGTTTATTTCCATCGCTCAGTCCAGGGAGTGACAGAGAGAGGGAGGGCGAGACACAAGCAGTGTTTTTCCGACAGTATTGTCCAGGAGTGAAACAGCCCAGGAGGCTGTAATCGGAGCTGGGAGGTGGGGAGGAGGGAGACAGGGACAATTGCCGCAGGGATGATAGTGTTTTTGACAGGTAAATAAGCCTGTGATTGTCGACAGTTATACAGCACCTCTCTGACCTCCGATATAGACCTCTTCCATCTCTATTTCACTGGCCCGCAGAGCCTGCAAGATAGGCTCACACTGATACACACAAGCTGATACACTAATACACACACTGATACACACTATCACACATAGGCTCGTATACTAATACACACTGATACACAAAGGCATTGATATACACACAAACACTAATACACACTCTGATACATACAGGCTGATAAACTAATACACACACTGATACACACTATTACACACAGGCTCGTGTACTAATCCACACTGATACACAAAGGTATTGACATACATACATACACTAATACACACACTGATACATACAGACGGATAAACTAATACACACACTGATACACAAAGACACTGATATATACATACACTGATACACAGCTATTACACATAGGCTGATACACTGACACACACTAATAAACACTGATACACAAAGGCTGATACACACACACTGTTACAAACAGGCTCACACACCGACACACACTGTTATACACAGGCTGATACACTAATACACACACTGTTACACACAGGCTGATACAATGATATACACACACACTGTTACATTCAGACTGGTACACTGACACACACTTTTACACATAGGCAGATATACACACACTGTTACACTCAGGCTGATATATTGATACACAGACACACACTGTTAAACTCAGGCTGATGCACTGATACGCAAAGTTACACACAGGCTGGTACACTAATACACACTGATACATACAGAATGATACACTGACATACACACTGATACACTGACACTCACTGGTACACACAGAATGATACACTAATACACACACTGGTACACACAGAATGATACACTGACATACACACTGATACACTGACACTCACTGGTACACACAGAATGATACACTAATACACACACTGGTACACACAGAATGATACACACACTGATACAAACATACTGATACACACAGGCTGCTACGCTGATCCACTCGCACTGATACACACACCCAGTAATGCACACACTGATTAATACACAACACATTCATTAATACAAAAACACACAGGACCCCTAATATAAACACTAATTAATACACAACACTTTAATTAATACACAAACATACAGGACCCCTAACATACACACTAAGTAATACACAACCCACTCATTAATACACAAATACACAGGATCGCTAATATAATAATAATTAAAAGGCATCTACCAGTCTGTGCTTCTGTGTCTGTGTGTCTGTCAGTCTGTGGTTCTGTCAAGTCTGTGTGTCTGTCCGTCTGTGTGTCTGTCAGTCTGTGGTTCTGTCAGTCTGTTTTGTCCTCGGGTCTCTGTGTCTCTGTCAGTCTGTTTTGTCTTCGGGTCTCTGTGTCTCTGTCAGTCTGTGTTTTGTCCTCGGGTCTCTGTCTGTTTCTGTCAGTCTGTGTTTTGTCCTCGGGTCTCTGTGTGTTTCTGTCAGTCTGTGATTCTGTCAAGTCTGTGTGTCTGTCCGTCTGTGTGTCTGTCAGTCTGTGGTTCTGTCAGTCTGTTTTGTCCTCGGGTCTCTGTGTCTCTGTCAGTCTGTTTTGTCTTCGGGTCTCTGTGTCTCTGTCAGTCTGTGTTTTGTCCTCGGGTCTCTGTCTGTTTCTGTCAGTCTGTGTTTAGTCTTCGGGTCTCTGTGTCTCTGTCAGTTTGTGTTTTGTCCTCGGGTCTCTGTGTGTTTCTGTCAGTCTGTGTTTTGTCCTCGGGTCTCTGTGTGTTTCTGTCAGTCTGTGTTTTGTCTTCGGGTCTCTGTGTCTCTGTCAGTCTGTGTTTTGTCCTCGGGTCTCTGTGTGTCCGTCAGTCTGTGTTTTGTCCTCGGGTCTCTGTGTGTCCGTCAGTCTGTGTTTTGTCCCCGGGTCTCTGTGTCTCTGTCAGTCTGTGTTTTGTCCTCGGGTCTCTGTGTGTCCGTCAGTCTGTGTTTTGTCCCCGGGTCTCTGTGTCTCTGTCAGTCTGTGTTTTGTCCTCGGGTCTCTGTGTCCGTCAGTCTGTGTTTTGTCCCCGGGTCTCTGTGTGTTTCTGTCAGTCTGTGTTTTGTCCCCGGGTCTCTGTGTGTCCGTCAGTCTGTGTTTTGTCCTCGGGTCTCTGTGTGTTTCTGTCAGTCTGTGTTTTGTCCTCGGGTCTCTGTGTGTTTCTGTCAGTCTGTGTTTTGTCCCCGGGTCTCTGTGTGTTTCTGTCAGTCTGTGTTTTGTCCCCGGGTCTCTGTGTGTTTCTGTCAGTCTGTGTTTTGTCCCCGGGTCTCTGTGTGTTTCTGTCAGTCTGTGTTTTGTCCTCGGGTCTCTGTGTGTTTCTGTCAGTCTGTGTTTTGTCCCCGGGTCTCTGTGTGTTTCTGTCAGTCTGTGTTTTGTCCCCGGGTCTCTGTGTGTTTCTGTCAGTCTGTGTTTTGTCCTCGGGTCTCTGTGTGTTTCTGTCTTTTTTTCTTTACCGAGTCAACAACATCTCTGCTTGTTCTTCCCTTTCCATTTACCGGCCTCCTCCCTCCCTCTCTCTCTCTCTCCCTCTCACTTCAATCTCAAGTGTTTTCAATTTTATTCTGGAGTGGAATTAACTACCCCCGATGTCAAATTGCCGCCAAAATCGATAATAATATCTTTACAAAAGAGGATATTCTAGTCTCTCGCGACGGCTTTTGAAAAATGGAAAATTTAGTCGAGATTGATTCATTAGTTGACACGTTATAGGACGGTATAGCTATTGATCGCGGCCTGTCATGTCCTATCTGTGCTAATCGAAGCTGAAGCGCTCTGTCGATGGCCGCATTTTTCATAATTCCAGCGGAGCCGAGTGAGGCCACGAGCGCTCTCTCCCTCCTCCTCTCTCTCTCTCTTCCTTCCTCTCTCCCTCCTCCTCTCTCTCTCTTCCTTCCTCTCTCCCTCCTTCTCTCTCTCTCTCTCTCTCTTCCTTCCTCCCTCGCTCAGTCCCACGGCTGTTCCGTCCTCCGAGTCTGAGCGAACGAAACGGAGAGGGGGAGACACGGAGAGGGAGAGAGGGGGAGGAGGGGGGCATTTCCCCTGCCCGGCGAGACGGAGGAAGAGGCGGACAGAGAGAGGAGGCGTGTGCTTTATTGGAGTGGAGGCAGGGGGCTGTGAAGACGACTGAGACCGACAGAGCCGCAGACGGGACACTACCGAGACCGCCGAGCCCGGGACGCGCACTCTCCCACCTGCTGTCGGGTCAGGACTGGGAGAGCACAGACACCCGACCACGGAGCTCGTACCCGGCGCCCCTAAGACAGGACGTGCGTCACGGGAAGGCCCCGTGCCGACTGGAACGTAATGAAACGCGTCCTGACGTCACGCAGCGCTCACGTGCGTTTGCTCTCTGACATCCAATCAAAAGTCGTCACAGGTGACTCTGACGTCACTGATCCCAGCACCCCATTCGCGGACAGATGATGCGGACGATAATTAAGATTATTTTCGCCGATACACCTACTCAGGGCTACCTATACCATATACCGGTGACAATGATGTGTAAATAGAAGAAAATCCATACAAGTGCAATAAATTAGTTTAAAGAAGTTAGAAAGATATTTGAAAAGTGTTCCAAATGTTAACTTCAGCATTACCCAGATATATACAACACACTGTATATTAACTCAGGGTTTCTCTTATGGGGTGAAAATGTTTAGGTACCACATAGGTTCAAAACAGTAGAACACTCCTGTTACACTAGCAGCTACAGTCCCAGTCCAGTAGAACAGTCCAGTTACACTAGGAGCTCCAGTCCCAGTCCAGTAGACCAGTCTGTTACACTAGGAGCTCCAGTCCCAGTCCAGTAAAACAGTCCAGTTACACTAGGAGCTCCAGTCCCAGTCCAGTAGACCAGTCTGTTACACTAGGAGCTCCAGTCCCAGTTGAGTAGAACAGTCCAGTTACACTAGGAGCTCCAGTCCCAGTCCAGTAGAACAGTCCAGTTACACTAGGAGCTCCAGTCCCAGTCCAGTAGACCAGTCTGTTACACTAGGAGCTCCAGTCCCAGTCCAGTAGAACAGTCCAGTTACACTAGGAGCTAAAGTCCCAGTCCAGTAGAACAGTCTGTTACACTAGGAGCTAAAGTCCCAGTCCAGTAGACCAGTCTGTTACACTAGGAGCTCCAGTCCCAGTCCAGTAGACCAGTCTGTTACACTAGGAGCTCCAGTCCCAGTCCAGTAGAACAGTCTGTTACAATAGGAGCTACAGTCCCAGTGCAGTAGACCAGTCCTGTTACACTAGGAGCTACAGTCCCAGTCCAGTAGACCAGTCTGTTACACTAGGAGCTACAGTCCCAGTGCAGTAGACCAGTCTGTTACATTAGGAGCTACAGTCCCAGTCCAGTAGACCAGTCTGTTACACTAGGAGCTCCAGTCCCAGTCCAGTAGAACAGTCTGTTACAGTAGGAGCTACAGTCCCAGTCCAGTAGAACAGTCTGTTACAGTAGGAGCTACAGTCCCAGTCCAGTAGACCAGTCAGTTACAGTGGTGACAGAAATACTAAGAGACAGCAGCAGACAGGAGAGATGGTGGAGGCAGAGGATTAGAGGGAGAGGAGAGGCAGAGGGATAGAGGGAGTGAGAGAGGGAGAGAGGGAGAGGAGGAGAGAGAGGGGTAGAGGAGAGGCAGAGGAAGAGAGAGGCAGAAAGGATAGAGGCAGAGGGATAGAGAGAGGGAGAGAGAGAGAGAGAAAGGGAGAGAGAGAGAGAGGGAGAGAGGCAGAGGGAGCTGGCGGTAGTTGGCAGTCTCTGAGTATCTCGCCTCTCTCTCCAGCCTGGGAAGCCGGTCGATATTTAATTGTTATTGCAAGCAGGGAACGCAAGGAAGCGGCTCCTATAAGAAAATTTCTAATTTATTTTGTATTTTTTCTCTGTCTTTCTCGCGGAACGGCGATGGGGGGCTCCCGGGCAGGGGACGCATGCGCGCGGGCGGGGGTGCGAGGGGGTGTCGGGGTACAAGTCCATTTATCACACTTTGGGGAAGAGAAACCGGCGGAGAGGCCGGGGAGGGGAGGGGGGGCGTGAGAAACAGAGAGACGACAAAAGCCGTTTTCTGAAAACAAGTTTTGTCAGATATATATTTTTCTTAGACTTCAGCTTAACCGTAACACCAACCGCCTCCTCCTCCTCCTCCCCCCAAACTCTCCACCTAACCCCCCTTCACCCTCACCCCCCCCCCCCACGATCCGTTCCCCTTCTGTCTAAATGAAAAATCAGTCACTTTCATCAACTGCTCGGCCAAATATTATCTACACTCCATTCAAAGAGATCGAATCTTATTTAGGCCGGCGATCCGACATCTGTTTTCAAATTTCATCTGCTATGAACTTTATTTTCCGAGTTTCGGGGAAAATTATACTCCATCGATCCGAGGCAGACCAGCGCCGCTCATATATTTTCCGGGCCGGTCCGCCCGCCCCGGAGCGCGCAGAGAGCACACGCGTGTCCCTCTCCGGTCAGAGAGGCAGCGGGGCTCTGGAGACACACGTTCACCCCGAGCAGCCTCTCTCCCTCTCTCCCTCTCTCTCCTCCTCTGCCTCTCTCCTCCTCTCCGTTCAGTGTGGCGCGCACGAGCACTCTCGCCCTCTCGCCGGGAGCACCGCACGAGCCCCGGGTCCGGCCGCCCGAGTGACTTCCGGAATGCCGGCGCTCGCTGAGAGACCGATGGCCGGAGAGTCGGACTGATTGATAAAGAGGTGGAGTGAATTTTTCTTTCCCTGCGCTTTCCTGCGGCGAGGAAGAGTCCCCCGCAGGTGGAGACCGCGGGCACCTGCGCGGCGCTCACCGGGAGAGTCTAACACACTGACCGCCCTACTGCCCCTCCTCCTCCTCCTCCTCAAGACCCGCTTTTTCAAAGAAGAGAAAATGACCTTTTTTGCCGTCTGCGAGTCAGAAGTCCACAAATAACTAACTTCGCCAACCCGCCTCCGCGACCCTGAGCGAAGACGAATCGGATTTAAAACCCGATGAACACAGCTGAGAATTTTGTAAGTACAACTTCATTTCTGAACTGCTGAGACCCGGAAAGACAGACAGGCACACAGATGGACAGGTCCGCAGACACACAAGTATATAGATGCAGCGATACAGAGAGAGGCACTCAGATACAGAGAGCTAGAGACTCAGTTACAGAGAGATAGAGGCTCAGATACAGAGAGATAGACTGATAGATACAGAGACAGAGGCTCAGATACAGAGACTCAGATACAGAGAGATAGAGTAGATACAGAGACTCAGAGACAGATACAGAGAGATAGACACTGATAGAAAGATATAGAGAGATAGAGGCTCAGATACAGAGAGATAGACACTGATAGAAAGATACAGAGAGATAGAGGCTCATACAGAGAGCTAGACTGATAGATACAGAGACAGATATGGAGAGATAGACA
The DNA here is from genome assembly GCF_059453375.1 of Lepisosteus platostomus. Classification (NCBI taxonomy): domain Eukaryota; kingdom Metazoa; phylum Chordata; class Actinopteri; order Semionotiformes; family Lepisosteidae; genus Lepisosteus; species Lepisosteus platostomus. The sequence continues at coordinate 14,423,103 of NC_142636.1, read as the reverse complement.
CTGATAGACACAGAGACAGAGACTCGGAGACAGAGAAACAGAGACTCAGATATGGACAAACAGAAAAAATGAACTAGACAGAGAGATCAGGACAGAAACACAGAGCTCACTCAGGAAGCTGTGATGGAGTATGCACTGTGCACATGTAGAGACACAGCAGTGCTTCACTGCTCGGCTTCAGGAAGCTCTTGCTCAAGGTGGAGCTGGGAGATTGTCTTATTGTGCACTCAAGGCTGTGTGTGTGACTGTACTCTCAGGGCTGTGTGTGTGACTGTACTCTCAGGGCTGTGTGTGTGACAGTACTCTCAGGGCTGTGTGTGTGACAGTACTCTCAGGGCTGTGTGTGTGACTGTACTCTCAGGGCGATGTGTGTGACAGTACTCTCAGGGCGATGTGTGTGACTGTACACTCAGGGCTGTGTGTGTGACTACTCTCAGGACTATGTGTGTGACTGTACTCTCAGGGCTGTGTGTGTGACTGTGTTCTCAGAGCTATGTGTGTGACTACTCTCAGGGCTGTGTGTGTGACTGTACACTCAGGGCTGTGTGTGTGGCTGTACACTCAGGGCTGTGTGTGTGTAACTGTACTCTCAGGACTATGTGTGTGACTGTACTCTCAGGGCTGTGTGTGTGTGGCTGTACACTCAGGGCTGTGTGTGTGTGACAGTACTCTCAGGTCTGTGTGTGTGACAGTACTCTCAGGTCTGTGTGTGTGACTGTACTCTCAGGGCTGTGTGTGTGACTGTACTCTCAGAACTATGTGTGTGACTACACTCAGGGATTTGTGCATTGGATACAGGCAGGTAGAATTATCTCGTTCCCACAGTCTGGAGGCTGAAGGAGAAATATAGACTCTGATCTCCGATTACAGGGACTATGGACACTTGGGGTCATCTGTGTCCATTAGTACTGTTAACCAATCAGCTAATCAACCAATCAATACATAACTCACTCAGACAAGCTACAGTAAAATTGCATTACAGTAGTTCTGTATAGTATGGTATAGTCCTACAGTATATAACTGTGTAGTCCCCATACAGTAGAACTGTTAGTCTGTTACACTAGGAGCTCCAGTCCCAGTCCAGTAGACCAGTCTGTTACACTAGGAGCTCCAGTCCCAGAACAGTCCAGTTACACTAGGCGCTACAGTCCCAGTCCAGTAGAACAGTCCAGTTACACTAGGAGCTCCAGTCCCAGTCCAGTAGACCAGTCTGTTACACTAGGAGCTCCAGTCCCAGAACAGTCCAGTTACACTAGGCGCTACAGTCCCAGTCCAGTAGAACAGTCCAGTTACACTAGGAGCTACAGTCCCAGTCCAGTAGAACAGTCTGTTACACTAGGAGCTCCAGTCCCAGTCCAGTAGAACAGTACAGATACAGTAAGTTGTCATTTGTATATGTGTGGAATTTGAGGTCTCTAATGCTGTATTCTAGCAGTAAGAGTGTAGCGTTTCTTGTATGTTGAGAGACAGTTATGGCGTGTGCCTGCTTTGTGGATTTCTGCACATTCCTGAACATGCTGTGTCTTTCTGTCACTGTGCTGTGTCTCTGTCAGTACACTGTGTCCTTGTCACTGTGCTGTGTCTCTGTCAGTGTGCTGTGTCTCTGTCAGTGTGCTGTCTCTCTATCACTGTGCTGTGTCTCTGTCAGTGTGCTGTGTCTCTGTCAGTGTGCTGTCTCTCTATCACTGTGCTGTCTCTGTCAGTGTGCTGTGTCTCTGTCAGTGTGCTGTCTCTCTATCACTGTGCTGTGTCTCTGTCAGTGTGCTGTGTCTCTGTCAGTGTGCTGTGTATCACTGTGCTGTGTCTCTGTCAGTGTGCTGTGTCTCTGTCACTGTTTTTTCTCACTTTAATGCTGCTTAAATCTGCTTTCTTCGTCTTTTATTCTTTGACTGTTACTTCATAAAGAGAACAATTTTCTCGTTAGCGCTGTAGATTAATTGCAGTTAATTAACCGTGATTTCCTCTGGATGGGAGAGGGGCCTCAGCAGTATTCACTGGGGGAAGATTAGAGTCTGAGCTGTGAGGTGTGGGGTAAGTGGCGAGTGGGAGGTGGAGGTCAGAGTGTTCTGCACAGAGGCTGATCTCGGGTCACTGCAGTTCCAGGCCGGGTCAGAACCGATCTGCGCATGGTACAGCCCAGTTCTGTCAGAACCCTTCTCCAGCAAAACCTCTCTCAGCATTTTCTACACACTGGTGTGATCTGTCTCTTTATCCAGCTGTCTGCCACTCTGTCTGTGACTTCTGTCTGTCTCTCTCTGTCTGTGACATGTCTGTCTCTCTCTGTCTGTCTGTCTCACTGTCTCTCTATCCTGTCTGTCTTTGACATGTCTGTCTCTATGTCTTGTCTGTCTGTCTCTCTATCCTGTCTGTCTGTGACATGTCTGTCTCTCTGTCTTGTCTGTCTGTGACCTGTCTGTCTCTGTCAGTGTAGCCTGTCCCTCGGTCTGTCTCACGCTGATGTGATCGGTGCTCTGCGGTCCCTTGGCGTGGTGTCGTGGTGTTCGGCACCTGGGTCCCGTTTCCGGCGCGTGGCTAGCGGACAGCGGAGTCTCCCCGCGCGCCGCCGCCGTGTGTGCGAAGGCGGCAGGGGCGCCGGGGGCCGCGAGGCCCGGAGGGAGCCCCGCACAGGGGGCCCCGAGATCCTTAACGAAGCGAAGACATGAGCGTGTCTCAGGACGAATCCAGGACACTGAATACTCTCACACCGCGCAGCACAGCCTGCTCGCGCGAGAGCGGGGCGCTAATTCCGCTGCCAGGGGATCGAAAAGGTCCTGCGAGGAGGGGAAATGGGGTATTGATCAGCGGGCCCTGCAGATTAAGAGACAAGTCTGGAGATCCATCAGCGCTAACTGCCTGCCCGGCCTCGCCGCGCGGCGCTGCAGAGCGTGGGGCCTCGGCCTCCAGCGGCACGTCCTCCTCGCGCCCCTGTCCCGGCGTCCCTCTCTCCCAGCGGTCCTCGGGCTGCGAACCCAGTTTCTCTCTTTCTCCAGTGCCGCAGCTTCTTTCGTGTCCTGTGTTCATGTGTTCATGTGTTCATGTGCTCATGTGTTCGCGTACTGCGTGCTCTCTCTCTGCCCCCCGCTCTCAGACTGGTCCCAGACTGGACTGTAGAGGTACAGACTGACCCAGACTGGACCCCTGATCTCTGGACTGTAGGGGTACAGAGTGACCCAGACTGGACCAGTGATCTCTGGACTGTAGGGGTACAGTGTGACCCAGACTGGACCAGTGATCTCTGGACTGTAGGGGTACAGTGTGACCCAGACTGGACCGGCGAGCTCTGGACTGTAGGGGTACAGAGTGACCCAGAGTGGACCCGTGATCTCTGGACTGTAGAGGTACAGTGTGACCCAGACTGGACCAGTGATCTCTGGACTGTAGGGGTACAGTGTGACCCAGACTGGACCGGCGAGCTCTGGACTGTAGGGGTACAGTGTGACCCAGAGTGGACCAGTGATCTCTGGACTGCTGCGATCAATAATCGCACTTGATTGTGTTTCTCTGTTGAACAGAGCTTCACTGGAAAATCAAATATTTAAAAATCTGAATGTTTTAAAGGCCTTACACCTGGGCCATCCTGGGCCATCCTGGGCCAGGTCTTACGCCTGGGCGCCGAGCAGCTCAGTGCTCCAGAATCCCATCCCGCTGTTTTCCAAAGGATCCCGCGGAATGGGGGCCTGCTCTCCTTCCCCACCTCTCCCTCCCCCCCCCCCCCCCGTGCACGAGGCGCTGCTGCACATTTCCATAATTGATATAATTGATTAATTAGCATCTAATAAGATATCAATTAAGTAATTAAGAGTCCTCTGGGCGGGCGGTTAGCCGGCGACGGGCTGCGCCCCTGCGCTGTTTCCAGGCTCCTCTCCTGCTGCTCCGCCCTGCTTTGCCGCTGCTGAGTGCTGGCAGGGGTGGGGGCTCCGGGGGGCTCTGCTCTATCAATAGTGCTCATATTAATGAATAGGAAATTAATTGGCACTCTCTCTGCGGGCTGACTACAGCGTTATTAGTCTAGTGAAGTTTAAAAATGAGTGTGCTCGTGTGTGCGTGTCCCTCTGTCTCCCTGACTGTCTGTGTGTCTATGTCTGACTGTCTTTCTGTCTCTGACTGTCTGCGTCATCTGTTTAACTGTCTGACTACATCTGTCGGTCGCCCTGTGTGTCTGTGTGTATCTTTATCTGTTTGTCTCTGTTCATCTGTTTGTGTCTATATCTGTCTCTCTGGCTATATATTTACTTATCTGTGTGTCTGTGCCTCTGTCTGCGTTTCTGCATTTCTATGTGGCTGTCTCTGTCTGTCTAAGACTCTGTCTGTTTACAGCTGTCTGTCTCTCTGTTTGGAGCTGTATGTCTGTCTGTGTCTCTGTAACTGTCTGTGTGTAGTTGTCTGCCTCTCTTTCCGTAGTTGCGTGTCTGTGTGTTTGTCTGTTGCTGTCTCTGTGTCTATAGCTGTCTGTCTCTCTGTGTGTGTCTATGCTTACAGTAGCTCTGTCTCTGTCTGTGTGTCTGTGCTACAGTAAGGAAGGTGTAGGTGTTGTGTACTGCACTCCACACTCTGGCTCATGCACTTTGCTGGATAGAGCAAAGCCTCATCCACCCAACTAGACCTGATGTGCAGATAACTGATGTTTAAGGTATTTAGATACACAATCAGAAGCACACGTCCTGCACTCAGAACGTTACTGGAGTGTAAAACGTTTATAAGGCCTTGATCAGACTGGTTAAACTGGACTGGGACTGTAGCTCCTAGTGTAACAGACTGGTCTACTGGACTGGGACTGTAGCTCCTAGTGTAACAGACTGGTCTACTGGACTGGACTGTAGCTCCTAGTGTAACAGACTGTTCTACTGGACTGGGACTGTAGCTCCTAGTGTAACAGACTGGTCTACTGGACTGGGACTGTAGGTCCTAGTGTAACAGACTGGTCTACTGGACTGGGACTGGAGCTCCTAGTGTAACAGACTGGTCTACTGGACTGGACTGTAGCTCCCCTACAGAAGTATTACCTTGTGTGTGAGAGTGTCTAACAATAGATTAAAATAAGCTGTGTTTCTCAAATTTCCCTTACAAATAAAAGAAACATTGTGTTGGTATCCGACAGCCATGTGATTAATTAATTGATTAATTGGTAGATTGATTGATTAATTAATTGATTGACTGCTCTCCTCAAGGCACAGTGAGGCAGAGCAGGAACAGACAGGGAGCCTGGGAACAAGTCAGAAAGACGGAGCAGGAGAGAGGCAGAGGCAGAAAGCGAGGATGACAGAGAGGAGGGAGAGAAGGAAGGAGGGAGAGAGGAGAGAGAGGAGAGGGGAGAGGGAGAGAGAGGAGAGGGAGAGAGGAGAGTGGAAGAGGGGAGAGGAGAGTGGAAGAGAGGAGAGACGAGAGGGGGCTTCGCACCAGCAGTGCAGCTGGGCTCAATCCGCGCTCAGGGACGTCCTGTCACTCAGCCGTGGGGTCGCCGCCGCCACTCGCGGCGTGTCTGTGTCCCGGTCTAGCTGCAGAAAGCGAGCCCGCGCCCGGAGCAGCGCTGGGCGAGGGGTGGGTCAGCGGCGCACTCGCGCGGGGAGAGGCAGGGGAAAGGTGTGAGCCGGGAGAGGGAGAGGGAGAGAGGGGGGGGACAGATTGTAAAGAAAGGAAACAGGTCGAATCCTACTTAAAATTCCTCTTCCTCTCCGGCTGTCGGCTGGGAGCGCGAGGCTACCCCGGAGGGGGCTGGCGGATTAAGTTAATTAACCGCTTACACGCCGCAGCGCGCACACACACACACACACACAGGCGCGCCCGCTCACCTGCCCCTCTCTCTCTCTCTCTCTCTCCCCTCCCTCCGCCCCAGCCCCGGCGCGTGAGACGGCGAGAGAGAGAGAGAGAGAGCGCGAGCGCCACTCCGCCGCCCCGCCGCGCTCGGAGAAGGCGATCGGGCACGAGCCGCTGAGCCGCCCGCTTCTCGCGCCGGACGAGGACAGCTCGTGAGAGGTAGGGGCGCGAGGCGCGGGTGTGAGTGTTTTGTGCCGCTGGGAGCCGGAGCGCGAGAGTGAATGTTGCCGGACAGGAGCCGCTTCTGCTGCTGGACCGCCGGGTGTCTGAAACCCCGTACAGCCTCATAGAGACACGAGGAGTTCAAACGGGTGCGCACAGAGTTAGGCACGACTAGCGCGCGGAGGCGCACGGCACCGCGCGATCACCTGTCGGATGTCCGCTTCTCCCCGTGTCTCGCTGTGGCGGCTCTGCGGGTGGATACCCACTGCCCCACTGCCCCACTGCCCGGGACCCCGGCCACAAGTTCACAAGAGAGCGGGAGAGCGGCGAGTTTAAACTGTCTGTCCCCCGAGCGAGCCGATCCCTGTCCCCGGCTCCGCTGGACCCACGGGAGGAGAAACTTTCCGAAGAGCGATCTTGCACCACAGCGAGGCCCGCGGGGGCCCTTTATTATTATTAATAATAATAATAATCATCATTCTAAGCCTTGTCGCCTTCGCGTTCTGCAGAAGAGAGCTCCTTTCCCCCGACTCCCTGCTCAGGCGGAGCACTGAAAGTGAGGATGACTGTGATCGGAAAGAGGGAAAGTTCAGACGCTGCCGGGCGCGTGGAGGAGCTGGGGGGAGAGTCTCGGGCTGGAGACGGTGGGTTTCTCACAGGTCTTCTTTCTCTTCTTTCTCTTCTTTCGGAGACGCAGGAGAGAGAGAGAGACACAGAGAGACAGATTGCTGTCCGGGTTTTCCCGGTCCGGACGGGACAGGTCCACTCTGCTTCGCGCGCTCAGGCCTCCCGTTCACCTGTGACCTCTGACCCTGCCCGCGAGCCGGGTCAGTCCGTGACCGCCCACGAGGTGAGAACTTTTCCTTGTGTGCGCGAGTGTGCATGTGGAGACGAGCCTCTCCAACTGCGGTTTCATATCGCGAGTCTGTATCGGCATCTGAGTCCACGTGTGTCCCTGTACCGCCGTGTCGGCATCTGAGTCCGCGTGTGTCCCTATACCGCCGTGTCGGCGTCTGAGTCCACGAGTGTCCCTGTACCGCCGTGTCGGCGTCTGAGTCCACGAGTGTCCCTGTACCGCCGTGTCGGCGTCTGTACTGTAGCTGCGCGCCGGTCAGGTCGCTCCGTGTCCGTTTCACCGTCTCCACACGAGGACTGAGACTTACCGTGACCGGGGACGACGCGCTCTGCGTGGGGACCTGGCGGGTCAGGTTCTGGAAAGTGAGAGGGGCGCCTCCGAACCGGAGCTCTCGCGCCGAGAAGGGGCTGGCTCGCGCGAGCGCTGGTCGCGAGGCGCAATGCCGACAGGGAGAGTTTTCGATCAGCTCCGTTATTCAGTGATGTCGAACACTTCCGCGTCTTGATCAATAAGCGCAGCAGTCCGACTCGAGCGCGGAAGGGCTTCCCTGGAAGCGGACGGAGCGCTGTGCTGGTCGCGAGGTTTAAAGGTTTTTTTGAAGGAAAAACATTTGTTTGTTTCGGGATGTTTGTCTGGAGTCAAGCCCGCTCTGTGCCAGTGCAGTGTCCCAGTTCTGTGCCAGTGCAGTGTCCCAAGACAGTATCCCAGGACACCCTGCCTCTAACTTCCTCTCTCTCCCTCACCCTGCCTCTAACCTCCTCTCTCTCTCCCTCACCCTGCCTCTAACCTCCTCTCTCTCTCCCTCACCCTGCCTCTAACCTCCTAACCTCCTCTCTCTCTCCAACTCCCTGCCTCTAACCTCCCCTCTCTCTCTCCCTCAACCTGCCTCTAACCTCCCCTCTCTCTCTCCCTCACCCTGCCTCTAACCTCCCCCCCTCTCTCTCCCTCACCCTGCCTCTAACCTCCTCTCTCTCTCCCTCACCCTGCCTCTAACCTCCTCTCTCTCTCCCTCACCCTGCCTCTAACCTCCCCCCCCTCTCTCCCTCACCCTGCCTCTAACCTCCTCTCTCTCTCCCTCACCCTGCCTCTAACCTCCCCTCTCTCTCTCCCTCACCCTGCCTCTAACCTCCCCATCTCTCTTCCTCTCCCTGCCTCTAACCTCCTCCTCCTCCTTCTCTCTTCTTCATCTCTCCTCCTCTGTCTCTCTCCCCCTCCCTCTCTCCGGGGCCGAGTCGATGGCGCCTCTGTAAACGTTTCCGGCGGTTAATTGAGAGTCCGCGAGATCTCTCGGCGGCAGTTATTGACCGGCGTGTCAGTCGAGTCGGCTCGCGGGGATTCGAGTCTCGAGTCTCGCGTCTCGCGTCTCGCGTCTCCGCTTCGGCGGGACCCGCCAGCCGGCCGGGCCCCGCGCGCCGGCGCGCGCTAACAGCAGGCTTGTTAACTCGAGCGCAGTTGACACCCCGCGGATCAAGCCGTGTAATCCGGGACTTACAGCGGCGCTCCGCCGCGCTAACGAGAAGGACGCCAGAATTATCGCCGTGTAGCGCAGACGCCATTAATAACGTTAGTCCTGCAAAAACACACGTCACGGCCTAAAGCCAATTTCTAACACGGGTCTAAGTACATGAACTATTTATAAAATATATCCGTATCGCTTCAAAATAGTGTGAATAAATAGTAATACAATTAATCCCCGAAAACAACATTTCACACCGTAAAAATCCATTTCTAATACAGATTTTAGCATTGCGCAACATTATACGGATAATGAAAAATATTGCCACCATTTCCAAAAATAATGGAGGAAATACTTATATTATTAGTCCTATAAAAACACTCTTTCTCAGAGCAGAAATATTTGTAAAAGTGAAAACACGATTTATGCTATTATATTACACTAGAAAGACACTTTCACAGCGCAAAAAAAGATTTCTAATACAGTACGTGTTTAGTACTGTAGTACGTGATAGTAATTATAAAATACATCTGCATCGATTATTACTATTACATTATCACAGAAAATATTCTAATGTTTGTTTAAGTATAATTACAGTATACTACATCATGTTAACAATAAAATTACCCGCATCATTACAGAATGGTGAGAATACTGTATTATTGAAACTATTAAATTATCCCAGAAAGAGACACTTTTGTATCGTAAAAACAATTTATATTATTTTATTCCAGAAATAAAATGTATTAATTAATGTAATAAACACGGGTTTAATACAGTACTACGTGATAGTAATTGTAAAGTACATCAGAATCAATACAAAAAAGTGAGAGGACTGTACTTTTAATTCTGCTATACTAGAAAGACACTTTCACCGCGTACAATAATAAGGGTTTGATACTGTAGTACATGATAGTAATTATAAATGTTATCTGTATCATTACAGAATAGTGAGAATACTGTACTGTTAGTACTATTATAGTATACCAGAAAGACACACTTTCACAGCGTGAAACCAATCTGTAATACGGGTTTAATACAGTACTACACGATCGTAATGATAAAATACATCCGCATTATTTCCGAATAGTGAGAATACTGTACTATTAAAACTATTACATTATCCCAGAAATAGTTTTTACGATGCGAAAGTGTCTAAAACGTGTTTAAAACAGTACTGCATGATAATAATTCTAAAATATAACATTTTTATGGAATAGTGAAAATACTATTTATCCATTTATGCTAGAAAGACACTTTCACAGCGTAAAAAAGATTTATAATACGAGTTTACGTACGGTAGTATATTATACCATTGATAGAAATCATGATTATTATTGTAGTGTAGTGAAAATAATAGTACAATGTACCGTTAGCGATAGAAAACCATAAGAAGCGAAAAATATACTCTCGGATAAAGGTCTGTGTACAGCACTACATGGTACTTGGGGTAAACGTGATCAGTACTGCACACTACGAACTCTGTGAAATAAACATTAATAATAGTAGCTACTGTACAAGGTGTAAGAACGAATTCTATCCCCGGTCTGAGCGTGCCACCAGGTGATTCTAATTATCTAATTAAGTACGATCGGTATTATTATGGTATAGCAGAAATAATACATTAGCCCCAGAAAAGACCTTTCCAGAGTATAAAACGATTTCTTGCTGTGTTCCGGTCGGAGAAAGTTTGACATGAAACTGACGATAAAAATGCTGAGACTTCTGATAGTACAGCGAAAGTAATTAGCCCGAGGAAAACACACGTTCACAGGGTATAAAAACGTCTGATGCGAGTTTAGGTACAGGACTGGGTGTTTTTCACGGGGAAAAATCGGCACTGTTATAGTCTCGTGGAAATGAGACGAAAGCTACAAGCGGCAAAAGAGCACATTTCTGCGGCGTCAAAACAATTCGAAATCTCCGAGTAGTTCAGTACTAGATGGTGCTTACGAGAGAAAATGACACTGGTGTGATCGGATAGAGAGGAGGCTGAAATAATAATAATAATAATAATAATAATAATAATAATAATAATAATAATAATAATAATAATAATAATTATAATAATAATTATGATTAATAGTGAAATTATTATAATAATGATAGTCGCAGAAGAGCGCAGACCTCATAATAATTTATTTAGGTTTTCTATAATATAAATTAACCACCAACTTCATAACAACAGCCGTTCCGATGATGATGATGATGATAATAATAATAATAATAATGTAGTAGAAGTTTGAAACGTGTCCGTTTCCTGGCCGGACTGGGTTGCTGTCAGTGGGCTGCTCGTGAAGACCTCGTGCCTGTCGGGTTGTCGCCACCCGCCCCCCCACGCGTGTCCCTCTTCAGGCCGGTCCGACACGATCGCCTGACGCAGTGACCCCCCTTGAGCGCGGACCCGAGGGCAGGACCCCCGCACCGGCCGCAGGGAGGACTCTGGGACTCTGACAGAACCCGTCCGCACGGACACAGGGGTCCGAACGCGCGATGGCACTGGTGCCCTGCTCCCTACTCCTGACAGTCGGGGCGAGTCTCGAACTCGTCGCTGTCGTGAATGATCTTTGATTCCGGTGATCCTGTCACGTCTCGGAGTGAGGAGCACACCGGTGTCCCACGAACTCGTCGGTACTGGTTCGGAATGGCGTTTCTGCTCCTGGCGCCTTTTAACACAGCTGTAAAGAACAGCCCGTCTTTAACGTGATTGAATAGCGACCACGATAGAAAGCGTGTGTCTCCTGTCAGGTCGGGTCGTGTCGTGTCGTGTCGTGTCGTGTCCCGGGACGGTTTCAACGACTCGTCTCGAGGAGCGGGGCAGATGCGCACAGGCGGACACGCGCTCCAGATGTGCGGTACAGGAGCGCGAGAGCTGGCCGCCCGCTCCCCGCCTGCCGCTGTGCTGGTGGAGCACGTGCGGCTGTTTGATGAATCATTTAATTGTTGACCTGATATCACACCGATTCTGTCCAGATAGAAACGTCTCGCGTTCCCCCTCGTGAAAAACAGCCGTGGGTGGTGGGTGATAACTCGCGCGCAGTGTGAGAGTGCGGGTGGGGAAGTCTGTGGAGTGATTTCGAGGACGTTTATGTGTTGAGTGTGTGGAATTGTGTGTGGAGCAGAGGTTGAGGTGTGTGTGTATGGATATGTGTGTGTGGAAGTGTGTTGTGGATGTGCGTGTGTGTTGAGATGTATGTGTGTGGAGGTGTGTGGATATGTATGTGTGTTTGTGGAGGTTGAGGTGTGTGTGTGTGTGTTTTGAAGTTGAGGTGTGTGTGTGAAGGTGTGTTGTGGAGGTTGAGGTGTGTGGATATGTATGTGTGTTGTGGAGGTTGAGGTGTGTGTGTGTGTTTTGAAGTTGAGGTGTGTGTGTGAAGGTGTGTTGTGGAGGCTGAGGTGTGTGTGTGTGTGTGGAACAGACCGCTGGGGGAGACATTCCCCGCACTAACACGGACCGCCCCGAGTTCTCCGCGATTCGGGAAAGAGGCGAGCTCAGCCGGGTCACGCGGGCGGTCGTGTCGCTGTCCCCCCCGAGGGGGCGGGGAAAGGGACAGGTGTCCGCGCGTGTCGGGCCGCGTTCGGCTCCACCAGGCGTGTTCATCCGCGAGCGCCGCTGGCGGTCTCCCAGGGCCTCGCGAGCCGGGGAACTTCCGGAAGAGCAGGAGGCGCTTGAGCGGAGGGCGTGCGGACAGCCGGCGGCACGGCGCCCTGACGCGAGCCCGGTGTCCCGGGACACAGAACTGCTCTCCTCGTCCCGGCACGACAGACTTTCAGCCCCCGAAGAAAAGTCCGAGCTGTGGAATTAACCCGAGTTCCACGGGAAGCAGGTGGTCCACCCGCGTGCCCGGCGGAACCTGCGTCCTCGAGCTCCGACTTCAGGGGTTTCTGTGACAGAAACTCGAGCGCGGACACGCGTGGGGTTTGCCCACCTCTGTGAACTCCAGCTGGCTAGTGAAGCCGAGTCGAGTGACCGGATGTCATGAGGGCGAGCCCTTCTCACGGTTCAGCCACCGGACTGCGACAGAAGTTCAAAACTACAGTAGTACAGATCCAAAGAGCAGGTCCCGCCTGGAATAAGCCTTTACCTGATCCTTTGCAGCCTAGGCATGCAGACGCAGCTCCCTACTTGAACTACAGTAGTATAGTACAAATACTGCTGGTACAGTTACTGCTGGCACAGTTACTGATTGTAGAGTTACTAATACTGCTGGCACAGTTACTGCTGGTACTGGTACTAATGCTGCTGGTACAGTTACTGATTGTAGAGTTACTAATACTGCTGGTACAGTTACTGCTGGCACAGTTACTGATTGTAGAGTTACTAATACTCCTGGTATAGTTACTGCTGGTACTGTACTGATACTGTTGGTACTGTTACTGATTGTAGAGTTACTGATGCTGCTGGTACAGTTACTGCTGGCAATGTTACTGATACTGCTGGTATAGTTACTGTTGGCACTGGTACTGCTAGTACTGGTACTAATACTGCTGGTACAGTTACTGCTGGTACAGTTACTGATTGTAGAGTTACTAATACTCCTGGTATAGTTACTGCTGGTACTGTACTGATACTGTTGGTACTGTTACTGATTGTAGAGTTACTGATGCTGCTGGTACAGTTACTGCTGGCAATGTTACTGATACTGCTGGTATAGTTACTGTTGGCACTGGTACTGCTAGTACTGGTACTAATACTGCTGGTACAGTTACTGCTGGTACAGTTACTGATTGTAGAGTTACTGATACTGCTGGTACAGTTACTGCTGGTACTGGTACTAATACTGCTGGTACTTTTACTGCTGGTACAGTTACTGATTGTAGAGTTACTGATACTGCTGGTACAGTAACTGCTGGCAATGTTACTGATACTGCTGGTACAGCTACTAATGTTACTGGTACTGGTACTAGTACTGATACTACTGGTACAGTTACAGCTGGTACTGTTACTGATTGTAGAGTTACTAATACTGCTGGTACAGTTACTGCTGGCAGTGTTACCGATACTGCTGGTACAGTTACTGCTGGCAGTGTTACCGATACTGCTGGTACAGTTACTGCTTCCAGGGGTCATAAGTCAGGGTCAGACTAATGCAACATTGTGCAGACAGTGTGGACACAAGGTCAGGTGCGGACTGAAGCAGCAGGCAGTGTGGACACAGACTGGGTTTAGAGGTCAGGGGTCAGGGTCAGACTGATGCAACAGTGTGCAGACAGTGTGGACACAGACGGGGGTCAGGGGTCAGCGGTTAGGTTACTGTTAGCATTGATGGTGCTGTTATTCTCTGGAAGGGTGTTCCCTGGGGTTCCAGACGCCTGCCTGCTCCACCCACAGCACCACAGCGGACAGGAGACGGGCGCTGAGGTCCGGCCCAGAGTCTGGGCCCGGTTCTGCAACACAGGAGCACCCAGAGTGCTGGTGAGTGATGTCAGTGGGCCAGTGGGTCTGTCGGAGTGTCGGATCTCAGATGGTCGTTTTCCTGTGCTGATTGCTCTTCAGGAAGACAGTCTCCCTTTGCTGTGTTTTGGATCGCAGAGCTGAGTGATTGTGTGGGATGGTGACTGGCTGATAGGTGCTCAGAGTGAAGGCAGTCGGGGTCTGAATGCGAACGAGCGTTTTTTTTGCTCCTATCAGTAGGCGGGTTGAAGATAATGCCCAGGTGTCTCAGTTATTGAAACCAGTATCCTGTTAGCGACTCAGCCGACTGTATTGCAGGTGTCTTAGGGCTTTATTACTGTCTTCAGGCTGCAGCGGGCTGGGAGTCTGCTTCCAGGAGTAGCCACAGATGTCCTCTGTCCGCTATTCGGAGCTGGAGATACTCCTGTATCAGATCCACTTGTTCCGTTAATGCAAGTCTGTGCACTGAGGCCTCTAGACCAGGCTGAGAGGCTCTGCTCTCCTGTGTGATGCGTTGTGTGCAGTCCTCTGTTCAGGACTGAAGATACTCAGTTCCCGTAGCCCGAGCCTGCGCGCCGAGCCCCTTCCTTCGCGGCTCTCCCTGGTCAGGGACTGCTGTGTGACGGACTCTCTCGCTCTGTGGCCGTTCTGAGCTGCGATCGTTCTGCTGTGAAGGAGCCTTTGAACGACGCTGTCAGTAGACGAAAGGTCACCGGCAGTCGATGGTCCAATTTTTCTAAATCCAGGAGATGGTATCAGGCGGGGCGGGTTTGGAAAAGGGAGATGGAAGATTAATGTTTAATCCTGAGGGGACCTTAATCTTCCGGCAGTCCTTTCTCCCTCCTCTTCCCTCTCTCGTACTTTGTCTCTCCAGTCTTCTCTTTCTTATTGTCTTCCGCTCTCTCTTTCACTCTCTCTTCCCTCTTTCTCTCCCTCCATTCCTCTCTCTCTCACTCAGTCTCTCCCTCTCTGGGGCTCTGCAGAGCAAAACTGGGGGTGAATGCAGGTGACCCCTCCCCTGGAGCTGAAAGAGGTTAGAGGAGGGGGGATCTCACCCTGGCTTTTGTCAAGAAACAGCTGGATATTGGCTTCAACAGCATGGCTGGGCAGCTTGTTCCACACTCCCACCACCCTCTATGTAAAGATGTTCCTCCTCTTATGTATTAAGATTTGTAGGTTTCTTGAGAAGCACTTATGAATTAAATTACAGTCTTATTGGTATTAGATGCTCTTTCCCATAGTTTTCCAGTGTGTCCTCTGGTTCATGTGTCACTGTTGCCTCTGGAGAAGTCTGCAGGGTTGACCTTTCTCACTGACTGTGAGCATTTGGAGCACTTGAATCAGGTCTCTCCATAGTCTCTGCTGTTCAAGACTAAAGAGACACAGTTCCTCCAGCCTGTCAGTGTAGGACACTCCCTTCAGACTAAAGAGACTCAGTTACTTCAGCCTGTTAGTGTGGGACACTCCCTTCAGACTAAAGAGACTTAGTTCCTTCAGTCAGTGTGGGACACTCCCTTCAGACTAAAGAGACTAAGTTCCTTCAGTCCGTGTGGGACACTCCCTTCAGACCAAACAGAATCATGTCCTTCCTAGGAGTGTGGGATCTGTGTGTAGTGTGTATCAGGTTGTGTAGGAGTGTGTGTCAGTGAGTGTGTGCTGTAGCATTGTCTGTGTGCCGTGTGTATCAGGTTGTGTAGGAGTGTGTCAGTGAGTGTGTACTGTAGTGTTGTTTGTGTGAGGAGAGACAGGGAGAAAGAGGAGAGACAGAGGAAGAGTAGAGACAGAAAAGAGGCAGAGAGGGGAGATGGGGGTGTTCAGGAGGGAGAGAGAAAAAGGGATTGAGAGGAGAGCGAGGGAAAGGGAGAGAGAAAGGTGTTGACGGAAGAAGAGGGAAGAGAGAGGGAAAGAGGGAGAGAGAGGAGAGATGGGGGTGAAGGCTGAGAGGAGAGGGAGAGAGAGAAAGAAAGGGAGACAGGGACTACCAGCAGGAGAAGGGCTGATTGGTTTGGGGTGGACGGGGGGGCGCAGGAGAAGGAGGAGGGGGGTTAAATTTCCATCAGGATTTCAATCGGAGGAGATCAATACTGTATTACTCCTTACCTTGACCTCCTCGCCACTGACACAACAGGGCAGGCTATTCCGTCTCCCAGCAGGATAGAAAGAGAAGGAAGAGTCGGAGAGAGCTGGAGAGAATCGGAGAGACGCGCTGTAGCCCAACCCCTCCTCGTGCCACGGATAGCTTTCCTGCCAAAAGCCAGATCTCAATTCCCTAATTGAAAAACTTACTCCAATCTTTTTTTTTTTTGCTCCAGTAATATTTTCCTCCTTTTGGAGAGACCACATAATGCAGTTTCACGATGTTTATATCGGAGAGCATGTCCAACATATACATGTGTTTGCAGATTTGATCTGTCATTCAGTTGCTCTGTATAAACTCTTCGCACCATCACTGAATCGCTCTGTCACTACACTGCTGTGGTCCTGCAGTGCTGTCAGTGAGAGCTGTGTCTCTCCTCCAGTGGATGGAGACTCTGCTGTGGTCCTGCAGTGCTGTCAGTGAGAGCTGTGTCTCTCCTCCAGTGGATGGAGACTCTGCTGTGATCCTGCAGTGCTGTCAGTGAGAGCTGTGTCTCTCCTCCAGTGGATGGAGACTCTGCTGTGGTCCTGCAGTGCTGTCAGTGAGAGCTGTGTCTCTCCTCCAGTGGATGGAGACTCTGCTGTGGTCCTGCAGTGCTGTCAGTGAGAGCTGTGTCTCTCCTCCAGTGGATGGAGACTCTGCTGTGGTCCTGCAGTGCTGTCAGTGAGAGCTGTGTCTCTCCTCCAGTGGATGGAGACTCTGCTGTGGTCCTGCAGTGCTGTAAGCGAGAGCTGTGTCTCTCCTCCAGTGGATGGAGACTCTGCTGTGGTCCTGCAGTGCTGTAAGCGAGAGCTGTGTCTCTCCTCCAGTGGATGGAGACTCTGCTGTGGTCCTGCAGTGCTGTCAGTGAGAGCTGTGTCTCTCCTCCACTCAATACTTACTCTGCAGTGAGGCTCACAGTGTGGAAAATGGGGATGTGGGCATCTTTCCTGAGTGGTGACTGAAGCACTGAGCCTGGCTAGTTGACACTGGGTGACTTCAAACCTGGATCGTATAAAGAATTGATGATTGAGGTTTCTGAATTTTAAATTAGAATAAGGTTCTACTATAGTCCAAGTAATAATCGATTTCCTTCCATCACAGGACTCCACCGTTAGTTGGTGAAAACTGTTCAAATCGCCTTTAAATAATGATCTATATTTATAGATTATTGATATTTCCCAGATCCACTGGAAAAATGGAGAGATTACAAATTAAAGTTACATCTTAGAATCTTAACCTGAACTTAAACCTGAATGAATCCAGTCAAGCCCAGCTGTCAGGTCAATTAAGGATCAAATTAAATAATTAAGACACAAGTGAGAGCTGGAAGGTCCATCTGGGACAGGGAGGGGGACATTCTGCCCCTGTGCTCAGTGTTTGTTCATCAAGCTCTGTGATTGCTTGATGAGTTAATTAGTTAATTGAGTTCTCTGATGTAGGCACTGCTTGGGTGATGGTATCCCCCCTCCTACTCATTCAGCGTTCTCCATGCCTGCGGATCCCAAGGTCTCATGCAGCCATCTCCTGGAAGATCCCAAGGGATCAACTCTTCCGGTTGCTTGGCGAGATGCTGTGATTTGCTGCCCCCCGAAACAGAGGCACAGTGGCGCCCCCTGTTGCTGTGGAGTGGGTGTCTGTGTCAGTGGGTGTCAGTGGGTGTCAGTGGAGTGGGTGTCTGTGTCTGTGGGTGTCAGTGGAGTGGGTGTCTGTGTCAGTGTCAGTGGGTGTCTGTGGAGTGGGTGTCTGTGTCAGTGTCTGTGGGTGTCTGTGGAGTGGGTGTCTGTGGGTGTCAGTGGGTGTCTGTGGAGTGGGTGTCAGTGGGTGTCTGTGTCAGTGGGTGCCTGTGTCTGTGTCAGTGGGTGTCTGTGGAGTGGGTGTCTGTGTCTGTGGAGTGGGTGTCAGTGGGTGTCTGTGTCTGTGTCAGTGGGTGTCTGTGTCAGTGGGTGTCAGTGGGTGCCTGTGGAGTGGGTGTCAGTGGGTGTCTGTGTCAGTGGGTGTCAGTGGGTGCCTGTGTCTGTGTCAGTGGGTGTTTGTGGGCTCCGGGGGAGAGCTGGTGTGTCCCCAGCCCCCCTCACTCCCTGCTGACAGAGGGTATGTGACTGAGCCAGGAGCTGGCCTGATCGCGTGCGGCCGGAGAGGAAATCGATCGCCGGGAGAGCAGCGCGAGGCACAGGATTGCATCTTGTCAAAATAATTTATTACCCTCATCCCGGGCCTGATCGATGGTCGGAATTAGCAAAGCTCCTTCAGTTTAATATTTACCTCCACCAAGCGGCTCCAGTCTCAGTTTTAATTGATTTGGACGCGGCTCTCTGTGTGTGAGAGGGAGGAGAGGAGAGGAGAGGAGGGGAGCCTGTCTGAGAGACCCCAGCTGCTGTCCCTGTCGGATCCACCCGGAGAGAGAGCAGGAAAAAGACCTGCTTGTATTTCTCCCTCAAGGTCTCCCTTTCCTCTCTCTCCCTGCTCCTGTCTCTGTCTCTCTCCACCTTCCTGCTCCGGTCTCTCTCTCCCTGCTCCTGTCTCTGTCTCTCTCCACCTTCCTGCTCCGGTCTCTCTCTCCCTGCTCCTCTGTGTCTATACTTCCCTCCCTCACACGCCCAGGCAGCAGGGTGGAGGAGTGGGTTGGGTTCGAGTCCTAGGTGGACACAGCAGTTATACAGACAGTGGATCTGGGTTATTGCAGTGAATGAAAAGCTGTTTCAGCACTGTGGGCCTTTCGGGGTGAAGGGGTCCCTGGATGTGGAGACACTTATACTGTACAAATACAAGTGATTCTTCTTCTGTTATTACCAGTAGCAACAGCAGAAGTAGTACCAGTAGCAGCACTGGTAGTAGCAGTAGTACTGACACCAGTATTACTATCAGCAGCTGTGTAAATAGCAGCAGTAGTGACAGCAGTAGTATTAATAGCAGTATTAGTATCAGCAGCTGTGTTAATAGCAGCAGTAGTGACAGCAGTAGTATTAATAGTAGTATTAGTATCAGCATCTGTGTTAATAGCAGTAGTCGTGACAGCACCTGTGTTAATAGTAGTATTAGTATCAGCAGCTGTGTTAATAACAGTAGTACTGACAGCAGTAGTATTAGTATCAGCAGCTGTATTAATAGCAGCAGTAGTGACAGCAGTAGTATTAATAGTAGTATCAGTATCAGCAGCTGTGTAAATAGCAGTAGTAATAAGACCAGTAGTAGTATTAATAGCAGTAGTAGTGACAGCAGCAGTATTAATAGCAGTATTAGTATCAGCAGCTGTGTTAATAGCAGTAGTAGTGACAGTAGTATTATTAATAGTATTAGTATCAGCAGCTGTGTTAATAGCATTAGTAATGACAGCAGTATTAATAGCAGTAGTAATGACATCAGTAGTAGTATTAATAGCAGTAGTAGTGACAGTAGCAGTATTAATATCAACAGCAGTATTAATAGCAGTAGTAATGGCATCAGTAGTAGTATTAATAGCAGTAGTAGTGACAGCAGCAGTATTGGTATCAACAGCAGTATTAATAGCAGTAGTAATGGCATCAGTAGTAGTATTAATAGCAGTAGTAGTGACAGCAGCAGTATTAATATCAACAGCAGTATTAATAGCAGTAGTAATGGCATCAGTAGTAGTATTAATAGCAGTAGTAGTGACAGCAGCAGTATTAGTATCAACAGCAGTATTAATAGCAATGGTAGTGACAGCAGGTTTAGTAATAATAGCAGCAGTAGTATTAAGAGCAGTATCTGTATTAGTAGCTGTATTAATAGCAGTAGTAGTATAAGTACAGTAGGAGTAACAGCAGTAGCAGTAGCATGGTAATTAATTTGTGTTGTACTGTACTTGTTCTCATTATCAGCACCCTCTTGTGCTGTGCCGGGGCTGTTCCTGCCCCCCTCTGCTGCAGTCTGTACCCCGGGGGCGGGGACACATCTGGCGAGACGCCCCTCCCCCTCGCCCGTCCCCCGGGGCGGACCAGACAGGCGGCCGGCTCGCTGATAGGGGCTAATTGGCGGACGCAGGTGCGCCGGTCTGGGCGCAGAAGCGCCCCCGTCTGACCACGTCCGATCGCGGCGGGAGGGGCCGTGTCTAGGCTCACAGGGCCGCCCCCCCCACCCGGCACCCAGAGGGTTAACGTGCGCGGTCGGGTCCTGCCTCGTCCGCCGTCCCAGGCGAGGGGAGACCGACTCTCAAACTTCCCTCCGTCCCCCCCGTCCCCCCCGCACATCACGCGACTCCATTAATTGCCAATTAAAGACGGAGCCCCCGAGCCCTCCGGGAGCGCTGCGCGAGCTGGGCGCGTTGAGATAAAGAGCGCTCGCGGGCTGCTCGCGCTGAGGGAGCGGCTGTGTCTCCGAGTCTCTGCCCGCTCGGACCAGCCTCGAGCCGAGACAGCAGGCAAACCGGAGGAAAACAGACTCGTTAGTGTATCAGTCACCCCGGGTTTGTTTTTCTTTTCTTTTCTTTTACCCAGGGATGGGATTTTAGAGATTTTAAAAAACAACTTTTTCATGCAAAAAATATTTCCCAGGAGCATTTCTTCTGCATAATATTTTTTAAAGAAAGAACGCATACTGTACACAGGTTTTAGGGATTTCCGAGTATAATTTTATGGATTCAGTTAATTATTCCGTTAATTCCGTTTGGAAGGCTGTTTGAATAATAATAATAATAATAATAATAATAATAATAATGATAATCCTCTGGGATTCGCTACGACCAGAACAGAGTGTAAAATCTTTTTTTTTTTTTGATAACTTTCTTTTTCCTTGAGCTGAAGCTGACACCTCACACAGCGCATTTCTGGACAGTCCACTCAAAGAGCTTTACAGGTCATGGGGATCCCCTCCACCCCCACCAGTGTGTCCCCCCACCTGGATGAGCCAGTCCGCTCCCCACACACCAGCTCTCAGTGGGGAGGAGAGCAGAGTGATGGAGCCAGTTCAGATTATTAGGAGGCCATGACTGGTAAAGACCAGGGGGGAAATTTGGCCAGGACACTGGGGTGACACCCCTACTCTTTTAGAGAAACGCCCTGGGATTGTTAATGACCACAGAGAGTCAGGACCTCAGTTTTACATCTCATCTGAAGGACGGCGCCTGTTTACAGTCTAGTGTCCCCGTCACTATACTGGGGCATTAGGACCCACACAGACCGCAGGGTGAGCGCCCCCTACTGGTCCCACTAACACCTCTTCCAGCAGCAACCATAGCTTTCCCAGGAGTCTCCCCTCCAGGTTCTGGCCAGGCTCACACTGCTGGGCTCCAGTGGGCTGCCAGTGGTGAATTGCAGGGTGGTAGCTGCTGGCAAAGTGGGAACACACTGGCACACCGAGTGTACTGAAACACACTGACACACTGAGCTCTGTACTGAAACACACTGGCACACCGAGCTCTGTACTGAAACACACTGGCACACCGAGCTCTGTACTGAAACACACTGACACACTGAGCTCTGTACTGAAACACACTGACACACTGAGCTCTGTACTGAAACACACTGACACACTGACTGAAACACACTGGCACACCGAGCTCTGTACTGAAACACACTGACAGACTGAGCTCTGTACTGAAACACACTGACACACTGAGCTCTGTACTGAAACACACTGACATACCGAGCTCTGTACTGAAACACACTGGCACACTGAGCTCTGTACTGAAACACACTGGCACACCGAGCTCTGTACTGAAACACACTGACACACCGAGCTCTGTACTGAAACACACTGACACACTGAGCTCTGTACTGAAACACACTGACACACTGAGCTCTGTACTGAAACACACTGGCACACTGAGCTCTGTACTGAAACACACTGACACACTGAGCTCTGTACTGAAACACACTGACACACTGAGCTCTGTACTGAAACACACTGGCACACTGAGCTCTGTACTGAAACACACTGACGCACTGAGCTCTGTACTGAAACACACTGACGCACTGAGCTCTGTACTGAAACACACTGGCACACCGAGCTCTGTACTGAAACACACTGACACACTGAGATCTGTACTGAAACACACTGACACACTGAGCTCTGTACTGAAACACACTGACACACTGAGCTCTGTACTGAAACACACTGGCACACCGAGCTCTGTACTGAAACACACTGACACACTGAGATCTGTACTGAAACACACTGGCACACTGAGCTCTGTACTGAAACACACTGGCACACCAAGCTCTGTACTGCACTGTGTGAAACACACTCATTTATACTACAGATAATTTCATTTTTGTCTATATAGTATGTTTACAATATATTATTTTTGTCCTACAGTATATATACCATTTGTAATTGTTGTTCATGTAATAAATATACGAGATGTATTTTTTTCTCCTTAGGTTTGTATAATATACCTTATTTTTGTACTGTACTACAAAAATAATAATATATAATACTATACTATATATGCAGTATATTTGTGTAGTACAGTTAATATACGAGATGTACAGTATTTTTATCTTTTGCGTTTCAAAGCATATCCTATTCCTTATGTCGACAGCCTACAGAAATATTTCTAGACTTCTCAAGATCATCACTTTTGCAAATGCTGTTGCCGCGGTAAAAGTCACAGTTTAGATCGTGTTTTTCACCGGCCGCGATACGCTGTGTGAATTCTCAGTTGCCAAAGAGAAGAAATACTTCGCAGTTGATCTGTGCTGCGGTGCTTTCTTCATTTCGTCTTCGCGAACGCCGTTTGGTTTTTACTTCGACAATCGGATTGTGATGTTTGAATAACTTTTCACCGGGAGATGATACTTAGACTTTAATTGAAAATAATAAACTCGCAAAACTAATACTAATACCTTCGCGTCTAAAGGCGCGACGTGAGGCGTTTTCAGTGTCAGATTGCGTGTCGGACCGGCTCACCGGTGTTTGGACTGGTGAAGTTTCAGGACAAACTGGCGCGCCCGTCCGGCCCAGTCCGGCCCAGTCCGGCCGCGGTGGAGCCTGGACCGGCACCACTCACATTTCGATCTTTGTGACTGTTGGCGCAGCGGTGTGCGTGTTCTGGTGGAATTCAACAGAATTCCGCTGGAATCATCCCGTGTCCTTATTCTGATGATAATAATTGTCAGTTGTACTCTATCTTTTATTTTCTTTCGCATAATAATAATAATTATAATAATAATAATAATAATAATAATAATAATAATAATTATTATTATTATTATTATTATTATTATTAATATCCCGGTGCAAAAGAAACTAAAGGCACCAGAAAGCGAGAAACGCAAAGAACAGTAGAAGAGAGATGTGATTAACTAAAGAATGAGAAATTTAATTTAATTAAGAGATAATGAGCGCCGTGGAGCCGTTAGGAGCGCACAGAGTCCGAGAAGAGGTTTCTCCGCGCCGGGATCTCTTAATGAACAACGCCTTTTATTATTATTATTATTATTATTATTATTATTATTATTATTATTATTCATAATAAAATTATACCCGTAGGTAGTGTTAGTATTATGTTTAATTGTATGTTTTAGATACAAACTGTTTTACCTCGATTTCCTAATTAATTTTACTCCCGTTATTAATAATAGTTGCGGTTGTGTTTCTGTTATAATGAATGTGTTATTAATAACACAATATTGTTAACACTTGCAATATTGTCAGTATGATGTTGTTTTCTGTATTTAACAGTTGTAGCTGTAGTAGTTGTTTTCCCGCGATTGGCGAATAATTTATTAGTCCATTCATTGATAATTAGCAGTAGCTGTATTTTTGCCACGAATAATAAATTATTCATATTATTATATAATAACTAACAATAATAAGGTATTATTGATAATACAATAATTGTTGTATATTACTAATGCTTGTGCTATGGTTGGTATCGTGTTTATACTGTATGGTTGTTTAAAAGCTGTAGTTATATCAGGAATCAGAGCTGTGTTATTTTACTGTGATACACTTTTTTGTTATTGGTACAGTTATTAATAGTTGTATTAGTAGAAGTATCGTTGTTGTTATTAGTTATTCTTTTACAGTTGTAGGAGAGTGTGGATTATCTTAAATGTTTCTTATTTTACTTCTGCTATTCAGCTACTCAGCAGAAATACCTGAGGAGTATCGGAAGCAATATTGATATGCGATTGTAAATAATATCAATAATACCGTCTCTTGTAAAGAGCACTCGAGGGGAGAACTCGCCCACACCCACGCGTGTCGACTCGGGGGGCTCTTCCTTGTTTGGAGACAAAACACGCGGGTTTATTTTCCACGTTACTGTCGGAAGAAAGATATATCTTTCCGTGAAAGAAAACTAAAAGACAAGCAGATCTTCAAGTTTGTACAGAAGCAAAGCTGAAATCGCGTTGTTATTATTATTATTATTAATAATAATAATAAATAATAATAATAATAATATAGAAAAACAATTTTTCTAATTAGCACTGATATATAGTAACGTTTCCTCTAATTAGCTTTTTGCTATACAGTACTAATATCGAAATTCGACATGTGCCTCCCGGGAGGACAAACACGGCGCTGTTAGCGGGACAGAAACACGCCACGCCACGCCGCGAGTGTCCGCGGACAACACGGTGCACATCCCTGTCAATAGACCCTGAGCAGTGAGCGAGCAGGCGAGTACGGGCTGTTACCGTCCTAAGATCTCATCGTCAAAAAATCTGAATATCCGTCTAAAGGTTGAAATTGAAAACTGAGATCTACATTCCTAATAGTTCAAATCTAAATAACGCTCCCGGGTGAGTTTTTCTTCTCGAATGTCTTGTTTTATTTAAAAGCTTCTCGCCTTTTATGCTGTTAAAAACGAGCGACACACGCACTTTTCCACCGGCACCGAACCCGGCACCGGCTCGCGCGGGCATCTCCGTGAGTCAAACACGCAGGGACGGTGTTTGTGCCATGGTTTCAAAATCGTTTGTTTCGGAACTTACAGTATGCGTCATGTATTTTTGTTAGTTTAAAAAAAGCAACATAACGAATATACTGGTAAAATAAAAATAAAAAATCCGTTGTTTCTGGGCGCTGGAGAGGAAGACGACGGACTTGTGTCCCGAAACCCCTCCACTCGAGACCTCCGGGCTCTGCGTGTGCCCGTACCGCCGCCCTCTCTCCGCATCCGAGAAGAAACTCGGAACTTTGTCTTCTTTAATCCCTCTGTTCCGAGGGGCTTAGAGAAGACAAAACTGCTCAATTAGCGCGTCTCGCTCGCAGCCCGGAGAGCCCGGATCACGCGCTGTTTCCCGCAGGAAGCGCTGTGCTCGCTGACCGGCTGGCCGGCTGACCGGCTGACTGACCGCTCGGCGGAGCTCCCAGGACCCTCTCGCTCACGCCGCGCGCTGTGACCCCCCGGCCCCCCGGGGGACGACGGGATGGCGTCGTGACGTGTGTACAGCCGGGTCTTGCGGTGACCCCCCAGGAGAGAGTCTGTCCGTAACACTGCTTTGATCATTCTTTTCCTTTCAGTATCTCCTCATTCCGCTACTGCTACTGTTACACTGGCGGCCAGCGCTCCTCCGATACTGATACTGAGACTGATACCGACTGCAATGGCAATACTTGTACTAATACTCATGCCAGTACTGAGACTGATACTAACAGCAATAGCAATACTTGTACTAATACTCATGCCAGTACTGAGACTGATACTAACAGCAATAGCGATACTTGTACTAATACTCATGCCAGTACTGAGACTGATACTAACAGCAATAGCAATACTTGTACTAATACTCATGCCAGTACTGATTCTGATACTAACAGCAATAGCAATACTTGTACTAATACTCATGCCAGTACTGAGACTGATACAGACTGCAATGGCAATACTTGTACTAATACTCATCCCAGTACTGATATTGATACAGACTTCAATGGCAATACTTGTACTAATACTCATCCCAGTACTGATATTGATACAGACTTCAATGGCAATACTTGTACTAATACTCATGGCAGTACTGATAGTGATACTGATCTGATACTAACAGCAATAGCAATACGTGTACTTATACTCATGTCAGTACTGATATTGATACTGATCTGATACTAACAGCAACAGCAATATTTGTACTTGTACTCATGCCAGTACTGATATTGATACAGACTACAATGGCAATACTTGTACTAATACTTACAGCAGTACGGATATTGATACTAATAGTAATAGCAATACTTGTACTAATACTCATGCCAGTACAGATATTGATACTAATCTGATACTAACAGCAATAGCAATACTTGTACTAATACTCATGCCAGTACTGATATTGATACTAATCTGATCCTAATGACTTACTGGCCGAGCGAGCGATTGATATCAGTAAAGTAACAATTACTCTGCGCAGAGCTGTAACTCCTCCATGATGTAGCCACAGTATTTCTGCGCAGAGCTGCAGCTCTTTCCTGGCTCTGTGCTGTCTCAGGTGGTGCGTGTGATCCAGGGAGAGACAGTCTTCCCTTCCTCCTGGTGCCTGAGAGGGACCGGGTCACAGCCCTAGTGGAACAGCCACCAGAGCTTGTTTAGCAGTGTGGAGTAGGGGACAGGATGGTGGACTGGAATGTGGGGAGGTTGCAGGTTCGAATCTGAAGTGGCACAGTGCTCTTGTCCCCTGACTCCCCTCGGATCACTCCAGAATGGGTGAGCTCGGTGTGGAATGGAGTGGACAGGGCTGGAATGGGTGAGCTCGGTGTGGAATGGAGTGGACAGGGCTGGAGTGGGTGAGCTCGGTGTGGAATGGAGTGGACAGGGCTGGAATGGGTGAGCTCGGTGTGGAATGGAGTGGACAGGGCTGGAATGGGTGAGCTCGGTGTGGAATGGAGTGGACAGGGCTGGAGTGGGTGAGCTCGGTGTGGAATGGAGTGGACAGGGCTGGAATGGGTGAGCTCGGTGTGGAATGGAGTGGACAGGGCTGGAATGGGTGAGCTCGGTGTGGAATGGAGTGGACAGGGCTGGAGTGGGTGAGCTCGGTGTGGAATGGAGTGGACAGGGCTGGAATGGGTGAGCTCGGTGTGGAATGGAGTGGACAGGGCTGGAATGGGTGAGCTCGGTGTGGAATGGAGTGGACAGGGCTGGAGTGGGTGAGCTCGGTGTGGAATGGAGTGGACAGGGCTGGAGTGGAGTGGTCTGGCACGGCGTGGAGTGGAGTGGACAGGGCTGGAATGGGTGAGCTCGGTGTGGAATGGAGTGGACAGGGCTGGAATGGGTGAGCTCGGTGTGGAATGGAGTGGACAGGGCTGGAGTGGAGTGGTCTGGCATGGCGTGGAGTGGAGTGGACAGGGCTGGAATGGGTGAGCTCGGTGTGGAATGGAGTGGACAGGGCTGGAGTGGAGTGGTCTGGCATGGCGTGGAGTGGAGTGGACAGGGCTGGAATGGGTGAGCTCGGTGTGGAATGGAGTGGACAGGGCTGGAGTGGAGTGGTCTGGCACGGCGTGGAGTGGCACGGGACAGCAAGGCCGGGAGTGAGGCTGAGCGCTGGAGAGCAGCAGCGGGAGTTTGAGCGAGAGGGGGAGCGAGCCGCTCCAGCAGACTGGCGCAGGATTAATAATGTGTACTTAGCGCCGGGCAGAGCGACGCGCTGACACGGGCGCGGAGATCTGCCCCCCGCGATAATTCGCTAATTTATCAAAGTGATGGCGCTTTGATTCGCATCTTTCATAATGATAGGAGCGTAATTAAACGTGTAAGGTCACCAGCGGAGTCAGTTTAGCGCGCATGTTCGCTAATTGAACTGGCGGGGCAACACCCCCCCCCCAACCCCCCCATAGCTCACACTGTCAGAGAGGGGAGAGAGAGCAGGAGAAGAGTAAGGAAGCAACAGAGTTATTCCTTCAACAGTGAGTGTTAGTGTGCAGATACAGAGGAGCTGGACTGAGTGTCTCTACAGTGACTCTACAGCTCTGATGATGATGAAGGAGTGTTAGTGTGAAGATACAGAGGAGCTGGACTGAGTGTCTCTACAGTGACTCTACAGCTCTGATGGTGATGAAGGAGTGTTAGTGTGAAGATACAGATGAGCTGGACTGAGTGTCTCTATAGTGACTCTACAGCTCTGATGATGATGAAGGAGTGTCAGTGTGAAGATGCAGATGAGCTGGACTGAGTGTCTCTACAGTGACTCTACAGCTCTGATGATGATGAAGGAGTGTCAGTGTGAAGATGCAGATGAGCTGGACTGAGTGTCTCTACAGTGACTCTACAGCTCTGATGATGATGAAGGAGTGTTAGTGTGAAGATACAGAGGAGCTGGACTGAGTGTCTCTACAGTGACTCTACAGCTCTGATGATGATGAAGGAGTGTTAGTGTGAAGATGCAGATGAGCTGGACTGAGTGTCTCTACAGTTACTCTACAGCTCTGATGGTGATGAAGGAGTGTTAGTGTGCAGATACAGAGGAGCTGGACTGAGTGTCTCTACAGTGACTCTGAAGCTCTGATGATGATGAAGGAGTGTTAGTGTGAAGATGCAGATGAGCTGGACTGAGTGTCTCTACAGTTACTCTACAGCTCTGATGATGATGAAGGAGTGTCAGTGTGAAGATACAGATGAGCTGGACTGAGTGTCTTTACAGTGACTCTACAGCTCTGATGATGATGAAGGAGTGTTAGTGTGAAGATACAGAGGAGCTGGACTGAGTGTCTCTACAGTGACTCTACAGCTCTGATGATGATGAAGGAGCGTTAGTGTGAAGATACAGATGAGCTGGACTGAGTGTCTCTACAGTGACTCTACAGCTCTGATGATGATGAAGGAGCGTTAGTGTGAAGATACAGATGAGCTGGACTGAGTGTCTCTACAGTGACTCTACAGCTCTGATGATGATGAAGGAACGTTAGTGTGAAGATACAGAGGAGCTGGACTGAGTGTCTCTACAGTGACTCTACAGCTCTGATGATGATGAAGGAGCGTTAGTGTGAAGATACAGATGAGCTGGACTGAGTGTCTCTACAGTGACTCTACAGCTCTGATGATGATGAAGGAGCGTTAGTGTGAAGATACAGATGAGCTGGACTGAGTGTCTCTACAGTGACTCTACAGCTCTGATGATGATGAAGGAACGTTAGTGTGAAGATACAGAGGAGCTGGACTGAGTGTCTCTACAGTGACTCTACAGCTCTGATGATGATGAAGGAGTGTTAGTGTGCAGATACAGAGGAGCTGGACTGAGTGTCTCTACAGTGACTCTACAGCTCTGAGGATGATGAAGGAGTGTTAGTGTGCAGATACAGAGGAGCTGGACTGAGTGTCTCTACAGTGACTCTACAGCTCTGATGATGATGAAGGAGTGTTAGTGTGAAGATACAGAGGAGCTGGACTGAGTGTCTCTACAGTTACTCTACAGCTCTGATGATGATGAAGGAGTGTTAGTGTGAAGATACAGAGGAGCTGGACTGAGTGTCTCTACAGTGACTCTACAGCTCTGAGGATGATGAAGGAGTGTTAGTGTGAAGATACAGAGGAGCTGGACTGAGTGTCTCTACAGTGACTCTACAGCTCTGATGATGATGAAGGAGTGTCAGTGTGAAGATACAGAGGAGCTGGACTGAGTGTCCATACAGTGACTCTACAGCTCTGATGATGATGAAGGAGTGTTAGTGTGAAGATACAGAGGAGCTGGACTGAGTGTCTCTACAGTGACTCTACAGCTCTGATGATGATGAAGGAGTGTTAGTGTGAAGATACAGAGGAGCTGGACTGAGTGTCTCTACAGTGACTCTACAGCTCTGAGGATGATGAAGGAGTGTTAGTGTGCAGATACAGAGGAGCTGGACTGAGTGTCTTTACAGTGACTCTACAGCTCTGATGATGATGAAGGAGTGTTAGTGTGAAGATACAGAGGAGCTGGACTGAGTGTCTCTACAGTTACTCTACAGCTCTGATGATGATGAAGGAGTGTTAGTGTGAAGATACAGAGGAGCTGGACTGAGTGTCTCTACAGTGACTCTACAGCTCTGAGGATGATGAAGGAGTGTCAGTGTGAAGATACAGAGGAGCTGGACTGAGTGTCCATACAGTGACTCTACAGCTCTGATGATGATGAAGGAGTGTTAGTGTGAAGATACAGATGAGCTGGACTGAGTGTCTCTACAGTGACTCTCCAGCTCTGTGAGAGATAATCTCTCAGCTGGGTTGTCTGTCAGGGTGTGAACACCTGAAAGGAACTGGCAGAGCAGATGGATCTCATCTCATTCATATTATATCAGAACGAGCTGGACTGAGTGTCTCTACAGTGACACTACAGCTCTGATGATGATGAAGGAGTGTCAGTGTGAAGATACAGATGAGCTGGACTGAGTGTCTCTACAGTGATTCTACAGCTCTGATGATGATGAAGGAGTGTCAGTGTGAAGATACAGAGGAGCTGGACTGAGTGTCTCTACAGTGACACTACAGCTCTGATGATGATGAAGGAGTGTGAGTGTGAAGATACAGATGAGCTGGACTGACTGTCTCTACAGTGACTCTACAGCTCTGATGATGATGAAGGAGTGTTAGTGTGAAGATACAGATGAGCTGGACTGAGTGTCTCTACAGTGACTCTCCAGCTCTGATGATGATGAAGGAGTGTGAGTGTGAAGATACAGATGAGCTGGACTGAGTGTCTACAGTTACTCTACAGCTCTGAGGATGATGAAGGAGTGTTAGTGTGAAGATACAGAGGAGCTGGACTGAGTGTCTCTACAGTGACTCTACAGCTCTGAGGATGATGAAGGAGTGTTAGTGTGAAGATACAGAGGAGCTGGACTGAGTGTCTTTACAGTGACTCTACAGCTCTGATGATGATGAAGGAGTGTTAGTGTGAAGATACAGAGGAGCTGGACTGAGTGTCTCTACAGTTACTCTACAGCTCTGATGATGATGAAGGAGTGTTAGTGTGAAGATACAGAGGAGCTGGACTGAGTGTCTCTACAGTTACTCTACAGCTCTGATGATGATGAAGGAGTGTCAGTGTGAAGATACAGAGGAGCTGGACTGAGTGTCCATACAGTGACTCTACAGCTCTGATGATGATGAAGGAGTGTTAGTGTGAAGATACAGATGAGCTGGACTGAGTGTCTCTACAGTGACTCTCCAGCTCTGTGAGAGATAATCTCTCAGCTGGGTTGTCTGTCAGGGTGTGAACACTTGAAGAGAGTCTGGCCTCATCTCTATCAACGTGGAGTGAGCAGCACCCCTCTTTCTCCTCTCCATCTCTCTCCTCTCCATCTCTCTCCTCTCTTTCCTCTCTCTTCTCCATCTCTTCTACCTCTCCTCTCTTTTCTCCTCTCCTCTCCATCCCTCCATCTCCATCTCTCTTAGCTCTGCCCATTTCCCTCTCTCCTCTCTCTTTTCTTCGCTCTGTCACTGGTGCCTCATTAGAAATCGATGGAGAGTGCCCGTCAGGTATTTGCGGAGTGTTTGTGGATGTTAATATGATTCCCGGTTTGATGTGAATCATCCGCGAGCTCTGGGACTCTCAGTCCTGCTCCGATTGGAACAGCTCCCAGCCAGACTTCCGCGGATGTAGATGAGGAGAGCGGAGTCACGGACCCTGCTGAGACAAGAGAGACCAGACTCCTCCCCGAGCACTGACCACTGTGTGTGTCTGTGTGTGTGTGTGTGTGTGTGTGTTTCTGTGGCAGTGTGTCTGTCAGTGTGTGTGTTTCTGTGGCAGTGTGTGTGTGTCTGTGTGTGTCTGTGTGTGTGTTTCTGTAGCAATGCATCTCCCCTCTCCTCTCTCTACGGGAGGTGCTCCATGGTAATAGGGAAAAATCAAAAGGAAGCAGGATGAGAGGAGGGATTGGGATAGGAACAGGATTTGGGATCAGAACAGGAATTACGTTAGCTACAGGAATTGGGATCTGCAGTGGGATTAGGATAGGAACAGGGATTGAGATCAGAACAGGGATTAGGACAGGAACAGAAATTGGGATCAGGACCAGGGATTGGGATCAGTGGTGGGATTAGGAATGGAACAGGGCATTTGTATATCTGTATCTAAAAACCAGAGCCTCATTTCTCTGTGTATCTGTACCTGTCTGTATGTCAATATCAACACCTACATCCTTATGTCTGTCTGTATCTGTATCTACACCTGTCTGTATGTCAGTATCACCACCTACAGCCTTATGTCTGCCTGTATCTACATCCACAATTGATCTGTATCACATACTGTACATCTGCCCCTCTGCCTGCTGAGCTGTTCAGGGTAGGGTGTTGTTACCTGAGAGAGAGACAGGTACAGGCGAGAGGCAGGACGCTGTGTCTTCAGCGTCAGGTACGTGCCTGCGTCCCCTCTCCCTCCCCCCTGGGCACAGGGAGCAACGGGCAGGCTGTTAGCGCAGCTCAAATCGAAGCTAAACAAATTACAGGAAGTAAATAAAGAAGGAAAGACGATAAATAGAGAAGCAGAGAAATAAACAAACCTGTAACGAGTGGCTGTAACCCCCTGCAGGAAGAGCCGTCTGCTCCTCCTCCTCTCCCCTCTCTTCCTCAATCGAACCCTTTCTGTCCCTCTGTGTGTCTGTATGTGGGGGAGAGTGGATCTTTGTGTGATGTGTGATTTGTGAATGTCATGTATGTGTGTGGTGTATGTCTGCATGATGTATATTGTGTCTGTGTGTCATGCATGTGTATTGTGAGTGTAATGTATGTGTCTCTGTGTGATGTGAGTGTAGTGTATGTGTGTATCAGTGTGTGATGTCTGTGGTGTGTCTATTGTGAGCATGATGTGTGTGTTGGGAGTATGATATGTGTGTGTGATGTGTGTGATATGATGTGTGTGTGATGTGTGTGATATGATATGTGTGTGTCTGTGTGTGTCTGTGTGTGTGATGTGTGTGTGATGTGTGTGATATGATATGTGTGTGCCTGTGTGTGTGATGTGTGTGATATGATATGTGTGTGTCTGTGTGTGTGATGTGTGTGATATGATATGTGTGTGTCTGTGTGTGTGATGTGTGTGATATGATATGTGTGTGTCTGTGTGTGTGATGTGTGTGATATGATATGTGTGTGCCTGTGTGTGTGATATGATGTGTGTGTGATCTGTGTGTGTGATATGATGTGTGTGTGTGTGTGTGTGTGTGTGTGTGTGATGTGTGTGTGTGTGTGCATCTCCGTGCCTCATTACAGCTCCTCTCCTCTGCTCAGAGTTGCTTTGTACTGCCTCCTCCTCGCTCTGTCTCATCATCATCGCTGCTCCACTCTCGTGCCCCTCGGCTATGTGGCCGTGAAAAATGTGTTTACAAACCTCTCTCTCCTGCGGATCAAACCTGGGTTCAGAATCAAAGGCTGTCTGTCAGTGTGTACTTAAGAGTGTGTGCGTGCGCTCCCTGCTTCCCTGTCTCTGGATCTCGGTTTGTTCAGCAGCCCCTCTCAGGAAGAGAGAGCCTGTCTGTCCAGCAGGTCCAGCAGGTACAGTACGTCTACATGTTCCAGCAAGTGGGACTTAATAACAGACTGACACATGGACACACTGACAGACTGACACACTGACCAGGCAACACACTGTCCGACTGACACACTGACCAGGCAACACACTGACTGACTGACACACTGACCAGGCAACACACTGACCGACTGACACACTGACACATGGACACACTGACCGACTGACACACTGACACATGGACACACTGACCGACTGACACACTGACCAGGCAACACACTGACCGACTGACACACTGACACATGGACACACTGACCGACTGACACACTGACCAGGCAACACACCAACTGACTGACACACTGACCGACTGACACACTGACCAGGCAACACACTGACTGACACACTGACTGACTGACACACTGACCAGGCAACACACTGACTGACACACTGACTGACTGACACACTGACCAGGCAACACACTGACTGACACACTGACCAGGCAACACACTGACTGACTGACACACTGACCAGGCAACACACTGACTGACTGACACACTGACTGACTGACACACTGACCAGGCAACACACTGACTGACACACTGACTGACTGACACACTGACTGACTGACACACTGACCAGGCAACACACTGACTGACACACTGACTGACTGACACACTGACCAGGCAACACAGTGACTGACTCACTGACCAGGCAACATACTGACTGACACACTGACTGACTGACACACTGACCAGGCAACACACTGACCGACACACTGAGCAGGTGACACTGAGAGGGTGACACTCTGTCGGACTGACACTCAGAAGGGCTGACGAACACACTCGCACTCATTCAAGCATGCCCTCCTTCTCTCCTGCGCGCACACACACACACACACGCACACACACGCACACACACACTCTCCAGACCTGAGGAGAAGTGGCACTTCAAAGCCTTTCTCCGGCGATCAGGCGATTGATGTGGGCAAACAGCGGTGTTATTAAACTGCGCGATGAAAGATGGATGAGGGATCGATTCGGTGTAGTTTAGGAGTGAGGAGAAGGGGGAATTACAGAGCAGGATGTGTGCAGCGACGTGAGGAACAGGTCTTTTAGGAAACGAGCGAATCCTTTTCATCGACTGCCTTCCACTGACTTGTTTTAATTAAAGAGGCACCGAGAGGCTGGCCGGGCCGGTCTGGATCTCTGCCACGGGATCCTCACACCGGAGGCACCTGTCCTCGGCACAAATCAGCTCTTCCTTCTTTCTTCTTTTAAATGCTTTAAATCCTTGTTTTGTGTGGAAGATTTATTTCTTTCTGGTTTCTTGTAAACGATAACAGTTACCTGCTGCTGTTCTGAAGCCCACAGGACTGCGATCGGGTGCTGTCCCTGGTCCTGAAGCTCCCAGTACAGTAGACCAGTCTGTAGCTGTCCCCGGTCCTGAAGCTCCCAGTACAGTAGACCAGTCTGGTGCTGTCCCCTGTCCTGAAGCTCCCAGTACAGTAGACCAGTCTGTAGCTGTCCCCGGTCCTGAAGCTCCCAGTACAGTAGACCAGTCTGGTGCTGTCCCCTGTCCTGAAGCTCCCAGTACAGTAGACCAGTCTGTAGCTGTCCCCGGTCCTGAAGCTCCCAGTACAGTAGACCAGTCTGGTGCTGTCCCCTGTCCTGAAGCTCCCAGTACAGTAGACCAGTCTGGTGCTGTCCCCTATCCTGAAGCTCCCAGTACAGTAGACCAGTCTGGTGCTGTCCCTGGTCCTGAAGCTCCCAGTACAGTAGACCAGTCTGGTGCTGTCCCCTGTCCTGAAGCTCCCAGTACAGTAGACCAGTCTGGTGCTGTCCCCTGTCCTGAAGCTCCCAGTACAGTAGACCAGTCTGTAGCTGTCCCCGGTCCTGAAGCTCCCAGTACAGTAGACCAGTCTGGTGCTGTCCCCTGTCCTGAAGCTCCCAGTACAGTAGACCAGTCTGGTGCTGTCCCTGGTCCTGAAGCTCACAGAAGCTCATACAGTACCTGTAATGGTTGCAGTAACTTGCAGTAGCAGCACCAGTGGTCTAACAGTATGAGCTCTGACACTTGCAGTAGCAGCACCAGTGCTCTAACAGTATGAGCTCTGACACTTGCAGTAGCAGCACCAGTGCTCTAACAGTATGAGCTCTGACACTTGCAGTAGCAGCACCAGTGCTCTAACAGTATGAGCTCTGACACTTGCAGTAGCAGCACCAGTGGTCTAACAGTATGAGCTCTGACACTTGCAGTAGCAGCACCAGTGGTCTAACAGTATGAGCTCTGACACTTGCAGTAGCAGCACCAGTGGTCTAATGGCATGAGCTCTGACACTTGCAGTAGCAGCACCAGTGGTCTAACAGCATGAGCTCTGACACTTGCAGTAGCAGCACCAGTGGTCTAACAGCATGAGCTCTGACACTTGCAGTAGCAGCACCAGTGGTCTAACAGCATGAGCTCTGACACTTGCAGTAGCAGCACCAGTGGTCTAACAGCATGAGCTCTGACACTTGCAGTAGCAGCACCAGTGGTCTAACAGCATGAGCTCTGACACTTGCAGTAGCAGCACCAGTGGTCTAACAGTATGAGCTCTGACACTTGCAGTAGCAGCACCAGT
Source organism: Lepisosteus platostomus (assembly GCF_059453375.1). NCBI lineage: Eukaryota > Metazoa > Chordata > Actinopteri > Semionotiformes > Lepisosteidae > Lepisosteus > Lepisosteus platostomus. The sequence goes on along the minus strand of NC_142636.1, from coordinate 14,387,345 downwards.
GGTCTAATGGCATGAGCTCTGACACTTGCAGTAGCAGCACCAGTGGTCTAACAGCATGAGCTCTGACACTTGCAGTAGCAGCACCAGTGGTCTAACAGCATGAGCTCTGATACTTGCAGTAGCAGCACCAGTGGTCTAATGGCATGAGCTCTGACACTTGCAGTAGCAGCACCAGTGGTCTAACAGCATGAGCTCTGACACTTGCAGTAGCAGCACCAGTGGTCTAACAGCATGAGCTCTGACACTTGCAGTAGCAGCACCAGTGGTCTAACAGCATGAGCTCTGACACTTGCAGTAGCAGCACCAGTGCTCTAACAGTATGAGCTCTGACACTTGCAGTAGCAGCACCAGTGGTCTAACAGTATGAGCTCTGACACTTGCAGTAGCAGCACCAGTGGTCTAACAGCATGAGCTCTGACACTTGCAGTAGCAGCACCAGTGGTCTAACAGCATGAGCTCTGACACTTGCAGTAGCAGCACCAGTGGTCTAACAGCATGAGCTCTGACACTTGCAGTAGCAGCACCAGTGGTCTAACAGCATGAGCTCTGACACTTGCAGTAGCAGCACCAGTGGTCTAACAGCATGAGCTCTGACACTTGCAGTAGCAGCACCAGTGGTCTAACAGTATGAGCTCTGACACTTGCAGTAGCAGCACCAGTGGTCTAATGGCATGAGCTCTGACACTTGCAGTAGCAGCACCAGTGGTCTAACGGCATGAGCTCTGACACTTGCAGTAGCAGCACCAGTGGTCTAACAGCATGAGCTCTGACACTTGCAGTAGCAGCACCAGTGGTCTAACAGCATGAGCTCTGACACTTGCAGTAGCAGCACCAGTGGTCTAACAGCATGAGCTCTGACACTTGCAGTAGCAGCACCAGTGGTCTAACAGTATGAGCTCTGACACTTGCAGTAGCAGCACCAGTGGTCTAACAGCATGAGCTCTGACACTTACAGTAGCAGCACCAGTGGTCTAACAGTATGAGCTCTGACACTTGCAGTAGCAGCACCAGTGCTCTAACAGTATGAGCTCTGACACTTGCAGTAGCAGCACCAGTGCTCTAACAGTATGAGCTCTGACACTTGCAGTAGCAGCACCAGTGGTCTAACAACATGAGCTCTGACACTTGCAGTAGCAGCACCAGTGGTCTAACAGTATGAGCTCTGACACTTGCAGTAGCAGCACCAGTGGTCTAACAACATGAGCTCTGACACTTGCAGTAGCAGCACCAGTGGTCTAACAACATGAGCTCTGACACTTGCAGTAGCAGCACCAGTGGTCTAACAACATGAGCTCTGACACTTGCAGTAGCAGCACCAGTGGTCTAACAACATGAGCTCTGACACTTGCAGTAGCAGCACCAGTGGTCTAACAACATGAGCTCTGACACTTGCAGTAGCAGCACCAGTGCTCTAACAGTATGAGCTCTGACACTTGCAGTAGCAGCACCAGTGGTCTAACAGCATGAGCTCTGACACTTGCAGTAGCAGCCATCGTGGCGGCAGTGGTAGCCGAGGTGGCAGAAGCAGATTTCAATTGAATTTTAATATGCAAGATTGCTGCGCACACAGAGAGGGAAAGAGAGGGGGAGTGCGAGAGAGAGGGAGAGATTATAGAGGGATTTATTTATGAGATATTGATTTTGTCAGCGGTGACTTCTTCAGTGGTTAATTTGGGAAGTTAGATTTATCGATTGTCTGATAAGGTAAGTTAGTTAGGTCATTAATTAGCTGGTTACAACATCTCAGCTGCAAGACACAGAGATCTGATCCCATGAGGAAGGGGGTGAGAGAAAGAGGGACAGAGAGATAGAGAGAGGGATAGGGAGAGAGAGTTATATAGAGAGGGACAGAAAGAGGAGCAGAGAGAAAGGGGGGTATAGAGAGAGGAGGATAGAGAGAGAAGAGAACAGAGAGGGGTATTAGGGAGAGGAGAAGAGAGGGATATAGAGAGTGACAGAGAGGAGTATTAGAGGAGAAAAGAGAGGGAGTCAGAGAGAGGAGTATTAGAGGAGAAAAGAGAACAGAGAGAGGGTTATTAGAGAAGAAGGGAGGGATAGAGAGAGGAGAAGAGAGAAGGAGACAGAGAGAGGGATAGAGAGCAGGAGTGTGGGAATGTGTCTTTTTCTCCTCGAGCAGACAGATGGCACTGTTGTGAGCCTAGACCCACAGAACACACTCAGAAGCATGTGGAGGATTTTGGCTCTTGACCCAGGACAGATGTCAGCTCTCTCTTAGGGCATTTTTAACACAAGTGAGACAAAAACAGAATGACAGCAAGAGGAAGTGAGGATCATGAATATTCATCCATCCCTGCATTCCTTTGTAGACTTCCCTTCCCAGTCGCTCTGGGAAACGAGCACTGGACCAGAGCCAGGCAAAGGTGTCAGGCCTCAGCTCTGACTCCCCAGCAGCAGAGGCAGCGATATCTGAGGCAGCTTTACCTGAGGCAGCGCAGCTGAGGCAGTGCAATTTAACTGAGACGCCATAAACAACATAGTGTAACTGAGGCTGTGTGAAGTGTGTGTGAGAGAGATAATCCAGGTGTGTGTGAGAGAGATAATCTTGGTCTCTGTGAAGTGTGTGTGAGAGAGATAATCCAGGACTGTGTGAAGTGTGTGTGAGAGAGATAATCCAGGACTGTGTGAAGTGTGTGTGAGAGAGATAATCCAGGTGTGTGTGACGTGTGTGTGACAGAGATAATCCAGGTGTGTGTGAGAGAGATAATCCAGGTGTGTGTGACGTGTGTGTGAGAGAGATAATCCAGGTGTGTGTAAAGTGTGTGTGAGAGAGAGATAATCCAGGTGTGTGTGAAGTGTGTGTGAGAGAGATAATCTCGGTCTGTGTGAAGTGTGTGTGAGAGAGATAATCTAGGTGTGTGTAAAGTGTGTGTGAGAGAGATAATCCAGGTGTGTGTGACGTGTGTGTGAGAGAGATAATCCAGGTGTGTGTAAAGTGTGTGTGAGAGAGATAATCCAGTACTGTGTGAAGTGTGTGTGAGAGAGATAATCCAGTACTGTGTGACGTGTGTGTGAGAGAGATAATCCAGGTGTGTGTGAAGTGTGTGTGAGAGAGATAATCTCGGTCTGTGTGAAGTGTGTGTGAGAGAGATAATCTAGGTGTGTGTAAAGTGTGTGTGAGAGAGATAATCCAGGTGTGTGTGAGAGAGATAATCCAGGACTGTGTGAAGTGTGGTTGAGAGAGATAATCCAGGACTGTGTGAAGTGTGGTTGAGAGAGATAATCCAGGACTGTGTGAAGTATCTTCGCTTGGCGCCGCTGTCTTGCCGGTTTGATCTCTCAGTCTCGAGATCAAAGGCGCTCTCCGGCTCTCAGTCAGAGCGCGAGCCATTGATCCCGCATCGATCCGCGAGACAGCGCCCAAACATGCGCGAGGGCCCTGTGTTCCGGCGCGCGGATCCCCGCTCTCTTTGCCGCGGGATATGAAACAATGAGGCTCGAGCCGGTTAATAAAGCGCGCTTCCCGCCTTTCAACTCGGAGAGCAGGCGAGCCGCGAGCGGAAGGCGATCGATAATTAATGACAATGAATAATTTAACCGTATTGATTGATTCCCTTCTATCTTAACGCCGCTCGACCGCCTCCCCCAAACCTCTCCGACTCTTCCTCTCCAGCCCCGCGTTCCCGCTCTCAGAACTCGAGTTCGGGCTGAATTATTCACGCTCCATTGTAATACTTGATCTCGTCTGGTTCCGGCTCTGCGAGACAGTTTCTGGCGGACGGAAGCAGGCGGGGCGCTTTCTTCTGGCCCCTCCGAACACGCCGATGGAAGAGCTACGGTGCTGTTCGCGTGTCCGGCACCGCGGTCCCGCATACAGCGAGTCCTCCGAGACTGGGTCAGGCACCCAGGGGGCCCGACAACACTGGAGTGAGAGAGGGACACTGGAGAGAGTGAGAGAGACAGTGGAGTGAGAGGGAGACACTGGAGAGTGAGAGAGAGACACTGGAGAGTGCGAGAGACAGTGGAGTGAGAGAGGGACACTGGAGAGTGCGAGAGACACTGGAGTGAGAGAGGGACACTGGAGAGTGTGAGAGACAGTGGAGTGAGAGAGGGACACTGGAGAGAGAGAGAGTGTGTCATGAGTGGGGTGTGTGTCATGAGTGGGGTGTGCACTGTGAGGGTGCAGAGTGTCTGTTTGATGGAGTTCAGACAGGGGTTCGAGAAGATGAGAGCTCTGGGCTGCTCTCCTCTCTCTCTGCCAGTTCAGTTCAAGGTGCTTTATCAGCACGACCGATGGGGACAATCAGTGTCACCAAAGCAAATAGAAAGAATGAAATTCAGATGGAACAAAACAACAACAAAAAGTAAAATAAAATCTCTCTCTCTTTCTCTCTGTCCCACCCTCTCTATCTGTATCCCTCCCTCTCTCTATCCCTCTTTCTCTCTACCTGTATCCCTCCCTCTCTCTATCCCTCTCTCTACCTGTATCCCTCCCTCTCTCTATCCCTCCCTCTCTCTATCCTTCTCTCTCTTCCATCTTCTCAATGCGAAACTCAGCTGGGCTTTCCCATTGTCACTGAGCTGTTGTGTGTGTGCTGTTGTGTATATGCTGATGTATGCGTGTGTGTCTATGGTTGTGTGTGAGTGTGCTGTTGTACAGTATGTCTGTGCTGTTGTGTGTGTGTGTGCTGTTGTATGTGTGTGTGTGGTTGTGTGTCAATGTGCTGTTGTGTATATATATTTGTGTGTGGTTGTGTGAGGGTGCTGTTGGCTGTGTGAGTGTGCTGCTGTGTGTGTATACAGTCTGTGTGGATATACAGTCTGTGTGTGTGTATACAGTCTGTGTGTGTGCGTGTGCTGTTGTCTGTGTGTGTATACAGTCTGTGTGTGTGTATACAGTCTGTGTGTGTGCGTGCGCTGTTGTCTGTCTGTGTGTATACAGTGTGTGTATGTGTGTATACAGTGTGTGTGTGTATACAGTCTGTGTGTGTGCGTGTGCTGTTGTCTGTGTGTGTGTGTATACAGTCTGTGTGTGTGTGTATACAGTCTGTGTGTGTATGTGTGTATACAGTGTGTGTGTGTATGTGTGTATACAGTGTGTGTGTGTGTGTATACAGTCTGTGTGTGTGCGTGTGCTGTTGTCTGTGTGTGTGTGTGCGTGCGCTGGCTCCGCGCGTGTTGCCTGTGTGTTCTGGCTCTATTCCCCCAGTAGCTTGTTATAATGTTCCTGCGGGTGATGGAAGTTGAAAGCCCAGGGAAGGGAATGAAAACTAACAAGGAAATGATCCACGCCTGTTATCTGCGCGCCGCTGCTGGGGGGGCCCGGGGGGGGCTGGAGAGTTTCCTCTTTGATTTGTAAAAAATGCATTACCTCCGAAATCAAACGGAAAATTACTGCAAAGAAAAACACACACCAGTCCACACACACAGGCGCGCGCCCGCGCCCCCCCCAGCTCGAACCCGAGCCTCGCTCCTGCGGGCCTGTGCTGTTCAGGCCTGGGCAGCTCACACCTGGAGAGACACCACTGCTTTCAGCTTCATTTTCAACATCTTTCCAAAAGTGCAAGTTCACACAGCAGAGAGAAGAGTTGCAGCAGACTTGAGAGAGTTAGTACAAGTCCAGAAGAATAGAGAGAGGAGTGTTAATGTACTGGAGTGTCCAGTCAGTGTGTCTGTATTAACCCCTCTCTCTCTCAGTGCAGTGTTAATGTACTGGAGTGTCCAGTCAGTGTGTCTGTATTAACCCCTCTCTCTCAGTGCAGTGTTAATGTACTGGAGTGTCCAGTCAGTGTGTCTGTATTAACCCCTCTCTCTCTCAGTGCAGTGTTCATGTACTGGAGTGTCCAGTCAGTGTGTCTGTATTAACCCCTCTCTCTCAGTGCAGTGTTAATGTACTGGAGTGTCCAGTCAGTGTGTCTGTATGAACCCCTCTCTCTCTCAGTGCAGTGTTAATGTACTGGAGTGTCCAGTCAGTGTGTCTGTATTAACCCCTCTCTCTCTCAGTGCAGTGTTAATGTACTGGAGTGTCCAGTCAGTGTGTCTGTATGAACCCCCCTCTCTCTCAGTGCAGTGTTAATGTACTGGAGTGTCCAGTCAGTGTGTCTGTATTAACCCCTCTCTCTCTCAGTGCAGTGTTAATGTACTGGAGTGTCCAGTCAGTGTGTCTGTATGAACCCCTCTCTCTCTCAGTGCAGTGTTAATGTACTGGAGTGTCCAGTCAGTGTGTCTGTATTAACCCCTCTCTCTCAGTGCAGTGTTAATGTACTGGAGTGTCCAGTGTGTCTGTATTAACCCCTCTCTCTCTCAGTGCAGTGTTAATGTAGTGTATTAACCCCTCTCTCTCTCAGGTGTGCCCCAGGTTGGCTATGGACTGTAACTGTGTGAGTGATCTGCTCCTGACCCCCCCTGTACCTGCACTCTGGACTCCAGGTAACGGTCACTCCTTGGACAGTACAGTGTTACTGTACATTAGTGTCCATTCTGTTGCTCTCTCTGTTAACCCCTCCCTCTCCATATCTCCAAGGCATAGCATTCCCAGACTGGGCCTACAAGCCTGAGTCGAGCCCCGGCTCCAGGCAGATCCAGCTCTGGCACTTCATCCTGGAGCTGCTGCAGAAGGAGGAGTACCAGAACGTCATCGCCTGGCAGGGGGACTACGGCGAGTTCGTCATCAAGGACCCCGACGAGGTCGCCCGGCTCTGGGGCATCCGCAAGTGTAAACCGCACATGAACTACGACAAGCTGAGCCGCGCACTCAGGTGCCTCACCCGCCTCACTCTCGCTGTCTCACTCTCCCTGTCTCTGGCGCTGTCTCCTTCTCTCTCTGTCTCACTCTCCCTGTCTCTGGCGCTGTCTCACTCTCTCACTGTCTCACTCTCCCTGTCTCTGGCGCTGTCTCACTCTCTCTGTCTCTGGTGCTGTCTCCTTCTCTGTTCTGTCTCACTCTCCCTGTCTCTGGTGCTGTCTCACTCTCCCTGTCTCTGGTGCTGTCTCCTTCTCTCTCTGTCTCACTCTCCCTGTCTCTGGCGCTGTCTCACTCTCTCACTGTCTCACTCTCCCTGTCTCTGGCGCTGTCTCACTCTCTCACTGTCTCACTCTCCCTGTCTCTGGCGCTGTCTCACTCTCCCTGTCTCTGGTGCTGTCTCCTTCTCTCTCTGTCTCACTCTCCCTGTCTCTGGCGCTGTCTCACTCTCTCACTGTCTCACTCTCCCTGTCTCTGGCGCTGTCTCACTCTCTCACTGTCTCACTCTCCCTGTCTCTGGCGCTGTCTCACTCTCCCTGTCTCTGGTGCTGTCTCCTTCTCTCTCTGTCTCACTCTCCCTGTCTCTGGCGCTGTCTCACTCTCTCACTGTCTCACTCTCCCTGTCTCTGGCACTGTCTCACTCTCTCTGTCTCTGGTGCTGTCTCCTTCTCTGTTCTGTTCTGGGTCCAGATGGGCTGGCAGCGCCCAGGTCTGACAGTACTGCTCCAGCAGTGCCAGGCTCTGCTGCAGGTCCTGTTCTGGGTCCAGATGGGCTGGCAGCGCCCAGGTCTGACAGTACTGCTCCAGCAGTGCCAGGCTCTGCTGCAGGTCCTGTTCTGGGTCCAGATGGGCTGGCAGTGCCCAGGTCTGACAGTACTGCTCCAGCAGTGCTAGGCTCTGCTGCAGGTCCTGTTCTGGGTCCAGATGGGCTGGCAGTGCCCAGGTCTGACAGTACTGCTCCAGCAGTGCCAGGCTCTGCTGCAGGTCCTGTTCTGGGTCCAGATGGGCTGGCAGTGCCCAGGTCTGACAGTACTGCTCCAGCAGTGCCAGGCTCTGCTGCAGCTCCTGTTCTGGGTCCAGATGGGCTGGCAGTGCCCAGGTCTGACAGTACTGCTCCAGCAGTGCCAGGCTCTGCTGCAGGTCCTGTTCAGGGTCCAGATGGGCTGGCAGTGCCCAGGTCTGACAGTACTGCTCCAGCAGTGCCAGGCTCTGCTGCAGCCCCTGTTCTGGGTCCAGATGGGCTGGCAGTGCCCAGGTCTGACAGTACTGCTCCAGCGGTGCCAGGCTCTGCTGCAGGTCCTGTTCTGGGTCCAGATGGGCTGGCAGTGCCCAGGTCTGACAGTACTGCTCCAGCAGTGCCAGGCTCTGCTGCAGCCCCTGTTCTGGGTCCAGATGGGCTGGCAGCGCCCAGGTCTGACAGTACTGCTCCAGCAGTGCCAGGCTCTGCTGCAGGTCCTGTTCTGTGGGCGACAGCAGGACCGGGTCATCAGCATAGAGCAGGAACTTGATCTCTGTCATGTAGTGTGAGACCAGGAGCTGCAGACTGTTCCAACATTCCTGCTAACTCCTTGATGGAGATATTGAACAGTGATGGGCTCAGGCTGCAGCCCTGTCTCACCCCACAGAGTGAAGAATTCCCTCCTTTTGTTTCTGATTTTCACTGCCTGAGTACTGTACACTAAATTGTAGACTTTACCTCCTACACCCCTAAGACGAATTTTTTAAAACTGTCCTTTGGGCCAAATTAAATCAAATGCTTTTTTGAAATCAATAAAGAACGCATATATTTTTCTAGGTTTTGTTTGGTGGACATGCTCATTTACTATATACAGTAAGTGTGTGTAGGGAGTAACTATGATCTGATGCACAGCGGTTTGGTAGGAAGCCGGTCTGACTCTTGCTCAGGACACGGTGCTCGGTAAGGAAGGCCAGTATTTGGGTATTCATGATGGTGCAGGATACCGTCCCCAGGTTACTGTTCACACAGATGCCTTGGTCGTTTAGGGGGTTTGGGTTGTCTTTGATAGCCCATTGGAATATTTTCAGTTTTCCACGTACAGTTTGTTGTTTTGGTCTTGTGCTTCTGTGTTTGGGATCTGATCGTAGAGATGTTCAAATGAGGTTTTCCAGACTGATCCATTCTGGATGGGCGATTTTACTGGTTTTTGATTTTTTTAGAATTATTCCATCTTTCCCAGAAACAGTTTTGATTTATTGATTCCTGGATGGCTGAGAGTTGTCTGTGTTCATGCTTGTGTTTATTTTCTTCTTTGGGGTGTGTCTGCAGTGCGTCACCATCTCCCAGTATCTCGCTGTGTGGTTGTGTGTTCTTTCGGTTTGATCGTCCACACAGTGCTTTTCCGCTGTTTCTGCAGTCTGTACCAGACCATTTTTCTTTCGCTTTTGTTTTGTTCGGTGTGTTTTGCATTTATTCTTTTTGATATAGAAAACGAAATCTTTTTAGAATCTTTTACAGACAGATTTCTGCCTGTTTTCTTGGTTTGATATAGAATAATTGGGGAAGTAGTCAATAATGTCTGATTTTCCAGATGCTCTCTGGTATTCATCCAGGCTGTCTGAGTCCCATCTGTATGCCTGGTGGAGGTCGTACAGCTGGCTGGGCTGTGTCAGTGTGTCTCTGTGCTGGTGTGCTCTCCTCATGTAGAGTGTGATCTGGCTGTGGTCGGAGAGGGGAGTTTGTGGCCTGACAGTGAAGGCACTGATACAGGAGGGGTCCAGGTCGGTGATGGCGTAGTCCACCACACTGCTGCCCAGAGCTGAGCTGTAGGTGAACCTGCCTAGAGAGTCCCCTCTAGTCCTGCCGTTGACGATGTACAGGCCCAGCCCTTGACAGAGCTGCAGCAGCTCGCGCCCGGTGCTGATGACTCTCTCTATCCCTGGTGCTGTCTTCTTCTCTCACTGTCTCACTCTCTCTGTCTCTGGCACTCTCTCCTTCTCTCATTGTCTCACTCTCCCTGTCTCTGGTGCTGTCTCACTTTCTCTGTCCCTGGTGCTGTCTTCTTCTCTCACTGTCTCACTCTAACTGCCTCTGGTGCTCCCTCACTCTGTCTGTCTCTGGCACTGTCACCTTCTCTCACTGTTTCACTCTCCCTGTCTCTGGTGCTGTTGTGTTCTCTCACTGACTCACTCTCCCTGTCTCTGGTGCTGTCTCACTCTGTCTGTCTCTAGTGCTGTCTCACTCTCTCACTGTCTCACTGTTGCACTCTTGCTCTTACCTGTCCTGTCTCACTCTTTCTGTCTCACCTCCTCCATTCACCACGCACCCAGATGCGCTGGGTGGCTCACTTTCTCACTCTTACTCTGTTTCACTCTATTATCTCACTCTTGTTTCTTTCCTCTCATTCCCCCCTTCCTCTCCCTTCACTCCACTCTCACCCCCGCCCTCATTAATCCTGCCCTCTTGTTAATTAACCCTGTCGTCAGCAGCTGATGATTACAAATTAGCTGTAGTTAATTGCTCAATTTAGGGCAGAGTCTTCCAGCTGTAACTCACAAACCTCAGCCTCAGTCCCGACTCACACAAAACCTCTCTCTCAGTGCAGTGTTAATGTACTGGAGTGTCCAGTCAGTGTGTCTGTATTAACCCCTCTCTCTCTCAGTGCAGTGTTCATGTACTGGAGTGTCCAGTCAGTGTGTCTGTATTAACCCCTCTCTCTCAGTGCAGTGTTCATGTACTGGAGTGTCCAGTCAGTGTGTCTGCATTAACCCCTCTCTCTCAGTGCAGTGTTAATGTACTGGAGTGTCCAGTCAGTGTGTCTGCATTAACCCCTCTCTCTCAGTGCAGTGTTAATGTACTGGAGTGTCCAGTCAGTGTGTCTGTATTAACCCCTCTCTCTCTCAGTGCAGTGTTAATGTACTGGAGTGTCCAGTCAGTGTGTCTGTATGAACCCCTCTCTCTCTCAGTGCAGTGTTAATGTACTGGAGTGTCCAGTCAGTGTGTCTGTATTAACCCCTCTCTCTCTCAGTGCAGTGTTAATGTACTGGAGTGTCCAGTCAGTGTGTCTGTATTAACCCCTCTCTCTCTCAGTGCAGTGTTAATGTACTGGAGTGTCCAGGCAGCGTGTCTGTATTAACCCCTCTCTCTCTCAGTGCAGTGTTAATGTACTGGAGTGTCCAGTCAGTGTGTCTGTATTAACCCCTCTCTCTCAGTGCAGTGTTAATGTACTGGAGTGTCCAGTCAGTGTGTCTGTATTAACCCCTCTCTCTCTCAGTGCAGTGTTAATGTACTGGAGTGTCCAGTCAGTGTGTCTGTATTAACCCCTCTCTCTCAGTGCAGTGTTAATGTACTGGAGTGTCCAGTCAGTGTGTCTGTATTAACCCCTCTCTCTCTCCCTCTCTCTCAGATATTACTATAACAAGCGTATTCTGCACAAGACGAAGGGGAAACGTTTCACCTACAAGTTTAACTTCAGTAAAGTGGTTCTGGTTAACTACCCCTTGCTGGACATGGCTGGGCCTCCCTTCCTTCTGGCCCAGAATCACTTCAGTGGGTCACCGGCGCCGGACTGCAGCCCGCTCACGCCTGAGGTCAGAGACACGGACAGAGACAGACACGCAGGCAGGCAGACAGGCTGAGAGGCAAACAGACAGAGAGGCAGAGAGAGAGAGAGACAGGTAGACAGACACAGACAGACACACTATCCCAGATTAAGAGAGACAGATAGACAAACACAGACAGACACACTATTCCAGATTAAGAGAGAGAGACAGGTAGACAGACACACTGATTCTACACATTGATATGGGAGAAGAGAGAGAGACACACAGACAGACACACTGATTCTGAATAAGAGAGAGACACAGACAGACACACTGATTCTGAATAAGAGGGAGAGACACACAGACACACTGATTCTGAATAAGAGAGAGACACACAGACAGACACATTGATTCTGAATAAGAGAGAGACACAGACAGACACACTGATTCTGAATAAGAGGGAGAGACACACAGACAGACACATCATCCTGCACTAAGTGGGAGAGAGACAGGCAGCGAGGGGGCGAGAGAAGGAGAGAGGGTCTACAGGCACTTACTCTGCCAGAGAGAGAGAGAGGGGTTCCACAGACCTTATTCTTCGGCTCCCTGTCTTCCTTCCTTGAGGTGGATTCAATCCCCCCGGTCGATATTTTCTTTTTAAAAAGTAAATGAAAACATGAATGGATGCTAATGAGATGCGAGCTCGTTAAGTCCCAGGGATCAGCGAGCTGTCGCTGCTCTCCGGGCTCCAGCGCACACTCGCGCACAGGAGCTAGCGACTGCCATCCGGAAAATCCCCCTTCCTCCGGGTCTGCCTCCGGGGAGACACTGACTGGAGTCCTTCCCTTCCTCTGATCCTCTGATCCTCCTCTCCTTCTTTTATTATGACCTTGCTGATGATCAGGAAACTGACATGCGTTCCACTCAACATATCCACTGAGACTGGCCATTTTATTAGGAACAGACCAGGACAGAACTCGTATAACACACAGAACAAACAAATACTGTACTTCCAGTAAACAAAGTGTGTCTGTATGAACCCCTCTCTCTCTCAGTGCAGTGTTAATGTACTGGAGTGTCCAGTCAGTGTGTCTGTATTAACCCCTCTCTCTCTCAGTGCAGTGTTAATGTACTGGAGTGTCCAGTCAGTGTGTCTGTATTAACCCCCCTCTCTCTCAGTGCAGTGTTAATGTACTGGAGTGTCCAGTCAGTGTGTCTGTATGAACCCCTCTCTCTCTCAGTGCAGTGTTAATGTACTGGAGTGTCCAGTCAGTGTGTCTGTATGAACCCCTCTCTCTCTCAGTGCAGTGTTAATGTACTGGAGTGTCCAGTCAGTGTGTCTGTATGAACCCCTCTCTCTCTCAGTGCAGTGTTAATGTACTGGAGTGTCCAGTCAGTGTGTCTGTATGAACCCCTCTCTCTCTCAGTGCAGTGTTAATGTACTGGAGTGTCCAGTCAGTGTCTGTATTAACCCCTCTCTCTCTCAGTGCAGTGTTAATGTACTGGAGTGTCCAGTCAGTGTGTCTGTATTAACCCCTCTCTCTCTCTTTGTGTATCTCTCAGGCTCTGCAGTCATTGTTCCCACGGTTACCGGACTCGTCTGGTCGGGGGGGTCTCTTTGAGAGAGGGGGTGCACCAGGTACCCCAGAGTCTGAGAAACTGAGACTGGACACCGCCTTCCCCTTCCTCAGCTCTGGTGAGAGAGGTGGTCAGATGGAGGGCTGGGTGAGGGACAGAGGGAGACAGGAGAACGGGAGACAGGGAGACAAGGAGTCAGGAGACAGGAAGTCAGGGAGTCAGGGAGTCAGGGAGTCAGGAAGTCAGGGAGTTAGGGAGACAGGGAGAGGGAAGGAGGAGAAGGGAAGAGAGTCTGGTTGGTCTGGAATAGGAGACAATCAGTGCACATTTCTTCATCTTAAATGAATGACACTGTAAGAATAAGAATAAGAATCACACACACACACACACACACACACACACACACACACACACACACACACACACACAGAGCGAGTGCAGACACCGCAGGTCCCCAGGAACCTCCTCTCTCCCTCCATCCCCGTCCTGAAAGGCCCAGCTGCCCTAATTGCGCGCAGGCTGGGGTCTGGCCTGTGGCACCCCATTACCCCGTGTTCTTAAGCAAGCGAGCAGCCTGCGCGCTGTGATTCAATATTCATGTGACTGCTGGGCGCAGGGTAATACTGCTGGCCTGCAAATTAGAGCCAGTATCAAACACCGCACCACACACACTCACACACTCACACACCTACAGCCCTGAGTCAGGAGTGCAGGGAGGGAGGGAGAGAGAGAGACAGAGCAGACAGAGAGAGAGGCAGAGAGGGGTGGAGAGACAGAGCAGCAGAGTGGGAGTGGGATGGAGAATGGGAGAAATTACAGTTGTTCCAGTCACAGTTGCTGTTCCAGTCACAGTGGCTGTTGCTGTTCCAGTCACAGTGGCTGTTGCTGTTCCAGTCACAGTGGTTGTGGCTGTTCCAGTCACAGTGGCTGTTGCTGTTCCAGTCACAGTGGTTGTGGCTGTTCCAGTCACAGTGGCTGTTGCTGATCCAGTCACAGTGGCTGTTGCTGTTACAGTATCAGTGGTTGTTGCTGTTGCTGTTCCAGTCACAGTGGTTGTTGCTGTTGCTGTTGCAGTCACGGTGGCTGTTGCTGTTGCTGTTCCAGTCACAGTGGCTGTTGCTGTTCCAGTCACAGTGGCTGTTGCTGTTACAGTATCAGTGGTTGTTGCTGTTGCTGTTCCAGTCACAGTGGTTGTTGCTGTTCCAGTCACAGTGGCTGTGGCTGTTCCAGTCACAGTGGCTGTTGCTGTTGCTGTTCCAGTCGCAGTGGCTGTTGCTGTTGCAGTCACAGTGGTTGTTGCTGTTCCAGTCACAGTGGCTGTGGCTGTTCCAGTCACAGTGGCTGTTGCTGTTACAGTATCAGTGGTTGTTGCTGTTGCTGTTCCAGTCACAGTGGTTGTTGCTGTTCCAGTCACAGTGGCTGTGGCTGTTCCAGTCACAGTGGCTGTTGCTGTTGCTGTTCCAGTCGCAGTGGCTGTTGCTGTTGCAGTCACAGTGGTTGTTGCTGTTCCAGTCACAGTGGCTGTGGCTGTTGCAGTCACAGTGGCTGTTGCTGTTACAGTATCAGTGGTTGTTGCTGTTGCTGTTCCAGTCACAGTGGCTGTGGCTGTTCCAGTCACAGTGGCTGTTGCTGTTGCTGTTCCAGTCGCAGTGGCTGTTGCTGTTGCAGTCACAGTGGTTGTTGCTGTTCCAGTCACAGTGGCTGTTGCTGTTACAGTATCAGTGGTTGTTGCTGTTGCTGTTCCAGTCACAGTGGCTGTTGCTGTTACAGTATCAGTGGCTGTTGCTGTTCCAGTCACAGTGGCTGTTGCTGTTACAGTATCAGTGGTTGTTGCTGTTGCTGTTGCAGTCACAGTGGCTGTGGCTGTTGCAGTCTGTGTCTCTGCTGTCGCCGTGGTAACTGGTGACCCCTCCCCTGTCTGCTGTCCGCAGGTGCGCCCTGCTACTCGAAGCCGCCCTCCCTCCTGAGCCCCTACGGGCGCGGCCCCTCCTTCAGCGACTACACCTGGGGCTTCAGCCCCTACCTGCCCGGCGCCTTCTCGCTCAACAGCCCCAAGCTGGGCCCGGGCTCCCTCTACCCCTCGCACTTCTACCCCAGCCCCCTGCAGGGCCCCCTGTCCCAGCTGCCCAACCCCTTCTCCGGCCTCCTGCCCGGGGCGGGCGGGGGCGCCGGCGAGGCCGCGGCGGGCCAGGGGGGCAGGCTGGGCGTCCCCCCGTACGCCGGCGCGCTGCCCTCGCTGGGCCGGACCGCGGACGTGCTGGGCGGGGCGGGGGGGGGCGGGGGGGGCGAGGGCGGGCCGGCGGCGGGCAGCGCCGGGCTGGGCCTGGGCCTGGGCCTGGGCCTGGGCCTGGGGGCTCCCCCGGCCGGCCTGGACCGCAGGGGCAGCGTCAAGCCGGACCCGGAGTCGGACTCGGAGCTGGAGATCACGGACCTGAGCGAGTGCAGCTCGGACAACGAGAACGAGGCGGCCGACTTGGCGGCGGGGGGGCTGCGGGCGCCCCCCTCCCCCCCCGGCGAGCGGCTCTCTGGGACTCCTGACACGAGCGCAGCGCCCGCGCCGCTGCCCCCCTGCCCCTCCCCGGGGTCCCCCCCCTCCCCCGTCGGGGTCCCCCGGGCAGCGCTGGCCGAGAGACTGCGTGTCCACCACAGAGGCGCCGACAGCACCCAGCCCAGCTCGCACAGCTAATATCACAGGCAGCACCCCTCTCTCCAGCCCTGCGCCCCACAGTCACCCCCTGCCTGTCCCTCCCTCCCCCATCGCTCTCTCTAGCCTGTCCCTCTCTCCCTCTCCTGCCTGTCCCTCTCTCCCTCCCCCTTTCTCTCTCCCTCTCCTGCCTGTCTCTCTCTCCCTCCCCCTTTCTCTCTCCCTCTCCTCCCTGTCTCTCTCTTCCTCCTCCTTTCTCTCTCCCTCTCCTGCCTGTCCCTCTCTCCCTCTCCTGCCTGTCTCTCTCTTCCTCCTCCTTTCTCTCTCCCTCTCCTGCCTGTCCCTCTCTCCCTCCCCCTTTCTCTCTCCCTCTCCTGCCTGTCTCTCTCTTCCTCCTCCTTTCTCTCTCCCTCTCCTGCCTGTCCCTCTCTCCCTCCCCCTTTCTCTCTCCCTCTCCTGCCTGTCTCTCTCTTCCTCCTCCTTTCTCTCTCCCTCTCCTGCCTGACTCTCTCTTCCTCCTCCTTTCTCTCTCCCTCTCCTGCCTGTCTCTCTCTCCCTCTCCTGCCTGACTATCTCTCTATCCTGTCCCTCTCTCCCTCTCCTGTCTCTCTCTCCCTCTCCTGCCTGTCTCTCTCTCCCTCTCCTGCCTGTCTCTCTCTCTATCCTGTCCCTCTCTCCCTCTCCTGCCCGTCTCTCTCTTCCTCCCTGTCTCCCTGCCTCTCCTTCCCTCCTGTCGAATTCAAATTCAGTATGGAACCCTGACCAGGGATTCACAGTGTTGCCAAAGCAAGAACAATTAGCAAACACATTTGCAGACATTACCGACGTATGAAATAGTATTGGAGAGGCTCAGTGCCTGCTCCTCAGGCTGTGACAGGAGATCAGACTGGGCTGCAGCTCAGCTGAGATTCCTCTCCCAGTAAGACTGGACGTTGTTCTGCTTCTGACAGATGTGGGAATTCTGGGATTAGATGTGTTTTGTGGAAGATGGTTGGTCTAATCCCTGTCTCTCTGTTACTCTCTGCTATCCCCTTCCTCTCTTGCCCTCCCTCTCTCCCTCTTTCCCTCGATCTGTCCCTCTCTCGCCCTCCCTCTCTCCCTCAATCTGCCCCCTCTCGCCCTTCCTGTCTCCCTCTCTCCCTGGATCTGCCCCTCTCTCGCCCTCTGCAGCAAGAATTCTGCTGCCTGATGTCTGACCTCGTTAGTGGTTCCAGTAATTAACAGCCCTCTGCTCTGAGTCTGCCTGTTCCTCTTTTCTCTTAAAATTCTGTTACACACAGTCTGTCAATTTGTCAACAAAGTTTTTGTAAATTAATATATGTTCTTTAAAGTGAATTTTGCCTGACCAAGTTGCTCCCACATGTGTTCTAAATTCCAGTTTTCCCAACAGCTCCAGTCCAAGGTGTGGGAGGGGGGAGGCGAGTTCAGAAATCCAAATTCCGACTGTATCACAAACACATTCATTCCGTACTCACTCCTAATTACTTAATTGTCCCTTAACTGGTCAATTAATTGGAGGGATCAAATAAAATCCCCCAACACCAGGCTCTACTACAGTAGGTCAGTATACCAGATAATAGAATGGAGTTATTCATCTCCCTGCAGTCTGGAGCAGAGAGCTTTAAAGGAGCCCCAGTCACACTGTGATCTGTGTCAGTGTTACAGGTAGAGACACAGCCCTTATAGAGTCAGGAGACTCATCTCCCTGCAGTCTGGAGCAGAGAGCTTTAAAGGAGCCCCAGTCTCACTGTGACCTGTGTCAGTGTTACAGGTAGAGACACAGCCCTTATAGAGTCAGGAGACTCATCTCCCTGCAGTCTGGAGCAGAGAGCTTTAAAGGAGCCCCAGTCTCACTGTGACCTGTGTCAGTGTTACAGGTAGAGACACAGCCCTTATAGAGTCAGGAGACTCATCTCCCTGCAGTCTGGAGCAGAGAGCTTTAAAGGAGCCCCAGTCTCACTGTGACCTGTGTCAGTGTTACAGGTAGAGACACAGCCCTTATAGAGTCAGGATGTTTATAGGAACCACACTGGAGGCGCCAGCTGGCTGCTGCTGTGTTAGGAAACAAGGTGAACATCCCCATCTAGTGGCTGTTTTATGTAACACTTTTCCAGATTGAAATAATTGAATAACTTTTAGACAGTATATTCCATTTCCAGCCTAACACTGCATTAATATACTGATTCTATAATATCTCTACCAAGAAATCTATTTGGGTAAAACCATTAGTATAATACAGTGCAGTAAATCACAGTGAAATCAGGGTAAAAGCACAGTACAGTGCAGTAAATCACAGTTAGATCAGGGTAAAAGCACAGTACAGTGGAGTAAATCACAGTGAGATCAGGGTAAAAGCACAGTACAGTGCAGTAAAGCCCAGTGAGATCAGGGTGAAAGCACAGTACAGTGCAGTAAAGCCCAGTGAGTGCAGGTTTGGGCACAGAGAGGCTGGTACAGTAACTCATGACACCAGCTGTGGGTGAAACTATGGCAGAGCCTGATCAGTTCAGGGTTCAAGCAAGGTGACCCACAGGACTGTGTGGATCTGTGACTTGACTCCCGTAAACGAATACAAAGACGTGTTTTAAATGTGATGACGCACTGGCCTCACAGATGTCTGTGGAATGCAGTCTTACTGAGGTGTCAGAGGGGTTTCTGTCCCCCAGTCGTGGAAAAGTTTAAATCCAGTCATACCCCACCCCCCTGCACCCCCTCACGCCCCCCTGCTGTAAATACACATCGCCATACTCTGTATACAAAAGCATCACACAAAGTGAGATTTTAAACATTTTCTCTGTTATTAACTATTGTAAAAAACAGGAGTGAAACTTAAACTTGTATCAGTAAAAGCAATAAAAAGAGTTCTGGAGATTAAAGCACCGTGTGAATATTATTATATCTGGAGTGTTGTGTGAGAGTGACTCCTTCATCACCATCATCATCAGAGCTGTAGAGTCACTGTAGAGACACTCAGTCCAGCTCCTCTGTATCTTCACACTGACACTCCTTCATCATCATCAGAGCTGTAGAGTCACTGTAGAGACACTCAGTCCAGCTCATCTGTATCTTCACACTGACACTCCTTCATCATCATCAGAGCTGTAGAGTCACTGTAGAGACACTCAGTCCAGCTCATCTGTATCTTCACACTGACACTCCTTCATCATCATCAGAGCTGTAGAGTCACTGTAGAGACACTCAGTCCAGCTCCTCTGTATCTTCACACTAACACTCCTTCATCATCATCAGAGCTGTAGAGTCACTGTAGAGACACTCAGTCCAGCTCCTCTGTATCTTCACACTAACACTCCTTCATCATCATCAGAGCTGTAGAGTCACTGTAGAGACACTCAGTCCAGCTCCTCTGTATCTTCACACTGACACTCTTTCATCATCATCACCACACTTGAAGCTCCACAGCTGTGAAAAGTTATTACATATAAAATAAACAGAGATGCTTTATAACACTAATATATAACACTAAAACAGTTTCTCGATCTTAAATTCTGCCCAATACTTTATCCCCAGAGCTCTTCACCCAGCAGCCCTGTCACCCTGCAGCTCCCAGCAGGGGGCGCTCTCACCCAGCTCCCAGCCCACTGGAGCCCAGCAGTGTGAGCCTGGCCAGAACCTGGAGGGGAGACTCCTGGGAAAGCTATGGTTGCTGCTGGAAGAGGTGTTAGTGGGACCAGTAGGGGGCGCTCACCCTGCGGTCTGTGTGGGTCCTAATGCCCCAGTATAGTGACGGGGACACTAGACTGTAAACAGGCGCCGTCCTTCAGATGAGATGTAAAACTGAGGTCCTGACTCTCTGTAGTGATTAAAAACCCCAGGGTGTTTCTCGAGAAGAGTAGGGGTGTCACCCCAGTGTCCTGGCCAAATTTCCCCCCTGGCCTTTACCAGTCATGGCCTCCTAATAACCCCCCTCTCTGAACTGGCTCCATCATCCAGTGTCCAGAAAAGCACTATATAGGTGTAAGCAATTATTACTACTGTCATTATTATTAACCTGCTTAAATTGAACGATTGATTAAATATTTTACTTTATTTATATATTCAGTTTTCTTTCTACTCATACATATATGCTTCTTGTTTATTACTGAGTTCATGTTGTTTTAAACATAATGTGTTTTGTGTCTTTTACCTGCCTGCTAAGCAAATTTCTCAATGAAGTCCCAATGGGACAAGTACAGTATTTCTCATCGCCAAATCACCAGGGCTGTCATTAACAGACTCTACCACCAGAGGGGGATATAATTACGTCTATTTTTCTATCGCACATTTTGACATAATCTCACTGTGATACACTGCACTATACTGTGCTTTTACCCTGATCTCACTGGGATTTACCGTACTGTACTGTGCTTTTACCCTGACCTTACTGAGCTTTAGTGCACTTTTCAACACAGACAGGACTCCACTGAGCTAAACATATTCAATACAAACCAATCAGAATGGAAACAATTCAATGAAAACAATTGTTAGTTATTGTTACTGAGAGAGAGAGGGGTTCATACAGACACACTGACTGGACACTCCAGTACATTAACACTGCACTGAGAGAGAGAGGGGTTAATACAGACACACTGACTGGACACTCCAGTACATTAACACTGCACTGAGAGAGAGAGGGGTTAATACAGACACACTGACTGGACACTCCAGTACATTAACACTGCACTGAGAGAGAGAGGGGTTAATACAGACACACTGACTGGACACTCCAGTACATTAACACTGCACTGAGAGAGAGGGGTTCATACAGACACACTGACTGGACACTCCAGTACATTAACACTGCACTGAGAGAGGGGGGTTAATACAGACACACTGACCGGACACTCCAGTACATTAACACTGCACTGAGAGAGAGAGGGGTTAATACAGACACACTGACTGGACACTCCAGTACATTAACACTGCACTGAGAGAGAGGGGTTAATACAGACACACTGACTGGACACTCCAGTACATTAACACTGCACTGAGAGAGAGAGGGGTTCATACAGACACACTGACTGGACACTCCAGTACATGAACACTGCACTGAGAGAGAGAGGGGTTAATACAGACACACTGACTGGACACTCCAGTACATGAACACTGCACTGAGAGAGAGAGGGGTTAATACAGACACACTGACTGGACACTCCAGTACATGAACACTGCACTGAGAGAGAGAGGGGTTCATACAGACACACTGACTGGACACTCCAGTACATGAACACTGCACTGAGAGAGAGAGGGGTTAATACAGACACACTGACTGGACACTCCAGTACATTAACACTGCACTGAGAGAGAGAGGGGTTAATACAGACACACTGACTGGACACTCCAGTACATTAACACTGCACTGAGAGAGAGAGGGGTTAATACAGACACACTGACTGGACACTCCAGTACATTAACACTGCACTGAGAGAGAGGGGTTAATACAGACACACTGACTGGACACTCCAGTACATGAACACTGCACTGAGAGAGAGAGGGGTTAATACAGACACACTGACTGGACACTCCAGTACATTAACACTGCACTGAGAGAGATTTCTAGGGGAGCGAAAATAATGTGACACATTGCGGAACTGAGTGAGCGAGAGAGGGGGGGGCATCAAGTACTTTTCGCCTGAGAGAGAGAGATTTAACCGAAGTCTAACAGGAAGAGATTGTAAGCGAGAATCCCCATCCCCCGCCCCCTCTAAAAAAACAGACCAGCGGTATTTGACATAGTTCGCGGGGCTGAGCTCGGGGGGGTTGCTGGACGTGTACTCACAGCTTTCCAGACTTTCCCCACTCGCGAAAAAAAAAAACACTCGAGCGTCTGGGGCGTGAGGTTTTTGGAGTCTTGTTCTGGGCACAGTATGTGCTGCGCGGGTGACGGGTCGACGCTCGCAGACAGGAAATAATCGGCAATTTTGTTTCGTTTTACCCCCGGGCTGCAGACTCCGCCGCCGTCGAAGGTAAGACGCGCAGAAACGTCTCATTCGGACAGATCCGGCGGCGGGCTGGTCCGGGGCAGCGCCGAGTGTCCCCGGGGTCGGGGGCTGGTGGGAAACTCGCCGCTGTCCTGAAGTGGGAAGTTTGTGCGGAGCCGCGCCGACACAGCCGCCGCTCTTTCCGGTTCGAATCTGTTTCGACCTCGCCTGACGGCTGCTCCGACACGGCCGGGTGTCTTCCGCGCTGCCGCAGTGCCGAGAGGCCACCGGCAATACTAATAATACTAATCCAAATACACTATTACCGACCGAGCGCTGTACCTGACACCTCCGGACCGAGTTATACTGTCGTGTGCTGAGTAGCACTGTAACGCACTTTACTGTCCTGGACTTAATAGTACTTTAATCCACTGTACTGCAGTGCACTGAATAATAATTTAATAAAATATACTGTAGTATGCTGAAAAGTACTTTATCTCGCCCTATTTACTCGTCCTGAATAATACTTTAGTATACTACACTGTGGTGTTTTGTATAGTACTTTAACACACTGTACTGTAGTGTACTGAATAATAGTTTAATACAATATACTATAGTCCACTAAACAATACTTTAGTATACTATACTGTAGTGTGCTTAATAATACTTTCACATGTTATGCTGTAGTGTCCTGAATAGTACTTTAACATGCTCTACTGTAGTGTCCTGAATAGTACTTTAACGCACTATAGCAAACACTTAAAAGTACTTTAATACACTATACTGTAGTGCACTGTATAGTACTTTAACACACTATAGCATACAGTACTGCATAGTGTTTTGACACACCATAGCGTACTGAATAGTACATTCATACACTATGCTATACTGTGATATACTGAATAATAACTAAATACACTATACTGTAGTACTTGAGCACAGTATACTGTAGTGTGCCAAATAGTACTTTAATACACTTTAGTCTACTGAATAGTGCTGTAATACACCATAATGTAGTGAACCGAATAATACTTTAATACACAATACTATACTTTAGTGTACTGAATGGTTATTTAATACGCTGTACTGTAGTTTACTGAATAATACTTTAATACACTATAATGTACTGGTGTGTTAATTACTATCAGTGTGGCGGTCAGTGTGCTGTGTTGGTCGCTCTTGGTGTCTGACACAGACGGCGTCACCTGGGGGGGTGTAGTGCAGGCTGTAGTCTGGGGGGGGGTGTAGTGCTGGCTGTAGTCTGGGGGGGTGTAGTGCAGGCTGTAGTCTGGGGGGGTGTAGTGCAGGCTGTAGTCTGGGGGGTGTAGTGCAGGCTGTAGTCTGGGGGGGGTGTAGTGCAGGCTGTAGTCTGGGGGGGTGTAGTGCAGGCTGTAGTCTGGGGGGTGTAGTGCAGGCTGTAGTCTGGGGGGGTGTAGTGCAGGCTGTAGTCTGGGGGGGTGTAGTGCAGGCTGTAGTCTGGGGGGTGTAGTGCAGGCTGTAGTCTGGGGGGGTGTAGTGCAGGCTGTAGTCTGGGGGGGTGTAGTGCAGGCTGTAGTCTGGGGGGGGTGTAGTGCAGGCTGTAGTCTGGGGGGGTGTAGTGCAGGCTGTAGTCTGGGGGGTGTAGTGCAGGCTGTAGTCTGGGGGGTGTAGTGCAGGCTGTAGTCTGGGGGGGGTGTAGTGCAGGCTGTAGTCTGGGGGGTGTAGTGCAGGCTGTAGTCTGGGGGGGTGTAGTGCAGGCTGTAGTCTGGGGGGGGTGTAGTGCAGGCTGTAGTCTGGGGGGGGTGTAGTGCAGGCTGTAGTCTGGGGGGGTGTAGTGCAGGCTGTAGTCTGGGGGGGTGTAGTGCAGGCTGTAGTCTGGGGGGGTGTAGTGCAGGCTGTAGTCTGGGGGGGTGTAGTGCAGGCTGCAGTCTGGGGGGGTGTAGTGCAGGCTGTAGTCTGGGGGGGTGTAGTGCAGGCTGTAGTCTGGGGGGGGTGTAGTGCAGGCTGTAGTCTGGGGGGTGTAGTGCAGGCTGTAGTCTGGGGGGGGTGTAGTGCAGGCTGTAGTCTGGGGGGGTGTAGTGCAGGCTGTAGTCTGGGGGGGTGTAGTGCAGGCTGTAGTCTGGGGGGGGTGTAGTGCAGGCTGTAGTCTGGGGGGTGTAGTGCAGGCTGTAGTCTGGGGGGGTGTAGTGCAGGCTGTAGTCTGGGGGGGGTGTAGTGCAGGCTGTAGTCTGGGGGGGGTGTAGTGCTGGCTGTAGTCTGGGGGGGTGTAGTGCAGGCTGTAGTCTGGGGGGTGTAGTGCAGGCTGTAGTCTGGGGGGGGTGTAGTGCAGGCTGTAGTCTGGGGGGGTGTAGTGCAGGCTGTAGTCTGGGGGGGGTGTAGTGCAGGCTGTAGTCTGGGGGGGTGTAGTGCAGGCTGTAGTCTGGGGGGGTGTAGTGCAGGCTGTAGTCTGGGGGGGTGTAGTGCAGCCTGTAGTCTGGGGGGGCTGTAGTGCAGGCTGTAGTCTGGGGGGGGTGTAGTGCAGGCTGTAGTCTGGGGGGGTGTAGTGCAGGCTGTAGTCTGGGGGGGGTGTAGTGCAGGCTGTAGTCTGGGGGGTGTAGTGCAGGCTGTAGTCTGGGGGGGTGTAGTGCAGGCTGTAGTCTGGGGGGGGTGTAGTGCAGGCTGTAGTCTGGGGGGGGTGTAGTGCAGGCTGTAGTCTGGGGGGTGTAGTGCAGGCTGTAGTCTGGGGGGGGTGTAGTGCAGGCTGTAGTCTGGGGGGGTGTAGTGCAGGCTGTAGTCTGGGGGGTGTAGTGCAGGCTGTAGTCTGGGGGGTGTAGTGCAGGCTGTAGTCTGGGGGGGTGTAGTGCAGGCTGTAGTCTGGGGGGTGTAGTGCAGGCTGTAGTCTGGGGGGGTGTAGTGCAGGCTGTAGTCTGGGGGGGCGGGAGGCTATCTAGTGCAGGCTATCCACTGGACATGCAGACATGAATGGAAAGCAGGCAGAGAGATTGAGTCACCGATGACTGACAGTGAGTCCATTCATGCCCTGGCTGATGTGGACGCCTGCCTGCTCCTGTATACTGCGCTCTGTGTGCTCGGAGGGAGGTGGAGCAGCAGGGCAGGCTCCCACGTCAAGCCCTCATTCTTCTGATGAAGGTGAGGGAGTGAGCCTCAGCTGGCTGAATGAGTGCTCTGTGTGGGAGACCTCCCTTCACTCCCCTCCTCCCCCTTACCAGTCCTGCTGCACCTGGAGGACAGCTGGTCCAGTGGTTCAGGTCCAGTCCTGCTGCACCAGGAGGACAGCTGGTCCAGTGGTTCAGGTCCAGTCCTGCTGCACCCCGAGGACAGCTGGTCCAGTGTCACCCATCCAGGAGTTAATACTTGACTCTTTAGTTCTAGTACCCTGAACCTCACAGGTACCCTGTAATCTCCTGACTGCAGAAACCTTGCTCTCTCTCTCGCACTGTCGCCATTGCGGTCTTGTCATCCTCTCTAGACTTCAGCTCTTCTCTCCTTCCTCCTTCCCTCCCTCCGATGCTTCGTCTTTTCTCCCCTTCAGTGAGGGATCTGTTTGAGGTCAGGAGGAAATGGTTTTGATGATTTCCTGAGGAAGTCACGCCCCTTTCCTGTCGCGCTGCCACCCTCCTGTGTCTGAGTGCACTTTGCTCAGGCACAAATAAGGGCAGTCTGGGACTGCAAGGACCCAAGAGAGAGGCCAACTCCCCTCGTTTTAAAATGTCGAGAGACATCCATCGACTCCGAGATAGTCCAGGACTGGACTGGGAGCTGGACTAGTGATTCACTGGGATTATAATCAGACTGACTGACACTGACAGAGCAGTCTGAGGTGCTCGAAGTTGGATTGGGCTGCTCTTATACTGCAGTGGACTGACTTGGATCAGAATGGATTGTTCTCATTGGACGGATGAATTGATATCTATTCTGTCTGGGAGTAACAATTATCATATCGTTAACAGGCACAACTTCTGCCTCAGAAACATGGACACCAGTGAAGACGCCCATGAAGGAGTGAGAATCAGAAATTCATTAACCCCTCTCTCTCAGTGCAGTGTTAATGTACTGGAGTGTCCAGTCAGTGTGTCTGTATTAACCCCTCTCTCTCTCAGTGCAGTGTTAATGTACTGGAGTGTCCAGTCAGTGTGTCTGTATTAACCCCTCTCTCTCTCTCAGTGCAGTGTTAATGTACTGGAGTGTCCAGTCAGTGTGTCTGTATTAACCCCTCTCTCTCTCAGTGCAGTGTTAATGTACTGGAGTGTCCAGTCAGTGTGTCTGTATTAACCCCTCTCTCTCTCAGTGCAGTGTTAATATACTGGAGTGTCCAGTCAGTGTGTCTGTATTAACCCCTCTCTCTCAGTGCAGTGTTAATGTACTGGAGTGTCCAGTCAGTGTGTCTGTATTAACCCCTCTCTCTCTCTCAGTGCAGTGTTAATGTACTGGAGTGTCCAGTCAGTGTGTCTGTATTAACCCCTCTCTCTCTCTCAGTGCAGTGTTAATGTACTGGAGTGTCCAGTCAGTGTGTCTGTATTAACCCCTCTCTCTCTCAGTGCAGTGTTCATGTACTGGAGTGTCCAGTGGGTCAGTGTGTCTTTCTCTGTTTCATAGCGATCTGCGTTTGGCGCAGCTCATTCAAATGTGGCGATGAAGATTATTGGAGCTGAGGACGAGGATTTTGAAAATGATATTGACCCGGTAAGAGAGAAACAGGTGCATCTGTTTGTGTCTCACACTTCCTTCTGGTCAGTGCTGTCATCTCCTGAGATCTACTGTCTCTCTGTCCTGAGCTGAGGAGTTCCCTTCCCTGGTCCGAGAAGAGATGAGCAGTGCAGTTCTTACACTCTTTCTGTCCTGCTTGGAGTAATGATGCTCTGCCTGTGATAACCCATCTCTCTCTCTGATCTATTTAAATTTCAAATTGAAAAGCTTGACTGGCTTGACAATACAGCATTTATGGACATTTTAGTATAAACGTACCATTGAACATGTTCGTACAATTAATACATCTATTATTGAGAGACAGGCTCACTGTCTGTTCCTCAGGCTGGGACAGGAGATCACACACTGTATTATTATTATTGAGAGACAGGCTCACTGTCTGTTCCTCAGGCTGGGACAGGAGATCACACACTGTATTATTATTATTGAGAGACAGGCTCACTGTCTGTTCCTCAGGCTGGGACAGGAGATCACACACTGTATTATTATTATTGAGAGACAGGCTCACTGTCTGTTCCTCAGGCTGGGACAGGAGATCACACACTGTATTATTATTATTGAGAGACAGGCTCACTGTCTGTTCCTCAGGCTGGGACAGGAGATCACACACTGTATTATTATTATTGAGAGACGGGCTCACTGTCTGTTCCTCAGGCTGGGACAGGAGATCACACACTGTATTATTATTATTGAGAGACAGGCTCACTGTCTGTTCCTCAGGCTGGGACAGGAGATCATACACTGTATTATTATTATTGAGAGACAGGCTCACTGTCTGTTCCTCAGGCTGGGACAGGAGATCACACACTGTATTATTATTATTGAGAGACAGGCTCACTGTCTGTTCCTCAGGCTGGGACAGGAGATCATACACTGTATTATTATTATTGAGAGACAGGCTCACTGTCTGTTCCTCAGGCTGGGACAGGAGATCACACACTGTATTATTATTATTGAGAGACAGGCTCACTGTCTGTTCCTCAGGCTGGGACAGGAGATCACACACTGTATTATTATTATTGAGAGACAGGCTCACTGTCTGTTCCTCAGGCTGGGACAGGAGATCACACACTGTATTATTATTATTGAGAGACAGGCTCACTGTCTGTTCCTCAGGCTGGGACAGGAGATCACACACTGTATTATTATTATTGAGAGACAGGCTCACTGTCTGTTCCTCAGGCTGGGACAGGAGATCACACACTGTATTATTATTATTGAGAGACGGGCTCACTGTCTGTTCCTCAGGCTGGGACAGGAGATCACACACTGTATTCTTATTATTGAGAGACAGGCTCACTGTCTGTTCCTCAGGCTGGGACAGGAGATCACACACTGTATTCTTATTATTGAGAGACAGGCTCACTGTCTGTTCCTCAGGCTGGGACAGGAGATCACACACTGTATTATTATTATTGAGAGACAGGCTCACTGTCTGTTCCTCAGGCTGGGACAGGAGATCACACACTGTATTATTATTATTGAGAGACAGGCTCACTGTCTGTTCCTCAGGCTGGGACAGGAGATCACACACTGTATTATTATTATTGAGAGACAGGCTCACTGTCTGTTCCTCAGGCTGGGACAGGAGATCACACACTGTATTATTATTATTGAGAGACAGGCTCACTGTCTGTTCCTCAGGCTGGGACAGGAGATCATACACTGTATTATTATTATTGAGAGACAGGCTCACTGTCTGTTCCTCAGGCTGGGACAGGAGATCACACACTGTATTATTATTATTGAGAGACAGGCTCACTGTCTGTTCCTCAGGCTGGGACAGGAGATCACACACTGTATTATTATTATTGAGAGACAGGCTCACTGTCTGTTCCTCAGGCTGGGACAGGAGATCACACACTGTATTATTATTATTGAGAGACAGGCTCACTGTCTGTTCCTCAGGCTGGGACAGGAGATCACACACTGTATTCTTATTATTGAGAGACGGGCTCACTGTCTGTTCCTCAGGCTGGGACAGGAGATCACACACTGTATTCTTATTATTGAGAGACAGGCTCACTGTCTGTTCCTCAGGCTGGGACAGGAGATCACACACTGTATTCTTATTATTGAGAGACAGGCTCACTGTCTGTTCCTCAGGCTGGGACAGGAGATCACACACTGTATTATTATTATTGAGAGACAGGCTCACTGTCTGTTCCTCAGGCTGGGACAGGAGATCACACACTGTATTATTATTATTGAGAGACAGGCTCACTGTTCCTCAGGCTGGGACAGGAGATCGCAGTGTATTATTATGATTATTATTATTATTAAGAGACAGGCTCGGGACAGGAGATCACGCACTGGGTTTTAGCTTTATTAAGTTCCTCCCTCCTCTCCAAGTAGGATTGGAAGCTGTTCTGGTTCTTGCAGATGTGGAAATTCTGTTCCACAGTCCAGTCCAGCTGTGTCTCTCTTTGTCTTTCAGACAGTAGACGACCAGTATAGCGCCTTCAACAGTATAGAGCTGGTGAAGAAGCGACCTGCTCACCTGATGGTCTTCCTTCAACATGTTATGCTGCAGTTCGACTGCTCCCCTGTGGTGAGACAGAGGGTGGGCTGGGATGGGGAGAGGCTGGAGGGGTTTAGAGGTGGAGGATATGGGGTGTTCAACCATAGAGGTAGGGGTGATATAGGGGCTATATGGGTGTGGGTGGGGTACAGGGCTATAGAGGTGGTTTGGGTGGGGTACAGGGCTATAGAGGGGGTGTGAGTGGGGTACAGGGCTATAGAGGGGGTGTGAGTGGGGTACAGGGGGTGAGAGTGGGGTACAGGAGTATACAGGGGGTGAGAGTGGGGTACAGGGGTATACAGGGGCTGTGAGTGGGGTACAGGGGTATACAGGGGGTGTGAGTGGGGTACAGGGGGTGAGAGTGGTATACAGGGCTATAGAGGGGGTGTGAGTTGGGTACAGGGCTATAGAGGGGGTGTGAGTGGGGTACAGGGGTATACAGGGGGTGTGAGTGGGGTACAGGGCTATAGAGGGGGTGTGAGTGGGGTACAGGGGGTGAGAGTGGGGTACAGGAGTATACAGGGGGTGAGAGTGGGGTACAGGGGTATACAGGGGCTGTGAGTGGGGTACAGGGCTATAGAGGGGGTGTGAGTGGGGTACAGGTGTATACAGGGGGTGAGAGAGGTTCCATTGTCTTTGTGTGATCTTTCTCTTTGTCTCTCTTGCTCTGTCAGCTGTGTTACCTACATGCTGACCTCTGTAAGAGTCTGAGCCCGAAAGAGATGAAGAAGCACTTTGTGGAGTTGTGCAACACCTACCTGGACAAAGTAGCAGTTGAGTGTCTATACTGTTCTCTCCCTGTCTCTCTCTCTGTGTCTATACTGTCTCTCTCTGTATCTGAACTGTTCTCTCCCTGTCTCTCTCTCTCTGTGTCTTAGTGTTCTCAATTCAATTCAAGGTGCTTTATTAGCATGACCGATGAGTATAATCTGTGTTGCCAAAGCAAATAAAAATAAAATTAACATGAAACAAAAACAAAATCTACAGACATTTACAACAAAGACATATCATAAAATATTTACATATAGTGTAAACATATGGAGCATTACTGGGAGACAGACTCACTGGTCCTCAGGCTGTGACAGGAGAACACACACTGGGCTGCCAGTTCAAATGAGTTCCCTCCTCCCTCTCCCAGTAGGATCGGGAGCTGTTGTGATTCTGGCAGGTGTGGAAATTCTGGGACTAGATTTCTGAGTTTAGGGAAGAATGTTTCTCTAATCCCAGAGTATCTGTCACAGTGCAGTAGGAAGTGCACCTCTGTCTCTATTTCTCCCCGCTGGCAGTGGGACCACAGCCTGTCCTCTCTGGGCAGCCAAGTCTGCCTGTGTCTAGTGTCTATGGCCAGGCTGTGGTCACTGAGCCTGTCCTCTCTGGGCAGCCAGGTCTGCCTGTGTCCTATGTCTATGGCCAGGCTGTGGTCACTGAGCCTGTCCTCTCTGGGCAGCCAGGTCTGCCTGTGTCCTATGTCTATGGCCAGGCTGTGGTCACTGAGCCTGTACTTTGTCAGGGTCTGTTTCTCTTTGCTGTTATTTAGCTTGGTTAGATATTTGGCTAGTGTGTATTGTCTGTTTAGGGTTCTGTAGTATTCCAGTTTGTTGTGTTTGTGTGTGTGTGTGTCCCAGTGTGTGAGATGTTGCTGTTTGGTCTGTGCTGTGATGTGGTTAATTCTAGCAGCGCTGTTCTGAGGCTGGCTGGTGTAGGTGTGGCTCAGGTCAGTGAGCCTCAGGACCACCTGGCTCAGGGGGCTCTGTTTTGGGCTCAGCTCTTGACTCAGCAGGGCTTTGTGGTGGTAGGAGTTTTGGTCTGTGTTTTTTAGGTGTAGCCAATACTTTAATATTCTTTTCTGTATGTTTATCAATAGTGGGTACTGGCCTAATTCGGCCCTGCACCCGTTGTTAGGAGTTTTTCTCTGCACATGGAGGATGTTTCTACAGATCTCCATGTGCAGCGTTTCTGTGGGGTGTTTGTCCTGTTGAGTGTAAACCTGGTCTGTGAGGGGACCCCACACTTCACTGCCGTATAGGGCGATGGGTTGGATTACACTTTGAAATATTCATAGCCAGATTCTTGTTGGTGGGTTGATGTTGAAAAGCCTCCTTCTTATTGCATAGAAAGCCCTGAGTACTTTCTCTCCTCTCTCTCTCCCCCTCTCTGTGTGTTTGTATACTCCCTGCCTGTCTTGTCATTTCCTGTGAAGGTCGTGGGAGTGACACGGACTGTTCCATTTCCCTCGAGATCTGGGGGGTTGTTTTCTTTTCTGAGACCCTGCTGTCACTATTAACCACCGTGGTGGGGGACAGGGCACTGCGGGCTGGCATCGTGAGCCCAGAGATAGCCCTGCAACAGCGCCCCTGTGTGGCGAGGCGAGGTGTCTGCGAGCTGGCAGTGCAGTCACTGAGAGCAGCTGTGCTCTTCCTGTCCTGATGAGAGCGCTGTGGCTCTCACTGTGCCTGGTGTGTGTCTGGTGGTACCACAGTGAAATGAGTTTGATTTCAACTCCACATTTCGAGAACGTGAATGTGATTCCAAGATGCTAAACAAGGGAGATATAACAGGACAGTGCCAGTACAGGACTTTTCACAAGCTGTACACACTATACTGCCTGTTCTGGAGACGTCTAGTCACCTTTGATTAAGCTATCAAACTCTCGCCAAGTAAAAGCCCACCCTAATGTAGAGAGCAGTGGCCACACGCTGCCGGTGAGGATGGACTGTGCGCCGCTGCCCTCTGGTGGTGGTTTATGGTACTGCGCCAGTGTGCGTCGGTCACTTGTGCACGGAAAGACCCGAATATCACTACAGCGCCTGTGGCGAATGTGTTTCTGTTTCTCTCTCAGTGCAGTATTAATGGCCTGTAGGGTCCAGTCAATATGTGAATCTTTATTAATCCTTCTTTTCCTTTTTGCAGGTTCTGAAAATTCAAATTCCTGTGCATATAGCCTATGAACTGGGTGAGTACCCCCAATTGCAAATCAACTGAATTAGTGATTAACCAATTAAGTGATTAGGGACTGCAATTTATGGAGCTCCTTCATCTTTGTAAACTGTGTAGATTAAACCAGTGGTAGAGGGATGAAAGCTATTACAGATCTCAGATTCAACCTGAAGATCTGAGAGCAAATTTAGAATTAAACCCCAAAATAACAATTCAAATCCATGAGCCTGTGATCATGAACCTGGAGCACAAACCACAACGCAGCATTCCTCTGGGAGCAGGAGTCACTGGGATCGAGACTCACGGGTTTATACACAGTCACACCTGGAGCGGATCAGACTGCTGTGCACTGGGAGTCTGACTGACAGCCCTGTCACACCTGGAGCGGATCAGACTGCTGCACACTGGGAGTCTGACTGACAGCACTGTAACACCTGGAGCGGATCAGACTGCTGTCACTGGGAGTCTGACTGACAGCACTGTCACACCTGGAGCGGATCAGACTGCTGTGCACTGGGAGTCTGACTGACAGCACTGTCATACCTGGAGCGGATCAGACTGCTGTCACTGGGAGTCTGACTGACAGCTCTACGTACATGTCAATGGTGTGGTTTTAGTGTTCTGTGAGAACTAATAAATAGCATTTACTTCTCTCCTCATCTCTCTCCTGTCTCTCCTCTCACCCCTGACTGTCTTGTGTCTCCTCTCGCCCCTGACTCTCCTGTCTCAGTATTGTGCAGTCAGCTGTGTGTGTCTGTACTAACCCTCTGTCTCTCGCGCTCCCTGCCCCTCCATCTTTCAGACCGAACTCGGCCAGACATGATTCCTGAAGAGACGCAGAAACGCTTCGCTCAGGACCTCCAGAACTCGCTGGCCTGTGAGGTGGTCAGACAGCTGGAAGACTTTCGGTACTTAACTAATTAAAAAACTAAGTCTGGTGGTTGAGATTTACTCTCAGTGCAGTGTTAATGTACTGGAGTGTCCAGTCAGTGTGTCTGTATTAACCCCTCTCTCTCAGTGCAGTGTTAATGTACTGGAGTGTCCAGTCAGTGTGTCTGTATTAACCCCTCTCTCTCTCAGTGCAGTGTTAATGTACTGGAGTGTCCAGTCAGTGTGTCTGTATTAACCCCTCTCTCTCTCAGTGCAGTGTTCATGTACTGGAGTGTCCAGTCAGTGTGTCTGTATTAACCCCTCTCTCTCTCAGTGCAGTGTTCATGTACTGGAGTGTCCAGTCAGTGTGTCTGTATTAACCCCTCTCTCTCTCAGTGCAGTGTTCATGTACTGGAGTGTCCAGTCAGTGTGTCTGTATTAACCCCTCTCTCTCAGTGCAGTGTTAATGTACTGGAGTGTCCAGTCAGTGTGTCTGTATTAACCCCTCTCTCTCTCAGTGCAGTGTTAATGTACTGGAGTGTCCAGTCAATGTGTCTGTATTAACCCCTCTCTCTCTCAGTGCAGTGTTCATGTACTGGAGTGTCCAGTCAGTGTGTCTGTATTAACCCCTCTCTCTCTCAGTGCAGTGTTAATGTACTGGAGTGTCCAGTCAGTGTGTCTGTATTAACCCCCCTCTCTCTCAGTGCAGTGTTAATGTACTGGAGTGTCCAGTTAGTGTGTCAGTATTAACCCCTCTCTCTCTCACCTTTAGGCACAAGAGGATGATGGGAATGACTGCCAATGAGCGGGAGCTGTCAGACGTTGAGGCCTTCCCTAAACAGGATCGTATCGCACTGGAGATTAAGGAGCGGAATGTGGCCGAGCAGCTGCTGGACAAACTGGCCGATATTCAGTGAGTCAGGCGACGCCACGAACAACCCCCCACACACACTCGCACAACCTCAGGACCCCAGTCAGACACTGCTAAACACCGTTCACATTGTTTGTTTATCTTAAGACGCCTTCATGTTCAGGACCTGCAGGCACGACAAAGTCAGCTTTCACCTGTGAGTGTGGTCCACAGAATTGTCTGGAGGTTTTCAGGCAGTTTGGCACATATTAAAGTTGGGGTCATTTTGTAGGACCCCCATGATATCAGTTGGAGATACTCAGGCAGTGAAGAGGCCATCCTCAACTTTCTGGAAAGCCACACAATCCTGGTGGGTGGGCTTTATTGGTTAGGTGTGTTCAGGCACTGGCAAGGACAGCTTGCAGTTCTCAGGACCCCAGAGCTTGTGCGGGGCCTGACTGGGCTTCAGAGCAGATGAGGGGAGGAGGAGGAGGAGCTGGTGTCTTGTTTCATCATTCATCACTGTCCTGTTGAAAGACATCAGAGTGAAAACAGGGTAACAGATGGAGTGATGTCCCAGGAAAAGGAGCACACTGTTGCACTCCTGACACTGTCTCACACTCTCTTATACACTTGCACCTGCACTCTCACTCACACATAGACAGGCACACACTCTCACACGCACTGTTGCACACCTAACACTGTCACACAGTTGCACACCCACGCCCACTCTCACACTCTCACAGGGGGCCTGCTACAGTGGTGTGGTTGGACCTCTACCATGCAGGGCCTGATGCAGATGCTCCGGCAAGTAGCGGTGTTGGGAAGGTGGGGGGTTTTAGATGAGTGATAGTGAACACAAGCACAGTCTTCTCTCTCTCTCTCTCACACACACGTACAGTCCTCTCTCCCTCTCTCAGTTCAATTCAATTCAATTCAATTCAATTCAATTCAATTCAATTCAAGGTGCTTTATTAGCATGACCGATAGGTACAATCAGTGTTGCCAAAGCAAATAAAAATAATAAAATTAACATGGAACAAGACAAAAAATAGAAGTAAAATAAAATCTACAGACATGTTACAGACATTTACAACAAAGACATATTATAAAATATTGATGTATACTGTAGGCGAATGGAGCATTATTGGGAGACAGACTCTTTCCCTCTCTCTCTCTCACACACACACACAGTCCTCTCTCTCTTACACGCACACATGCACAATGCTCTCTCTCTCACACACACACGCATGCACTCACGCACAGTGCTCTCTCACACACACACACACATGCACAGTCCTCTCGTGTACACAACCGCCTCTTGCACATGCGCACACAACCCTTTCTCTCGCACACGCACACAGTCCTCTCTTTTCTCACACACATGCACACAATCACAGTTGCCCTTCTTTCATGCAATCCCCAGCCCCCCCCACACACACACACTGTGTTGTCCCATCCCTCTTCCTGTGCCATGATGTCATCTGGAACGGGGGGTGTGAGGCGGAGGCTCCTCATTGGTCAGTCTTGGGCTTTCCCCCTCCGGCTCCCTCCACACACGCGCAGACACACACAGAGACACGCACACTCTTCCTCTTTCCCACATCTTGCTCTGTAGTTGCATCAGCCTCTCCCGACTCATAAATAGCTCCAGCTCCTCGGCCAGCGCCCTCCGTTTCCCAGCCAGACTGAACACTGCTCCCGCGCCTGCAGGCTCAGACCTCTGCTCCGCTCCAGAGCTTCTCCCTGGGTCTCTCGTTCCTCTGCACTGGAATATGCTCAGATTGCTCCACTGTGATACTGAGAACCGCAGTCCAGTTTACCGCACAGAAAAGCTGAAATTGCCTGATTACTGCAGGCGAGTGCAGGCAGGCGGACAGCACGGTCACCACCGGCGGAGACCATGTTGCTCGGGAGGTGAGTCAGCTGAGCTCGTTAATTAATTAGCCCTTGGTGCTCTAAACAGCCTGTGCACTGTAAATTATCAGGTAGGCTTATACACTGCACGCTCTTTATTAGTGATTAGTCTTGTGTGCATTTTGCACTAATTTGTGCAGTTATTCTCCAGAAACTGATGATTGTTAATGTGCAGATACAGATGAGCTGGACTGAGTGTCTCTACAGTGACTATACAGCTCTGATGATGATGAAGGAGTGTGAGTGTGAAGATACAGAGGAGCTGGACTGAGTGTCTCTACAGTGACTCTCCAGCTCTGATGATGATGAAGGAGTGTTAGTGTGAAGATACAGAGGAGCTGGACTGAGTGTCTCTACAGTGACTCTACAGCTCTGATGATGATGAAGGAGTGTCAGTGTGAAGATACAGATGAGCTGGACTGAGTGTCTCTACAGTGACTCTCCAGCTCTGATGATGATGAAGGAGTGTCAGTGTGAAGATACAGAGGAGCTGGACTGAGTGTCTCTACAGTGACTCTCCAGCTCTGATGATGATGAAGGAGTGTCAGTGTGAAGATACAGATGAGCTGGACTGAGTGTCTCTACAGTGACTCTACAGCTCTGATGATGATGAAGGAGTGTTAGTGTGAAGATGCAGAGGAGCTGGACTGAGTGTCTCTACAGTTACTCTCCAGCTCTGATGATGATGAAGGAGTGTCAGTGTGAAGATACAGATGAGCTGGACTGAGTGTCTCGACAGTTATTCTACAGCTCTGATGATGATGAAGGAGTGTTAATGTGCAGATACAGCTGAGCCAGGCTGTTGTAGTGTGATCTGCAGTAGAGGGGATCACAGTTTGACATCTCTGTACAATTTTAGTTTCAGTCTTCATCTCTGTCAAAACCTGCACTTGTCTGTCCCTCTCTCTGCTCAAGTGTCTGTGTGTTCTCCCTGTGTGTGCCTCTAGGGCTGCTGTCTTGCCGGGCTGTGATGGAATTGTGTCTCTCTCTATCCCTGACTTTTCTGTTTTGCTCTTTTGCAGTCCAACGATTTGCCCCGATGAAGAGAGATGGTAAGTCATGACTTCTGTTTAGGCATACCCGTATATACACTGGTGAATACTGTGTTACTGAAACACAGCACAGAAGCCTAACTTACATCCTGTGGATCTCAGATGTCTTTGTCTTAGTTCTTTGAAATCTGAGCTAAACATACGTCACTTTCATTCAGGCGCCAAGCTAGATGTCCCCAGGCAATCCTAGGACCCCAGCATGACATCACTACTTGTATGAAGACAAAGGGCTCTTACACTGGGGTCCTTCAATGAAAGACTGTCTGAATAGGAGCCCTGTGTCCTGTAAATGCACTGGTTCATTAATGTGCTGGTGT
This sequence comes from Lepisosteus platostomus, assembly GCF_059453375.1. Lineage (NCBI taxonomy): Eukaryota > Metazoa > Chordata > Actinopteri > Semionotiformes > Lepisosteidae > Lepisosteus > Lepisosteus platostomus. The sequence continues at coordinate 14,350,855 of NC_142636.1, read as the reverse complement.
TGTGTGTAAAAAGATCCCCAGGGACAGCTGGGATATGTTTGTTCCAGCAATGAGGTCATCCTTTTCTCCGACATCATGTTCCCTGTCTCTCTCTCTCTCTGGGTGTCCCTCCCTCTGCCCCTCTGCAGCACGGCCATGTTTACTGCTGTTGTCTCCTACATGAAGCACCTGGGTGTCAGGACCAAGTCCTCCGACAGCAAGAAATCCCGACTCTTCTTCAAGAAGAAGGTCAGAGCCGGATCTGTGATCCAGTGCAGCTGTCGCCCCTGACTGACACTCTGACACACTGTTAATTCTCACACGCTGACACACTGTGAGACACACTGTGAGACACACTGTGAGACGCTCAGAGGCACGCTGAGAGACACTGAGAGACGCTCTGAGGCACACTGTGAGACGCTCTGAGACACACTGAGAGACACTGTGAGACGCTCAGAGGCACACTGTGAGACACACTGTGAGACACACTGTGAGACACACTGTGAGACTCTCAGAGACACACTGTGAGACACACTGTGAGACACACTGTGAGACACACTGTGAGACACACTGTGAGACTCTCAGAGACACACTGTGAGACACACTGTGAGACTCTCAGAGACACACTGTGAGACACACTGTGAGACTCTCAGAGACACACTGTGAGACACACTGTGAGACACACTGTGAGACACACTGTGAGACACACTGTGAGACGCTCAGAGACACACTGTGAGACGCTCAGAGACACACTGTGAGACACACTGTGAGACTCTCAGAGACACACTGTGAGACACACTGTGAGACTCTCAGAGACACACTGTGAGACACACTGTGAGACTCTCAGAGACACACTGTGAGACACACTGTGAGACTCTCAGAGACACACTGTGAGACACACTGTGAGACGCTCAGAGACACACTGTGAGACACACTGTGAGACACACTGTGAGACGCTCAGAGACACACTGTGAGACACACTGTGAGACTCTCAGAGACACACTGTGAGACACACTGTGAGACTCTCAGAGACACACTGTGAGACACACTGTGAGACACACTGTGAGACTCTCAGAGACACACTGTGAGACACACTGTGAGACTCTCAGAGACACACTGTGAGACACACTGTGAGACTCTCAGAGACACACTGTGAGACACTGTGAGACGCTCAGAGACACACTGTGAGACTCTCAGAGACACACTGTGAGACACACTGTGAGACTCTCAGAGACACACTGTGAGACACACTGTGAGACACACTGTGAGACACACTGTGAGACTCTCAGAGACACACTGTGAGACACACTGTGAGACACACTGTGAGACTCTCAGAGACACACTGTGAGACACACTGTGAGACTCTCAGAGACACACTGTGAGACGCTCAGAGACACGCAGACAGCCAGGTGAAGTGATGCCCTCCATCTCTCCCCCAGCCGAAGAAGCCTGACGAGCCCTCCTCGAAGCACAAGATCCTGTCCAACCTCCTGAGGGAGACGTCGAGCTGGATCGGGGGAGGCAGTACGTATCGCCAGCGGCCACAGGGCCGGGCCAAGTCACAGACCGCAGCCCTGCTGCTCCTGCTGGTGCTGTTCACATTGACAACTGGATCTTTCAAAACACCCACAATCTCTTGCCCTGTCTGCTTTCTTGTTGCAGATGTTGAAAGCAGACCGTCTAAAACGGACAGTGAAGGTACCTTAGATCCCCCCCCCCCCCCCCCCCCCGTATTCATGACATGGTCCCTTCCCCACTAATCTAAACCCTCTGCATGCTGGCATGTACCAATCGGAAAGGGTGGGGAGTGGGGCGAGTGGTGCATGGGGCTGATCGTCGCTGTCTGTTTCCTGTTCTCGTTTTCGGGTCGTGTTCCTCCTCCTGCCACAGTGCGTCCTCGTCCCCTCATCTGTCCTCGATCAACACTAAATACAGGCTGGCTGAGGCCTAGAGCTGCTTGACTGTGACTTTACTACAGCAAAGAGAGACAGAGAGACACAGGACTGTCCTACTGTCCTGTAGACAGACAGAGAGACAGACAGGACTGTCCTATAGATAGACAGGACTGTCCTACTGTCCTGTAGACAGAGAGAGACAGACAGACTGGACTGTCCCACAGACAGGCAGACAGACAGGACTGTCTTGCAGACAGATCGAGAGACAGACAGGACTGTCCTGCAGACAGAGACAGACAGAGAGGTCCAGTGTCCCCTGAGAGTGGCCTGTGCTCATGGCTGTGCTGTGGAAGGAGTCTGCCCCCACCCCTGTCCCTGACTAACCCATCTCTTCATCAGACACCCAGGCCTCCTCCCATCACCCCCTGCCTGCTCTCTCCTCTCTGTCCGAACGACGCAGCGACTGCAGCACCGCGGGGTGTGCCCACACTCGGCCATCGCCTGCCATTCTCACGAGCAGCTGCCTCTCTGTCCTCAGGCGACAAGACGTCCCACAAGTCTAACGGCCGACCCTCTGCTGACCCCCCCACCTCTTCCACCCGGAAACCTGGGAGCTGCAGCCTGACTGTGGTGCCCGATACAAGCGAGGGGTCACAGGTCACCATCAGCGTGACCAACAGTCCAGACTCCACACACAGCGACACCGGTTAGAACTGGAACCAGTCAGTGTGTCTGTATGAACCCCTCTCTCTCTCAGTGCAGTGTTAATGTACTGGAGTGTCCAGTCAGTGTGTCTGCATTAACCCCCCTCTCTCTCAGTGCAGTGTTAATGTACTGGAGTGTCCAGTCAGTGTGTCTGTATGAACCCCTCTCTCTCTCAGTGCAGTGTTAATGTACTGGAGTGTCCAGTCAGTGTGTCTGTATTAACCCCTCTCTCTCTCAGTGCAGTGTTCATGTACTGGAGTGTCCAGTCAGTGTGTCTGTATTAGCCCCTCTCTCTCAGTGCAGTGTTAATGTACTGGAGTGTCCAGTCAGTGTGTCTGTATTAACCCCTCTCTCTCTCAGTGCAGTGTTAATGTACTGGAGTGTCCAGTCAGTGTGTCTGTATTAACCCCTCTCTCTCAGTGCAGTGTTAATGTACTGGAGTGTCCAGTCAGTGTGTCTGTATTAACCCCTCTCTCTCTCAGTGCAGTGTTAATGTACTGGAGTGTCCAGTCAGTGTGTCTGTATTAACCCCTCTCTCTCTCAGTGCAGTGTTCATGTCCTGGAGTGTCCAGTCAGTGTGTCTGTATGAACCCCTCTCTCTCAGTGCAGTGTTAATGTACTGGAGTGTCCATTCAGTGTGTCTGTATGAACCCCTCTCTCTCTCAGTGCAGTGTTAATGTACTGGAGTGTCCAGTCAGTGTGTCTGTATTAACCCCTCTCTCTCTCAGTGCAGTGTTAATGTACTGGAGTGTCCAGTCAGTGTGTCTGTATTAACCCCTCTCTCTCTCAGTGCAGCGTTAATGTACTGGAGTGTCCAGTCAGTGTGTCTGTATTAACCCCTCTCTCTCTCAGTGCAGTGTTAATGTACTGGAGTGTCCAGTCAGTGTGTCTGTATTAACCCCTCTCTCTCTCAGTGCAGTGTTAATGTACTGGAGTGTCCAGTCCGTGTCTGTATTAACCCCTCTCTCTCTCAGTGCAGCGTTAATGTACTGGAGTGTCCAGTCAGTGTGTCTGTATTAACCCCTCTCTCTCTCTCAGTGCAGTGTTAATGTACTGGAGTGTCCAGTCAGTGTGTCTGTATTAACCCCTCTCTCTCAGTGCAGTGTTAATGTACTGGAGTGTCCAGTCAGTGTGTCTGTATTAACCCCTCTCTCTCTCAGTGCAGTGTTAATGTACTGGAGTGTCCAGTCAGTGTGTCTGTATTAACCCCTCTCTCTCAGTGCAGTGTTAATGTACTGGAGTGTCCAGTCAGTGTGTCTGTATTAACCCCTCTCTCTCTCAGTGCAGTGTTAATGTACTGGAGTGTCCAGTCCGTGTCTGTATTAACCCCTCTCTCTCTCAGCTGCCTCCAGTGGACGCTCTGACTCCCAGTCTCTCAGCGACAGTGCAGACCAGTCCCCAGGGGCGAGGGGGGGCTCTTGTGCTCCAGATGCACCCCCTCCCTGCGACACCCCGTCTGAGGAGAGTGCTGAAACAGAGAAGTGAGTGGGCAGGCAGGCAGTGAGTGAGTGACAGACAGGTGCACAGGTAGAAAGACCCCCGAGCGCGCGTGTTTGTGGGTGCCCTGGGGGGGTGTGGCTTGTCCCCTTGTGTGGTGGAGAGGGTCCCAGGTTCTCTGGCTGCAGGGACCCCCAGTCTGTGGTGGCTGGGAAGGGGGGCGGAGGGGGATCCCGCTGTGCGCCCGCTGCCCTTGTCGCTGCCGCCGCCGCTGCTGCTGCTGCCGCCGTCGCCGTGGACACCCGGAGGAGGATCCCACTGTTCTGGGCCCGCCCACTTCTCTCTAAACCCCGCCCCCTCCCGCCTCCCCCCTCTCTCTCTCTTGCCTGTCTGTCTCTCTCGCCTGTCTGTCTGTCTCTCTCTCTCTGTTAGTAGGTGCTTAGATCACGATGTACTTAGATACTGGCCCACAACATACAAGTACTGCATTTAGCACTTCACAAATACTGTATATGCTGTATGTCTTTGTGTTTAACAGTTTGTGTGGCTAACTTGCCCGTGTTCGGTTAATATGCAGTTACACCAGGAGGACAGCCGGTCCGGTGGTTCAGGTCCAGTCCTGTTACACCAGGAGGACAGCTGGTCCAGTGGTTCAGGTCCAGTCCTGTTACACCAGGAGGACAGCTGGTCCGGTGGTTCAGGTCCAGTCCTGTTACACCAGGAGGACAGCTGGTCCGGTGGTTCAGGTCCAGTCCTGTTAGACCAGGAGGACAGCTGGGTGTTTTGTGTAGGCAGTGCTGTCAGTGAGAGACATGCTGCTCCTCAGGATCGAGCGGCTTCCTTTTCTCCTTTCTTCCCTGTGTGAGGTCATTCCCACAGGAAAAACGCACACCTGCTTTCTCCAAAACAGAACAGAAATAAGGGGCTCGTCCAGATTTATTAGAAAAACAATTTCTAAATGATCAGGCTTTTCTGCACCCATTGATGTCATAGGTCAGTACTGCAGCATCGCTGTTGCAGCTGTATAGCCAGCTCACTGATGACATGACCAACTGTTACTCTACCGTTAGGAGCTCACAGGGCTACGGTCCATACTGGAAGACGTGTGTGTACAGTTCCAGATCGAGATGAATAGACGCGTTTACAGTATATAGGGTTATACAATCGGAGTTTCTGCCAGAATCTAACAGCCTGTGCTTATGTCCCCTGGGTCAGCCTGGGAGTTTGTGAAGGGACTACACTACGCAAAGCTTCGTCGGCGGCCTCGGTCTGTGTCTGTCCCCGCTGTGTTGTGCGTGTCGCGTCCTTGTGTAGCGCTGATCTCCGTTGTCGTGTTGCGCGGCTCGCCGGCCTGTCCTCGTGTCCCAGCCTGCTTTCCGTGCCGCTGCTTCACTGCGTGGAGTGGCGCCGAGGGTACGCACAGCGCTGTGTGCTTGTGAACCGCTGCTCACTGGGGGCACGCCGTGATTAACTCGTGGGCTCGTGTGTTTTTCACAGGAAGAAACCAAGGTGGGTGTCTTCCGGTGACTGTGGACGGCTGTTGATCCCTGGGGCCTGGCACATACTGACACTCACCTACTAACAATCACACACCTACACACACTCACTGCATGGCTAAGTATCGCTCTCCGGAATTCAACAGTGAACTCGCGGTTATGAAATATTACTGTGTTCTGTAATGAGATAGTCCTCTAACAGGAACTGTGCTTCATATATAAAATATTGCAGTCGGAATTCAGTAATGATACAGTCCTGTAATAAGGGCTATGCTTCATGTATAAAACATTACAGTCAGTGTTCAGTAAAGACACAGTCCTGTAATAATCGCTGTGCTTCATGCATAAAATATTAGCGTTCAGTAAAGACACAGTCCTGTAATATTCATTGTGCTTCCTGTATAAAATATTACAGTCAGTGTTCAGTAAAGACCCATTAGTGTAATAGTCACTGTGCTTCATGAATAAAGCATCACGTTCACTGGTAATAATGTCCACCATCCAGTGAAGATGGGATCTTATTATTGCCAATGCAATTATACAGGAAACGCATGAATCCGTTCTACAGCAGTAGAGGTTGGTGGATTTCCTCTGTATACTGAAATATAGAGCCCCGTTACGAAGCCTAAAGGGTCCTGCAAATCGGACTGCAGGAAATCGGGATGTTAGCTCTCTTTTGACTGACCCGGGTACAATAGGGCAGCAGCTACTGGAACTCCTAGTCTCTCCGTCTCTCTCGCCACCTCTTTGTCTTCTTCTGCTCCATATTCTGTTTACATTCTCCTCTATCCTTCCCCTCATTCCCCTCAATCTTCACCTCCTTCTCCCACCCTTCATTCCGCCATATCCCTCTCTCCCTCTGTTTCTTTCCCCATCTCTCCACCTCCCCCCCCGTCCCTTCTCCACTCTCTCTCTTTCTCATCCCATCCTCTCTCTCCTCTCTTTCTCATGCTGTGCCTCTCCTCCTCCGCCTGTCTCCCTCCCTCTCTCCGCCCCTCTCCTGCAGGGCGGGAGGAATAAAGCTGGGCCGCAGCGAGAGCCTGTGTGTGGAGCGCCGCCGGTCCCATCGCGGCTCGTCTCGGGCGAAGCAGAATCGCTCCCGCAGCGACGTGGACCTGCAGACGGCCGGCACGGCCACCGGCCCCCCTTCTCCGGCCACCAGCCACCCCCCCAACCACAGACATGCAGCCTCGTATGTCACGGCGCGAGGGAGGGACAGCTAGCGCTAGGGAGTGGTGGGGAGAGAGTGGGCAGGGAGAGGAACAGAGAAACACTCCACAGTAAAGACAAACCTGGAACTGTGTTCATGTATAAACTATTACAGTCAGTGTTCAGTAAAGGCACTGTCCTGTAGTAGTCACTGTGGTTCATGTATAAGATATTGCTGTCGGTGTTCAGCAAAGGCACTGTCCTGTAGTAGTCACTGTGGTTCATGTATAAGATATTACAGTCAGTGTTCAGTAAAGACACAGTCCTGTAATAGTCACAGTTCTTCGTGTATAAGATATTGCAGTCAGTGTTCAGTAAAGACACAGTCCTGTAATAGTCACAGTTCTTCGTGTATAAAAGATCACAGTCAGTGTTCAGGAATAGTCACTGTGATCCATGTATAAACTGTTATAGTGTCCGGTAAACACACAGGCCTGTGAGGTTAGTTTCTCTCTCCCCTTGGGTAGCTCGGACAGCGTTGCGGTGCAAGCAGACCAGCCCCAGCCGGGCCCTGTCAGCGCGCCAGCGGAGGAGTGCGAGCCCCGCACAGCCGAGCTGGAGCAGGACCCCCCCAACTGGAGAGAGTGCATCCCGCCGGAGACATCGAGGACCCTGAACAAGAGGGAGACCAAGAGGCAGGAGGTCATCAATGGTGAGAGAAGGAAGGAGAACTGCAGGGGGAGGTGGGAGAGAGGGCAGGGTGGGGCGGGATGGGGACAGGGAGAACGATGGACACGGTCTTTCAGCGGCCCTGGGCTCTCCCTCTCAGAGCTGTTCCTGACGGAGCACGCCCACGTCCGGATGCTGACCGTGCTGCAGAACGTCTTCGCCCGGCCCATGGAGCGCGAGTCCATCATGACCTCGACGGAGCTGGAGGCCATCTTCCCCAACCTGGACGAGATCATCGAGATGCACTGTGAGTGAGCTTCGGCCCCTGGACAGCAGTCTGATCCACTCCGGGCTCTGCAGTGTCGTGATCAGAGCCGTGATCCAAATTGTACTGTTGCAATAGAATAGCAGAATAGAGTCTTCACTGTTTATGTACAAGTTGACAGTGTGTAGTGCTCTGCACTGGAGACTGCACTATCTCTGTAGGAGTTTATACTGCATATATCTACTCTAGAGTGGTATATGCTTATGGAGTCTACTCTATTCTATAGTAGTCTATAGTGCATAATCCCTTTTGTCTGCACTGTATCTGTAGGAGCGTATAGTGCACACATCTCTGTTCTGGTGTCTCCTGTCTCTATAGGAACCTACAGTACATACATTTCTGTAGTGGAGTCTTTGTTGTCTACATGTCTAGAAGTGTTCACGGCCACTATCTGTAGCAGCCTGCGGTGTTTGTATTCGTGTGTCCTGAGCTGGCCTCACTCCGTGTCTTCAGAGGTCCGCCCTGCCTCTCTAGTTCACCTCCTCTCTCTGCCCCTGCAGATTCCTTCTATGAGAGCCTGAAGAGGCTGCGGCAGGAGAGCAGCTTCATCGTCAAGGCCATAGGGCAGACCCTGCTGAGCCGGGTAGGGGCCGCACGGGCTGTGGCGAATTCCAGAATCGTTATTTTACAGGTCGAAACACAGAGGCACAGTTGATTGGTTTAACTTGTACTGATTAAAGTCGCTAATATTACTTGTCAACTTTAAGGAATTTCTTCACAATGTCCATGGTCCACTCTAGCTGATTTCACAGTTTCACCACTAGAGGTGGCAGCTCCTAGAGCAGTCGCCAGTGACGCCAGTGATGAAAACCTTCATTTAAACCCGTTTTCCTCGGGCCTGCGTTTGGCCTGACAGTTCAGTGGAGCTGAGGGGGAGTGGTTCCAGAAGCTCTCGGCCCGGTTCTGCAGTCATCAGTCTTACGCGCTGGACTTCATTAAGGGCCGGCAGAAGAAGGACCCCAAGTTCAACACTTTCATACAGGTGAGCCTCCCTCTGACACACCTGAGCACAGGTATCCCTCGCTGGCACACCTGAGCACAGGTAACAGTCTATTTCTGACTCTCAGGAGGCAGAGAGTAAACCACAGTGTCGACGTCTCCAGCTGAAGGACATCATCCCCATTGAGATGCAGAGATTGACTAAGTATCCCCTGCTGCTGGAGAACATTGCCAAGAGCACTGGTCAGTCTGCGTCTCTCTCAGGGCAGTGTTCATGTACTGGAGTGTCCAGTCAGTGTGTCTGTATTAACCCCTCTCTCTCTCAGTGCAGTGTTAATGTACTGGAGTGTCCAGTCAGTGTGTCTGTATGAACCCCTCTCTCTCTCAGTGCAGTGTTAATGTACTGGAGTGTCCAGTCAGTGTGTCTGTATTAACCCCTCTCTCTCTCAGTGCAGTGTTAATGTACTGGAGTGTCCAGTCAGTATGTCTGTATTAACCCCTCTCTCTCACAGATGATGAAGCAGAGAAAAACCGTATCCAGCAGGCAGCAGATTGCTGTAAAAAGATTCTGAATCATGTCAACGATGAAGTGAAGAACATGGAGAACCTGCTGGTAAGAAAAGTGGAAAAGTTTGAGTCGAAGAAAGTGATGTGAACTACAAGAGAATATGACGTTACAGCTCTGATTTTGAAGGAGTGTTAGTGTGAAGATACAGATGAGCTGGACTGAGTGTCTCTACAGTGACTCTACAGCTCTGATGATGATGAAGGAGTGTTAGTGTGAAGATACAGATGAGCTGGACTGAGTGTCTCTACAGTTACTCTACAGCTCTGATGATGATGAAGGAATGTTAGTGTGAAGATACAGAGGAGCTGGACTGAGTGTCTCTACAGTGACTCTACAGCTCTGATGATGATGAAGGAGTGTTAGTGTGAAGATACAGAGGAGCTGGACTGAGTGTCTCTACAGTTACTCTACAGTTCTGATGGTGATACCAGATGGTTGTGATCATGATGATAATGACCGTGATAATGATGGTGATGCTGAACATCATCAACCACATCATGATATTGCTTGTGTTTCTCAGAGTCTGAAGGATTACCAGCGCAGGTTAGATGTGTCGGGACTGAAGCCCTCAAATGAACTTATGGCAGAGTTCAAGGTAAGAGAGCAAAGGACTGAGGTGTTGCTTGTCTTCAGTATAAATCTTGTAGCTCTTCTGTTTTGTCAAATACACTTCTGTCTTCATCGCTGTGTCCACTCTTGCTTAGAATCTTGATCTGACCCAGCGACGGATGATCTTTGAAGGACCTCTGACCTGGAGAGTCACAAAGGAGAAGGCCATAGGTTAGTAAACATAACGTCCAGTCAGTGTGTCTGTATTAACCCCTCTCTCTCTCAGTGCAGTGTTAATGTACTGGAGTGTCCAGTCAGTGTGTCTGTATTAACCCCTCTCTCTCAGTACAGTGTTAATGTACTGGAGTGTCCAGTCAGTGTGTCTGTATTAACCCCTCTCTCTCTCTGTTTCCAGATGTCCAGGCGCTGCTTCTCACTGATATCCTGGTGCTGCTGCAGAAGCAGGATGACAAGATGGTCCTGAAATGTCAGAGCAAGAGCACCACTGGAGTCCAGGAGGGGAAGCAGATGCTCAGTCCCATCATCAAACTGGGCTCTGTCTTCCTCCGGGATGTGGCTACTGGTGAGGACCCTGTGGCTGACCAGTAACCCTCCTGACCCTGACCTTAACAACCTGAACTGTAAACCCCAACACTGACCAACAACAAAACCCACTACTGTCCCCAACACTCACCACCAATTAACCCCACTATTGACCCTAACACTGACCATCAACAACCCTACTACTGTCCCCAACACTGACCACCAACTAGCTCTACTACTGACCAAACACTGACCAGAACTAATCCCTCAGCTGACCCTGATACTGGGCATTGTACTAACTAGTACTGACCTTGACAGTGACTCCTGACCCCTCCTAGATGTTCTGGGGAAGAGGTGAAAACTTCCCCAGAACATCTAGGACTGACCCCAAGTGAGACCACTGGGGCTTACCTGTGACGAAGCTCATTCCTGATGACGTCTCCAGCGGTGACGCACTGACCCCTTGACCTCATCACTGACCCCTGGAACTGACCTGGACACTGAATCTGGGCTCCGGCTGCTCAGGAGGTTCCTGCCCTGAGGACTGACCCTTCTGATCCTCTGCTCTCTGTCCCCCAGACCGCAAGGCCTTCTACGTCATCTTCACCTGGGACAGTGGGGCTCAGATCTACGAGCTGGTGGCCCAGACCGTGTCGGAGATGAAGAAGTAAGATTCAGGTCTCTCTGGCAGGCTGGCTGTGCACTCGGACACTCGCAGAGAGACCAGGGGACAGATGGGATGGACAGGGGGACAGGGAGGGGAGATGGATGGAGGGGGGACAGGGGGACAGGAAAGGGGTGGGGCTCTATTATTTCACTGTTGTCTTCAGTATGTCTCTCTACAGGAGCCACGCTGTGTCTTTATCAGTCTCTGTCTCTCTCCCTCAGCTGGACAGAGCTGATTACATCTGCAGCTGCTGATCAGAAGCAGGCAGCTGTGGCCGCCCCTGTGGAGAGGAAGAGATTCGGGAGTTACGTGCCCCCTGGAAACATCCCACAGAGCCCCACCCTGTGAGCGCTAATGTGGTGTTTTTGACTCTGACTCTGACACTCATTCTGTTACAGACTCTGACACTCATTCTGTTACAGACTCTGACACTCATTCTGTTACAGACTCTGATACTGACACTCATTCTGTTACAGACTCTGACACTCATTCTGTTACAGACTCTGACACTCATTCTGTTACAGACTCTGACACTCATTCTGTTACAGACTCTGACACTCATTCTGTTACAGACTCTGATACTGACACACATTCTGTTACAGACTCTGACACTCATTCTGTTACAGACTCTGACACTCATTCTGTTACAGACTCTGACACTCATTCTGTTACAGACTCTGACACTCATTCTGTTACAGACTCTGATACTGACACACATTCTGTTACTCTGATTCTGTTACTAACACTAACTCTGACTCCGATACTCATTCTGTTTCTCATACTAATAAGGTTTATGTTACCGATACCAATACTGTGACACTGTTACTTCTCAATACCGATATTTTTTGTTCCTGCTGCTGTTTCTGATTGCAGCTCTGACACTGATGCTGACGGCAAGACGATTTCTAACACCCGTACTGAACTGCTAGCGCTTGTGGTCCTGCTGAGACTGTGCTAATACTGATACTGTTACTGGAAACAATCCCAGTATTATATCGCTAACACTGAGATGCTCACGTGCTGATATAGATCCTTTAACACTTGCTGACCGTGCATTGCTGTCTTCACTAATCTTCACCCCTCCTCTTCCTCTCTAAAGCCATATCCCGTCTCCCCTCAGCCCCACGGACAACGGAGCGATCTCACTGAAGGATGCGCACCTGAGCAGCACCGGTGAGGGAGGGAGTGGGAGAGGGGGATGAGAGAGGGAGATAGGAGGAAGGGAAGAGGGAGGGAGGTGGAATTTCATTGGAAATCAACGTGTTCTGAGCCACACTGGTAAAGTAGTGTTCGCATTTTCACTTTCTCTGAGAGTCGGCTGAGATCTTAGCTAGTTGCTTTTTTCCTTGCAGACAGAGACAAGGACAGCCTGCTGGACGGGAGGGGCGGGGCCTCGTGGGCATCTCTTCTAGCAGCCAATGGCATTGATCCCATCACTCTAGGACAAGCCTCCGAGGAGAAGTTAGCCAATGGGGCTCTGGATGAAGGTAGAATGACTGATTCGTCATTCTTTGGTTCTGTAGACTCCTTACTGTATATCACTCTGTCCTCCTCTCTCAGTGCAGTGTTAATGTACTGGAGTGTCCAGTCAGTGTGTCTGTATCAACCCCTCTCTCTCTCAGTGCAGTGTTAATGTACTGGAGTGTCCAGTCTGTGTGTCTGTATTAACCCCTCTCTCTCTCAGGGCAGTGTTAATGTACTGGAGTGTCCAGTCAGTGTGTCTGTATTAACCCCTCTCTCTCTCAGTGCAGTGTTAATGTACTGGAGTGTCCAGTCAGTGTGTCTGTATGAACCCCTCTCTCTCTCAGTGCAGTGTTAATGTACTGGAGTGTCCAGTCAGTGTGTCTGTATCAACCCCTCTCTCTCTCAGTGCAGTGTTAATGTACTGGAGTGTCCAGTCTGTGTGTCTGTATTAACCCCTCTCTCTCTCAGTGCAGTGTTAATGTACTGGAGTGTCCAGTCAGTGTGTCTGTATTAACCCCTCTCTCTCTCAGTGCAGTGTTAATGTACTGGAGTGTCCAGTCAGTGTGTCTGTATTAACCCCTCTCTCTCTCAGTGCAGTGTTCATGTACTGGAGTGTCCAGTCAGTGTGTCTGTATTAACCTCTCTCTCTCTCAGTGCAGTGTTAATGTACTGGAGTGTCCAGTCAGTGTGTCTGTATTAACCCCTCTCTCTCTCAGTGCAGTGTTCATGTACTGGAGTGTCCAGTCAGTGTGTCTGTATTAACCCCTCTCTCTCTCAGTGCAGTGTTCATGTACTGGAGTGTCCAGTCAGTGTGTCTGTATTAACCCCTCTCTCTCTCAGTGCAGTGTTCATGTACTGGAGTGTCCAGTCAGTGTGTCTGTATTAACCCCTCTCTCTCTCAGTGCAGTGTTCATGTACTGGAGTGTCCAGTCAGTGTGTCTGTATTAACCCCTCTCTCTCTCAGGGCAGTGTTCATGTACTGGAGTGTCCAGTCAGTGTGTCTGTATTAACCCTCTCTCTCAGTGCAGTGTTAATGTACTGGAGTGTCCAGTCAGTGTGTCTGTATTAACCCCTCTCTCTCTCAGTGCAGTGTTCATGTACTGGAGTGTCCAGTCAGTGTGTCTGTATGAACCCCTCTCTCCCAGTGCAGTGTTAATGTACTGGAGTGTCCAGTCAGTGTCTCTGTATTAACCCCTCTCTCTCTCAGTGCAGTGTTAATGTACTGGAGTGTCCAGTCAGTGTGTCTGTATTAACCCCTCTCTCTCTCAGTGCAGTGTTCATGTACTGGAGTGTCCAGTCAGTGTGTCTGTATGAACCCCTCTCTCTCTCAGTGCAGTGTTAATGTACTGGAGTGTCCAGTCAGTGTGTCTGTATTGACCCCTCTCTCTCTCAGTGCAGTGTTCATGTACTGGAGTGTCCAGTCAGAGTGTCTGTATTAACCCCTCTCTCTCTCAGTGCAGTGTTAATGTACTGGAGTGTCCAGTCAGTGTGTCTGTATTAACCCCTCTCTCTCTCAGTGCAGTGTTCATGTACTGGAGTGTCCAGTCAGTGTGTCTGTATTAACCCCTCTCTCTCTCAGTGCAGTGTTAATGTACTGGAGTGTCCAGTCAGTGTGTCTGTATTGACCCCTCTCTCTCTCAGTGCAGTGTTCATGTACTGGAGTGTCCAGTCAGAGTGTCTGTATTAACCCCTCTCTCTCTCAGTGCAGTGTTAATGTACTGGAGTGTCCAGTCAGAGTGTCTGTATTGATCTCTCTCTCTCTCTCAGTTCACTCTCTTAAGCGGATGCTTGTGCGTAGCATCAGCCTGTCAGAAGAGCCCCAGTCAGAAATCTCACCTGTGTCTGAGAATCCCCCCAGTCTTGGGCCAGAGGGGGAGGAGCCTAGTGACCAGAGTGGAGGGGCAGGAGATGAGCGTCGTGACGCTGACAGCCGCCAGTCTCCAGGTGTGTTCCTGGTCACTGAGCAAACACACTGTATCAAGGTGTCAGTGGCTCAGCCAGGGAGTGATTCCAGTTGTCTGTGCTCAGAAGAGGGCGCCGCCGCGGAGGGACGAGCAGAGCGGGCAGGCGAGGACGACAGCGGGCCGGGTCAGGAGGAGTGTGGCATCAGTGCCCCGCTGCTCCTGTCACATGATCAGGTGACCACGGTGGAGCGCAGCTTGAAGTTATTGGAGGAAAAGCTGCGACAGCTGCAGGTGAGAGAATGACTGAGGGTCTCTAGTATGGACCCTAGAGGCACTCCTAACACTGAGATATCAATACAGACCCTAGAGACACCCCTAACACTGAGATATCAATACAGACCCTAGAGACACCCCTAACACTGAGATATCAATACAGACCCTAGAGGCACTCCTAACACTGAGATATCAATACAGACCCTAGAGACAGCCCTAACACTGAGATATCAATACAGACCCTAGAGACACCCCTAACACTGAGAGGTCAGTACAGACCCTAGAGACACCCCTAACACTGAGAGGTCAGCACAGACCCTAGAGGCACCCTTAACACTGAGATATCAATACAGACTCTAGAGGCACCCCTAACACTGAGATATCAATACAGACCCTAGAGACACCCCTAACACTGAGATATCAATACAGACCCTAGAGACACCCCTAACACTGAGATATCAATACAGACCCTAGAGACACCCCTAACACTGAGATATCAATACAGACCCTAGAGGCACCCCTAACACTGAGATATCAATACAGACCCTAGAGACACCCCTAACACTGTGATATCAATACAGACCCTAGAGACACCCCTAACACTGAGATATCAATACAGACCCTAGAGACACCCCTAACACTGAAAGGTCAATACAGACCCTAGAGACACCCCTAACACTGAAAGGTCAATACAGACCCTAGAGACACTCCTAACAATGAAAGGTCAATACAGACCCTAGAGACACTCCTAACACTGAGAGTTCAGTGCAGACCCTAGAGACACTCCTAACACTGAGAGATCAATACAGATCCTAGAGGAAATCGCTACAAGCCCTGGAATGAGCTCTAGAGGCAGCCCTCAGAATTGGCTTTATGAATTTATTGAACTCTTCCCACCCTCTCTAATCCCTGCTCCCTGCTCCCTTCCTTTCTCTCTCCCAGGGTCTGGAGGAGGAGTATCACAAGCTGCACAAGTGTCTGTCCAAAGCCTTTTTCTCACAGCAGAGTCTCTCCTAGACCACAGTGCCCCCTGCTGGACCCAAAGGTGAACTGACAGAGCATTTGTACTGAGCAGTGATCACTGAATTGGTTTATTAGCATTAGTAATGAGTATGAGTGTGCTAAAAATTCAGTTGTACGGCGACAGCATCACAATAATATTTCGGCTTCTTCTCTCTCCCTCTCCCTTGTCTCTCAGTAGATCACTGTTGTTGCTGGACTGTCTGATGGGGATTTACGGTTGGGGATGGATAAGTGATGTCTGGACTCCGCTGGCTAGTTTATGTCCCTCTACTCATCCTTTCTGGGTAGACTTTTCAATATTCTGCTTCTCTGCCTGGCCTCCCACTCTGTGAAGATTGAGAGTGGCCAGAGCCAGTCAAACCCAGGGCTTTGCTGTGAGGGGGAGGGGGGGGGGCGGGAAGGGGCGGGGCATTGACAGGGGTTGGTACAAGACGAGTCCTGTGACCAATAAAGAGAAAGTGCTGTGTGCGAGTGGGCGTGTCCACTGCGGTGGCAGGAAATGCTTATTACATTATATTGGGAAGGGTTTTCTGGATCGGGAGACCAGGGATCATAGGCGTTCTCGCATGTTAATTGGGTTAATGCCAACACGCATGGAGGATTAAGGATTTTTGTGAAATCTTCTGCTGAAACCGGTGAAAAACAGTACAATCTATCTGTATTTCTGTTCTGTGTATGGAATGCAGAACGATGTGTTTTAGAGTTTTAACATGTTTAGCTAGTTCATGTCAGCCCTTACCACATGTAAGGCAAGTTTTTACTTCACATGTCTCCCTTGATTGTATCTTATGACACAATCATAATATATAACAGACCTTTCAGCACCACAGACTCTTCTTCCCACTCTTTCCTGGTTCAAATGCTGGAACAGTGAGATAGTGGACATTTTATAGATAATGAAATATCCATTTCCTGCACTAGTCTGGAGCAGAGAGCTTTAAAGGAGCCCCAGTCACACTGTGACCCATGTCAGTGTTACAGGTAGAGACACAGCCCTTATAGAGTCAGGAGACTCATCTCCCTGCAGTCTGGAGCAGAGAGCTTTAAAGGAGCCCCAGTCTCACTGTGATCTGTGTCAGTGTTACAGGTAGAGTCACAGCCCTTATAGAGTCAGGATACTCATCTCCCTGCAGTCTGGAGCAGAGAGCTTTAAAGGAGCCCCAGTCTCACTGTGATCTGTGCCAGAGATACAGATAAGACTCTTAAAGTCAGGCTATTTCCAAAATCTAACATGGCCAAAACAAACTCACCTTGTAATGTTTTCTGCATGAGATTTGGGAACCTTTCTGAGGGACTAGAGTCAGTGATGGACCTCTATATATAATGGGAAATATTATTTTTTAAAATCAGCCAAAAACAGTTTTTTTTTCTTCAATGGTAGTGTTGTTTTATTTATTCCAGTTTCCTTTTTGGTGTGTGACGGCAGCCTGTGTTGCTATCTGAGGAGTCTGAGTGCCAGTACTGGGGGGCGTGTCTGTATGGGGGGGGGCGTGGCACCCCGTGATGCATGGGGCTCTTTGTCAAGGGAGGGGGAGGAGCCTCAGGCCTGGCCTGCGGTCACCATGGTTATTATTGCTGATGTTGGCTGCCGTGTCAGCGTGGCTGCAGGACAGGGGCAGTGCTTGTAGCTGGAGTTGGAGGGGACGGGTGAGAGAGGGTGTGAGCTGGAGGTAGCAGAGGAGTGAGAGGACAGTGGATAGGAAGATCAGATAAGGGATAGAGCCGGCTGGCTGGAGGGGTACAGACAGAGGAATGGAGACTAGCAGTGAGAAGGATGTGGTAGCTCTGCAGGTGGCCTGTTGCTCCTCTTGACTCTCCCTGGACCTGGAGCCCTCACGCTGCAGACGAGCTGACGCACACCGAGGGCCTGACTGCGGTATCGACCGGTCTGACTGCACTCGCTGTGTCACAGGACTGGACTGCTGTCCTGTCTCGCTGTGTGACGGGGCCTGACTGCGGAACCGTCCCGTCGTGCTGTGTGTGCTGTGTCACGGGGCCTGACTGCGGTACCGTCCCGTCATGCTGTGTGTGCTGTCTCACAGGGCCTGACTGCGGTACCGTCCCGTCGTGCTGTGTGACGGGGCCTGACTGCGGTACCGTCCCGTCATGCTGTGTGTGCTGTGTGACGGGGCCTGACTGCGGTACCGTCCCCATCACAGGCAGGACTGTTTTTTCTCATGATCACTGTTTTTAAGTAGTAGTGCTATTTTGTATTATGGTATTATGGTATAATGGTATATATATTTTCTGCTGATACATTATTCAGGACTTATCATTATTATGGATTTTTCCTTTTAGTAAATATTTACTTAAAACTCCAAAGTTGAAAACGGGACCAAAATTATATATTTTTTCTTCCATTTTGTTCTTTTTTAATTATTATTTCAACTGCCAAAAAATGTTCCATGTAAATTGAACTATGATGCATTTTATATATTAACTTTTAGCAGTGTTTTTGTGTGTGTTTCTTTCTCCATCAATTCTTGACCAGTTTGGAACTTAATACATTTTTACATTTAAATAAAGTCTGAGTCTTTCCAGGCTGGACTGGACTGACTGGACTGGGAGCTGGATTAGTGATTCACTGGGATTATAACCAGACTCACTGACACTGACAGAGCAGTCTGAGACTCTCCAGGCTGGACTGGACTGACTGGACTGGGAGCTGGATTAGTGATTCACTGGGATTATAATCAGACTCACTGACACTGACAGAGCAGTCTGAGAGTCTCCAGGCTGGACTGGTCTGACTGGACTGGGAGCTGGATTAGTGATTCACTGGGATTATAATCAGACTCACTGACTCTGACAGAGCAGAGCTGTCTTTGCTCAAGCCTGTAAAACCGGTTCAGAGCTCTTGAAGCGGATCCGAGCAGACAGCTCTCCTGTAACGGTTTCTGTCTCTGCGGTTGGTGTGTCCTGCCTGCTCTCCAGAGACGTGTCGACAGGGAGGAGCAGTGATGGCGGTTCTGCTCTGCGTCCTCTCTCCTGTGTGTCACTCTTAACAGCGTAGCTCATTCAACACGTCTTTTAACGTTTCTTTAAGAAGGAGAAAAACAAAACCCAGTTCTGTACACGGGCTCTCTGTGTGCCTCTGTGTCAGGCTCCCTGTGGATCTGCTTGCTGTGTGTGTCTGGTGTCTGTTGGGTGTCTGTGTGTGTTTGTTGTCTGTTATTGTGTGTCTGTTGGGTGTCTGTGTGTGTTTGTTGTCTGTTATTGTGTGTCTGTTGGGTGTCTGTGTGTGTTTGTTGTCTGTTATTTTGTCTGTTGGGTGTCTGTGTGTGGTTGTTGTCTGTTGTTGGGTGTCTGTGTGTGGTTGTTGTCTGTTGTTGGGTGTCTGTGTGTGGTTGTTGTCTGTTGTTGGGTGTCTGTGTCTGGCACAAACTCAGCCCCCACACACACACTGCTCTTCCACCTTACTGCTGTTTTTCTCTGCTTCTCGAACCCTGGGCTTTCTGTGCTAAAATGCCCGGGTTCCAGCCATTGTTTTTATAATGCATCTTAGACTTTTAATGATTCATTTTTAGGAGTTGCATCTCAGAGGTGTGAAACTGCAGGTCTTTCTGCTCTCCGGATCTATGCATTTCCTGTATGTATACAAAGGGATATATATAGAGCGCGAGAGAGCAGCCCTGGGCTGCAGGCTGTACTGTGTGATCGCTTCGGAGCGCACTCTTGTATGTATACTGAGGACAGAGGTACGCTGTAATCCTGTTACAGTTTTATAATAAACGCAGAAATGTTTCAACACTGTGTATGTGGTGCTCTGTGTGTCTTTGTGTGTGAGGGTGTGTGTCTGTGTGTCTGTGTAAGTATGAGAAGGCTGGGCTGTGTTAGTGTGTGTTATTGTGTGTGGGTGGTGTGAGAAGGCTGGGCTGTGTCGGGGTGCAGTGGTGTGTAGCTGGGTGTGGGAGCAGGGTTCCTGTGTGCAGACGATCACAGGCGAGCACAGAGCCCACCCTTCCTGACCCGGGGAGAGGAGAGAAGAGGAAGAGGGGGAGTGGAGAGGAGAGAGAGGAGGCGCTGCCAGACCAGAGGAGGCACACTCTGCACTCTGCCCGTGAGCCACGGTCATGGCGCGCTGGATCACACTGCTGGGCGTCGCGGGTGAGAGGGGCGATGGCGGCGGGGCTGGGGTTGTGTGTGTGTGTGATTGTGGTCCTGACCTGAACGGCCTCACTTCTGTAGATCAGGAATCGGTAACAATCGAGACAGTCCTCACGAGAAAGGAGGAGGAAGAGAAGAGTGTGTTACCATCAGTGTGTGTGTTACCGGCAGTGTGTGTGTTACTGTCAGTGTTCCTTATTGTGTGTCAGTGTGTGTGTTACCGTCAGTGTTCCTTATTGTGTGTCAGTGTGTCTGTTACCGTCAGTGTGTTACTGTCAGTGTGTGTGTAACTGTCAGTGTTCCTTATTGTGTGTCAGTGTGTCTGTTACCGTCAGTGTGTGTGTAACTGTCAGTGTTCCTTATTGTGTGCTCATTGCTGTGTGTATATTACTGTCAGTGTGTTCATTGTTGTGTGTATTACTGTCAGCATGTTCTATATTGTGTGTCGGTGTGTTTATTGCTGTGTGTTTCACTCTGGTTCTTCATTATTGTGTTTGCTCATCTCTGTGTCATTGTGTGATCTTCACAGTGCATTAGTTTATCCCAGTGTGTGTTTGTGTCTCAGTGTTTGTGTGTATCTTGGTATGTGTCTGTATCACAGTGTGCGTATTTGGGTATGTGTCTACAGTATCTCGGTGTGTGTGTGTATCGGTAAGTGTATGTGTATCTCGGTTTGTGTATTGTGTGTGTATCTTGGTGTGTGCATTGTGTATGTGTATCTCGGTGTGTGTATTGGTGTGTGTGTATCTTAGTGTGAGCGTGTATCAGTATTTTTAGATGCTCAGTTCTGCTCCACTGAACCTCATCTCCGCTCAGAGCAGCTGCAGTGAACAGGATGTTTTCATCACCTTCCTCCTCCTGCCACCTTCATCTTCCTCGCCCTCCCCTCCCCCTCCTCCTTCCACCTTCGTCTTCCTCGCCCTCCCCTCCTCCTCCTGCCACCTTCGTCTTCATCACCTTCCTCCTGCCACCTTCCTCTTCCTCGCCCCCCCGCGGAGATGGGCGCTCACGGGAGGCCCCTCTGTGTCCCCAGCTCTGTGTGCAGTAGGGGGCGCTTTCCTGCACAACGAGGTGGATCTGCAGGTCGAGCCCCCCTCCGTGCGCGTGGAGAGGCTGCAGACCGCCACCGTCACCTGCTGCTACAAGTCCGCGCGGGCGGGCCTCAGCGCGCGGTGGGAGGGCCTCGCCCCCGGGGCCGGGAACCGCACCGCCAGCCGCCAGCGGAACGTCACCCTGGATGACCGCGTCACTCGGGCGGAGGACAGGAAGGGCAACTGGACCTGCGTCACGCTGACCATCCGGCAGGCCACCGAGGACGACACCCAGCTGTACCGCTGCTCCCTGCGGGACAACACGTCGTCCACCCCGCTCCTCTCTCCCGGGACCTACCTGAAGATCTACAGTGAGTCCACACTGTCCCCCACACTGTCCACACTGACACACTCTGTCCCATACTGTCCCACGCAGGCACACACTGTCTCACACACTGACTCACACACTCACACTCTCTCTCACTGTCTCGCACTGACCCACACTCTCACACTGACTCGCACAGTCTCTCATTGACTCACTGACACACTGACACACTCTGTCCCATACTGTCCCACGCAGACACACACTGTCTCACACACTGACTCACACTCTCTCTCACTGTCTCGCACTGACCCACACTCTCACACTGACTCGCACAGTCTCTCATTGACACACTGACACACTCTGTCCCATACTGTCCCACGCAGACACACACTGTCTCACACACTCACACTCTCTCTCTCACTGTCTCGCACTGACCCACACTCTCACACTGACTCGCGCAGTCTCTCATTGACTCACTGACACACAGACCTTCTCTCCTAGTATTAGGCAGAAAGAAAATCACACTCACAGAAAAGCTCTGATACACCAACTCTTTTAATCTTTAAAAAACCTGATTTTATTTGAAAAATAAACTTAGATGGTGACTTCTAATCCTCTCTCTACCTCCCCTCTCTGTCCTTCTTGGTGTCTGTCTCTCCCTCCTAATTTCCTCTCCAAGATACCTCAGAAAAACTGATCAACCTCAGTGAGAGGACCAAGAACCATCTCATTGTGTTGCAGGCAGTGATTCTGATGCTGTGTGTATTATTGCCAGGAACTGCCCTGCTGTGCAAGGTACTGACCCCTGCACTCACATACAAGACAGGGCAATCTAGTGTCTAGTAAAGACGCAATCTTCTAATAGTCACTGTGTTTCATATGTGAAATATTACAGTCAGGGTTCAGTAAAGACACAGTCCTGTAATGATGACTGTGCTTCCTCTATAAAATAGTATAGTCTGAGTTCAGTAAAGACAGTCCTGTAATCATCACTGTTACATATATAAGATATTTTAGTCAGTGTTCAGTAAACACAGGCATGTAATAATCACTGTGCTTCATGTATAAAATATCATAATGTTCTGTAAACACAGTCCTTTTAATACATGAAACACAGTGACTATGACAGGATTGTAGTTACCTTGGCTGTGATTTTTTAAACATATTACAGTCAGCATTCAGTAAATACACAGTCCCATAATAGTCATAATACTTCCTGTATAAAACAGGAAATGTTACAGAAGTGTTACATATTACAGTCAGTGTTCAGTAAAGACACAGGCCTGTAATAGTCACTGTGCTTCCTGTATAAAATATTACAGTCAGTGCTAAGTAAAGACACAGTCCTGTGATAATCACTGTGCTTCATGTTGAAAATACTGCAGTCAGTGTTCAGGATAGACACAGCCCTGTAATAGTCACTGTGATCTATGTATAAATGATTACAGTCAGAGGTCAATAAAGACAGTACTATAATAGTGTGCTCCGTACATGAAATATTAGTCAGTATTCAGTAATGAAACAGTCCTATAACAGTATTCAGTGAAGATACTGTAATAGTCACTGTGTGTTGTGCTGAAGCATCATTATAGTTGTACTTAGTGTCTCTTTCCTTATCTAAAGGCGAAGCAACAGAGTGAAAAGTCCCTGGATTTTAAGAAGAAGAGGAGAGAGGAGGAGGAGAATATCTATGAGGTGAGAAGAATATGAAATGACAGAACAGATAGAGAATGTTGCCTTTGGTGTGATTTTTTGTGTATTTTTTCTGTATAATTACTGCATATCCTCCTGCATTATTTAAATTATTGCCTCAGTTCTCTCACACACTTCAGTGTGTTTATGACTGAGGGATTATCTGTGTTCTCCTCTCTCTCACTGTGTCTCCTGTCCTGCTGTGTGTGTTTATTACTGGGGGATTCTCTGTGATCTCCTCTCTCTCACTGTCTCCTGTCCTACAGTGTGTGTTTATTACTGAGGGATTCTCTGTGTTCTCCTCTCTCTCAGTGTGTCTCCTGTCCTACTGTGTGTGTTCACTTCTCAAGGAGTCTCCTGTCTCTCTCCAGGGTCTCAATCTGGATGAGTGCTCCATGTATCATGACATATCCCGATCCAAAGTCCATGGACCCTATGAGGATGTTGCCAACCTGAGGGGCTCGGACATCCAGCTGGAAAAACCCTGAGAGAATTGTGGCAGTGGGAGTGGGAGTGGGCTGGAGTAGCACTGGAGTGGGACTGGAATAGGAAAAGGAGAGGGACGGGAGGGGGGAGAGGAGACACAAACAGAGAGGTCAGGAGAAGGAGAAAAGGGAGAGGGTGGGAGGGAGATTTCTGTAGGCAGAGTTGCTCTTTCCTCAGTATCCTGCTAGTTGTTCTGTTCTGTACGTGTTCTTTTTTACGGAGTAGTTCAGGAACTGTTGTAGCTATGTGTTGTCTGCTGCTGTGCTTTAGCAATACTGGAACAGCTCACTCATGTCAATAAAGCCCTTTGAATTGAACAGATTTTAATTGAGAGATGATTGATTACTAAATACAACACCAAGGTGTTCTTACAGTTAGAGCAAAGCACATCACAGTTCCACAGTCAAGCTAAAAGCACACTATAGTTTCTGGAAGGTAATTGTGGTGTAGCACTGTGGTAAAACACAGGACACTGCAGTAAATCCCAGTGAAATCAGCGTAAAACATACCAGCAGCTATTACAACCCAGTAACTCCCAGCTGGCAGCTCACCCTGCGTCTGTGTGGGTCCTAATGCCCCAGTATAGTGAGGGGGACACTAGACTGTGAAAGAGTGCCATCCTTCAAACCCCAGACCTGGCCAAATGTACCCATCATGGCCTCTTAATAATCCCTGATAATCTAAACTGGCTCCATCCCTCTGCTCTCCTCCCCACTGAGAGCTGGTGTGTGGGGAGCAGACTGGCGCATCATCCAGGTGGGGCTGCACACTGGTGGTGGAGGTGATGCTCATTACCTGTAAAGCACTGTAAAGTGCTGCAGAAGTGATGATAATAATGATGTTGATGATTAAAAGACAGTACATTGCAGTAAGGCCCAGTGAGATCGGGATGAAAACGGTGGAGTACGGGGTATAAGCAGGGTTTCCCACAGGAGTCCCTGTGCCTTAACGTGTGGTCGTGTGTGTACTGTATATACTGACACAGAGAAATGAAGTCAGCTGCAGTGTTACTTAGTGATCAGCAGGTGGGGCTGTAGCAGTGTTGCTGCAGTCTGACGAGCGGTGTGGTGTGTTAGAAGACACAGCATTGTGTCCAGCGTGTGTCTGTGAGTGTGTGTCCAGCGCGTGTCTGTGAGTGTGTGTCCAGCGTGTGTCTGTGAGTGTGTGTCCAGCGTGTGTCTGTGAGTGTGTGTCCAGCGTGTGTCTGTGACTGTGTGTCCAGTGTGTATATGTTTCTGTGTGTGTGAGACAGTGACTCAGCAGCAGAGATAGACTGTTCCTTAGTGCTCATCTCCAGAGTGACCCACAGCCTCCAGTTCAAGCTAATCTTTCCTTGGTCTGGAACTGGCTGGGCTGCAGTTCAATACATCTGCCCTGGCTCACCCAGGCTGAGGCTGTTTGTCTCCTTAGTGTGCTGTTTGTTTAACCTGGAACAAACTTCACACCCCAGCAGCCTCGGCACAGCTGTCCTGTCATTACGCCATGTGGGTGAGGCAGCCTGCAGGGTCAGAGTCTTCAGCTCACTGCTCCCTGCCCTCCTAGACACTCCAGAGCACCCTGTCCTTCTCCGCCCACTGCTGGAGATGCTGCTGTCCCTGCCAATCCGGAGTCTCACTGTGCTCTGTGTCAGCGTTACAGGTAGAGACACAGCCCTTATAGAGTCAGGATACTCATCTCCCTGCAGTCTGGAGCAGAGAGCTTTAAAGGAGCCCCAGTCACACTATGATCTGTGTCAGTGTTACAGGTAGAGACACAGCCCTTATAGAGTCAGGAGACTCATCTCCCTGCAGTCTGGAGCAGAGAGCTTTAAAGGAGCCCCAGTCTCACTGTGACCTGTGTCAGTGTTACAGGTAGAGACACAGCCCTTATAGAGTCAGGAGACTCATCTCCCTGCAGTCTGGAGCAGAGAGCTTTAAAGGAGCCCCAGTCTCACTGTGACCTGTGTCAGTGTTACAGGTAGAGACACAGCCCTTATAGAGTCAGGATACTCATCTCCCTGCAGTCTGGAGCAGAGAGCTTTAAAGGAGCCCCAGTCTCACTGTGACCTGTGTCAGTGTTACAGGTAGAGACACAGCCCTTATAGAGTCAGGAGACTCATCTCCCTGCAGTCTGGAGCAGAGAGCTTTAAAGGAGCCCCAGTCTCACTGTGACCTGTGTCAGTGTTACAGGTAGAGACACAGCCCTTATAGAGTCAGGAGACTCATCTCCCTGCAGTCTGGAGCAGAGAGCTTTAAAGGAGCCCCAGTCTCACTGTGACCTGTGTCTCCTTGCAGTTATAAATATCAATAACTTTTATATCAATAAAATAATGTTAAGTTCTCGATGACAATTAGCAGGATACAGGTAAAGGTTAATTTCATGCTGAAAGGAAAAGAAAAGAGACAACGTTCCGGCTGTGCAGGATGTTTTGCAAATTCACTTATTTATCTGTATTTGTTTCATTTGTTTCTCGCAGCTTGAAAGACACATTTTTAAAGACAGCTTGCACGGCAGTTCGAAGGTCTGTAGCATTCCTTTTGGGATAAGATAGGATATATTTCGAAAATGTGGGCGTCCTGGATTCCTCAAAGCTGTGCCTGAGTGGTTATCCTGAGTGGTTGTGCTTAGATTTTGGTTGGCGTCGATATAGGAAACATTACGGTAAACTCTGCTCCAGGCGTCATGCGGGGCGGGGTTTATTTCCAAAAGGCCGAGCTCATAGAAGGAAAAAGGCGGGCGGTTGCTCTTAGCAACTAGGCTCGATAGGGAGGGAATTAGCGGAAGCGAGATGGCGATTGGCGGAGGCGGTCACGGCGAGGCGGGACCCGGATGAGCTGGGGGAGGAGTCTGCTAGGGGGCGGTGCTGAGGAGGGCAGGGAAAGATGGCGACCGGGAAGGAAGCAGGGAGCGGACCGCAGAATGGGGTCCGTCTCAGCCCGGCAGATCCAGGTAAGGGCCGGGTCCTGCAGGGGAGCCCCTGCCTGTGCTCCCGCGGGGGGGTGTCGGGGTGGTGGGGTCGCGGCGGCGAGTTAGCTGCGGTAACTCAAGGCGCCCCGTCGGATCCCCGGGGACCGGGGTACCCGACCGGGAGAGTCAGCGCTGCTCAACGGCGGCGCGTCTCTGTCAGAGATGACGTCCGTATCAGGCGCTTTCCTGTATATAGCGCCTTGAAACCGGGCTTCCTGAGCCGTCCCGGCGCTGCTCTGGCAGTGACCGGTCCTGACGAGTCGGTTCACGCCGGACGTTACCGTCCGCGGTTCGGTGCGCCAGGGGCGGCTCGACCAGAACATCTCGTTGCCTGTGTGCGTGCCGAGATGTGTGCTGGAAACCCGGTTCTGCACTCTGAGACACAAGGATTGAGAAATGAACATTGATATGTGCACTATAGTAGAGTGTACACTAATACACCCTGGGCACTATAGTAGCGTATACACCAATACACTGGGCACTGGTCGTAGTACATCGTGTCCTGTACAGTAGTATACACCAATACACTGTCTTGTACTATTTTATAAAGTAATACACTCGTGTGTTTAGCTGTTAGTTCTCACAGAGCTGACACTGAGTGTGAACCAGTGTGTTCATTCTCTTTTCTGTGTCTGTGCCTCATCAGCTCTCCTCTCTGTCCCCAGACTGACCAATCAATCAAGTTGATCACGCTGATAATGACGGGTGTTTGGGTGCAAAGGACATTTACCTCAGAAACAAAGATATCTTAGCCCAGGCATAGTCATGCACACTCACACACTCTGTGTCTATATACAGTATAAGGGCTGTGTCTCTACCTGTAACACTGACACAGGTCACAGTGAGACTGGGGCTCCTTTAAAGCTCTCTGCTCCAGACTGCAGGGAGATGAGTCTCCTGACTCTATAAGGGCTGTGTCTCTACCTGTAACACTGACACAGATCACACTGTGACTGGGGCTCCTTTAAAGCTCTCTGCTCCAGACTGCAGGGAGATGAGTCTCCTGACTCTATAAGGGCTGTGACTCTACCTGTAACACTGACACAGATCACAGTGAGACTGGGGCTCCTTTAAAGCTCTCTGCTCCAGACTGCAGGGAGATGAGTCTCCTGACTCTATAAGGGCTGTGTCTCTACCTGTAACACTGACACAGATCACAGTGAGACTGGGGCTCCTTTAAAGCTCTCTGCTCCAGACTGCAGGGAGATGAGTCTCCTGACTCTATAAGGGCTGTGTCTCTACCTGTAACACTGACACAGGTCACAGTGAGACTGGGGCTCCTTTAAAGCTCTCTGCTCCAGACTGCAGGGAGATGAGTCTCCTGACTCTATAAGGGCTGTGTCTCTACCTGTAACACTGACACAGGTCACAGTGAGACTGGGGCTCCTTTAAAGCTCTCTGCTCCAGACTGCAGGGAGATGAGTACTGGGTCTCTCAGTCCTAGTACCAGTGTTCAGCCTGTTTTCCAGTCCGGCGCTGTGCTCAGGTCTCTGTGTCCCAGGGTCAGCCTGCGGGCTGTGAAGAGTCAGAATTGTGTGAGAGGTCGTGTTTGTTTTCCTGTGCTCTTGGTGAGAACAGCCAGCGAGAGGGAAGGTCGCCAGCGCGCGGCGCCCAGTGGCGCTGCCTGCCAGTCATGTCCAAGGTCACTGGCGCACCGAGGCCGAGAGATTCGGGGAACGAGCAGGACGCAGATGGACAGTAAAAATAGTCTCAGGGAGAGAGAGAGGGAGTGAGAGAGGGAGAGACACAGACAGAGGGAGTGAGAGTGGGGGGAGAGAGATGGGGGGAGAAAGGGAGGAAGAGAGGGAGAGAGAGAGTGAGAAAGGGGGTGAGATGAAGAGGGGGAGTGAGAGGGATGAGGAGTGAGAGAAGGAGAGGAAGAGGGAGGAAAAGGGGGAGGGAGAGAGGGATGAGGAGGGAGAGAGGGAGAGGAAGAGGGGGAGTTGTTGTGTGTGGAGGTTTTCCTGCTGTGTGGGTGAGGAGTCAGTGGAGTACAGCTCAGGGAGTGTTGGGATGTAGCAGGGGGGAGAGGGGCCTGTGGCCAAGATGGAGTTGATAACGAGATGCTGAGACACAGCTCAGGTTTGCAGCAACCCCTGCTCAACCTCTTCAGCCTCATACCGAGAGCTGGGTGTTTCTCTGAGGACCTGACCTCAGTAACTTCTGGGAGATGAATATCCTGACTCTATAAGGGCTGTGTCTCTACCTGTAACACTGACACAGGCCACAGTGAGACTGGGGCTCCTTTAAAGCTCTCTGCTCCAGACTGCAGGGAGATGAGTCTCCTGACTCTATAAGGGCTGTGTCTCTACCTGTAACACTGACACAGGTCACAGTGAGACTGGGGCTCCTTTAAAGCTCTCTGCTCCAGACTGCAGGGAGATGAGTCTCCTGACTCTATAAGGGCTGTGTCTCTACCTGTAACACTGACACAGGTCACAGTGAGACTGGGGCTCCTTTAAAGCTCTCTGCTCCAGACTGCAGGGAGATGAGTCTCCTGACTCTATAAGGGCTGTGTCTCTACCTGTAACACTGACACAGAGCACAGTGAGACTGGGGCTCCTTTAAAGCTCTCTGCTCCAGACTGCAGGGAGTTGAGTCTCCTGACTCTATAAGGGCTGTGTCTCTACCTGTAACACTGACAGGTCACAGTGAGACTGGGGCTCCTTTAAAGCTCTCTGCTCCAGACTGCAGGGAGATGAGTCTCCTGACTCTATAAGGGCTGTGTCTCTACCTGTAACACTGACACAGGTCAAGGTGAGACTGTGTAACCTTGAGAGGTGTATTGCCTGAATACTGGCCTTTCTTGCTGGTAACGCGAGGCAAACCAGGCTGTCCAGAGAGGACAAGCTCAGTGACCACTGCCTGAACAGAGAAGCCGGATAACAAAGAGCCTCCTAAAAAATGTGTTTTTTTGCTGCAGATGTTTTTGTTGATTGTTATTGCTTTGGGAACACAGTAATTCACTGTCGGGCCAATAGAGCTGTAGAATGTGAATGAGAGAGAGAGGCGGGGAGGCTGAGGGAGGGAGAGAGAGGGGTAAGACTAGACTCTCTGTCCCTCCCTCAGAGTGGCCAAGTTCACAGAACAAGCAGCACTTTGAAGGACAACCATGAGTGCAGACAAGGGTATGGCCTTTTTTTTTTGTTATTATTATTGATTTTGTTGTTGTTATTATTATTGATGTTGTTGATCTGATGATGATGAAGGAGTGTTAGTGTGAAGATACAGAGGAGCTGGACTGAGTGTCTCTACAGTTACTCTACAGCTCTGATGATGATGGAGTGTTAGTGTGAAGATACAGATGAGCTGGACTGAGTGTCTCTACAGTTACTCTACAGCTCTGATGATGATGAAGGAGTGTTAGTGTGAAGATACAGATGAGCTGGACTGAGTGTCTCTACAGTGACTCTCCAGCTCTGATGATGATGAAGGAGTATTAGTGTGAAGATACAGAGGAGCTGGACTGAGTGTCTCTACAGTGACTCTACAGCTCTGATGATGATGAAGGTGAAGGTACAGGAGATCAGTATTAAACACACACAGTAAGACGGGAGACGCAGTTCCTCAGCTGCTGGGTAGTGGCAGGGTTTGTAGCGAGTTTGTCCGCATTGCTCAGCACACATTCTGGACTGCATGCCAGTCCGGAGCAGCTCTCTCCTCTCTCCATCCGTCTCCCTCCTCCTCCCTCTTTCCTCTTCCTCACTTCTCTCTCTTCCTCTCTTCTTTCCCTCACTCCTCTCTGCTCTCCTCTCTCTTCCATCTTTGTTTTCTCCTCTCTCCTCTCCCTGTGCATTTGACACAGTCAGCCTGCCAGACGGACAGGACCCTGTGCCAGGCACTGACACGCACACACTCTCACACACGCACAAACTCTCACACATGCACACACTGACACGCACACACTTGCAAACTCACACACGCTCACACACGCACTGCTCTAACTATAGACACTGCGCTCGTGACTCGAGAGGGAGCGGGCAGTGGACTGGGCTGGGAGGGATTCCTTTGTTAAAGTCCATGACCAGTGTGGAAACACACAGACACTCCAGATTCTCTTATAACAGCCTGTGACCAGTGTGTAAAGACACAGACACTCCAGATTCTCTTATAAGAGCCTGAGACCAGTGTGTAAAGACACAGACACTCCAGATTCTCTCATAAGAGCCTGTGACCAGTGTGGAAACACACAGACACTCCAGATTCTCTCATAACAGCCTGAGACCAGTGTGTAAAGACACAGACACTCCAGATTCTCTCATAACAGCCTGTGGACAGTGTGGAAACACACAGACCCTCCAGATTCTCTTATAAGAGCCTGTGACCATTGTGGAAACACACAGACACTCCAGATTCTCTCATAACAGCCTGTGACCAGTGTGGAAACACACAGACACTCCAGATTCTCTTATTACAGCCTGTGACCAGTGTGTAAACACACAGACACTCCAGATTCTCTTATAACAGCCTGAGACCAGTGTGTAAAGACACAGACACTCCAGATTCTCTTATAACAGCCTGTGACCAGTGTGTAAACACACAGACACTCCAGATTCTCTTATAACAGCCTGTGACCAGTGTGTAAACACACAGACACTCCAGATTCTCTTATAACAGCCTGTGGACAGTGTGTAAACACACAGACACTCCAGAGTCTCTTATAACAGCCTGAGACCAGTGTGTTAACACACAGACACTCCAGATTCCCTCAGAACAGCCTGTGACCAGTGCGTGAAGACACTGTAACACTAGACGAGGTCTTGAGTAAAGGGCCTGTCTGCTGTCATCGGGTGTGGGGTTCCTACAGGTGAGCTTTCAGTTAGAAGCCAATACCTTTCCACAGTGTCGTCTTACAGCACAGGACACCAGGGAGAGACACTCTCATCCCCTCCACACACACACACACGCCTCTCTGATTACTGAACACTACTGACCGTGTCCCTGTCTCCTATCTGAGCACACAGACCTGGGATCGGGAGTGCAGTGTTACTGAACACGACTGACCGTGTTCCTGTCTCCCATCTGAGCACACAGACCTGGGATCAGGAGGGCAGTGTTACTGAACATGACTGACCGTGTTCCTGTCTCCTTTCTGACTACACAGACCTGTGGTCAGCAGTGCAGGGTTACTGAACAGTACTGTTGTGGTCAGCAGTGCAGGGTTACTGAACAGTACTGTTGTGGTCAGCAGTGCAGGGCTACTGGACCCTGCTGACCGTGTCCCTGTCTCCTCTCAGCTCCTGCCCCCCTCTCTCCGGCTGCGACGATGGACAGCCGGGCTGTCTTCTCCGCGCTGTACGATGTCTGCCAGGAGAACGTGCAGTTCTTCTCCGCGCAGCCAGGGGGCGGTGCGTCCGGCGAGGCTGCGCGCCGGTTTGTGGAGGCGTTTTCTCAGATCCAGGGCCACGCCCGCAGCCTGGAGCCCGTGATGGGCGGCTTCTCCGCACTGTGTCACGTCTTCGACTTCGACCCCCAAACACCAGCGAATGGATATCGCTCACTGATTAAGGTCTTTCAGTTAATGTACTGGAGTGTCCAGTCAGTGTGTCTGTATTAACCCCTCTCTCTCTCAGTGCAGTGTTAATGTACTGGAGTGTCCAGTCAGTGTGTCTGTATTAACCCCTCTCTCTGTCTTTAGGTCGTTCGATCCTGCCTTCTCCACATTGTCCATAAGGGGCGCTATATTGCAGCAAACAGACGCAGCATCTTCTTCAGAGCCAATCACAATGCAGCTGAGATGGAGGCCTACTGCTCTGCCCTCTGCCAGCTGAGGGCACTACTGTACCTGGCACAGCGTCTCCTTGCCGAAAATCGCCACGGAAACCTTTTTTTCGCAGAGGAGAGTGGCCTGAGCGAGCAGTTCGTACGCGAGTACTCAAGCATGCACAAGGGCTGCTTCTACGGGAGGTGCCTTGGGTTCCAGGTAATACAGAGAGGAGGAGGAAGTGGAGATGTGAGGGAGAGGAAGTGGAAGTGGAGAAATGGAGATCTGAGGGAGAGGAAGTGGAGATCTGAGGGGGAGGACGTGGAGATGTGAAGGAGAGGAAGTGGAGGGAGGAGGGGCAGGAAGTGGAGATGTGAGGGAGAGGAAGTGGAGGGAGGAGGGGCAGGAAGTGGAGATGTGAGGGAGAGGAAGTGGAGGGAGGAGGGGCAGGAAGTGGAGATGTGAGGGAGAGGAAGTGGAGGGAGGAGGGGCAGGAAGTGGAGATGTGAGGGAGAGGAAGTGGAGGGAGGAGGGGCAGGAAGTGGAGATGTGAGGGAGAGGAAGTGGAGAGAGGAGGGGCAGGAAGTGGAGAGAGGAGGGGCAGGAAGCGTAGTGTGGAGGAGGGGGAAGTAGAAAGATGAAGGGTACTCGTAGATTCAGATAGAAACTGCACCAACTCTATACCTTTCCCTCTGTCTCAGTTCACCCCAGCGATCCGACCCTTTCTTCAGACAATTTCCATCGGACTGGTGTCTTTCGGGGAGAACTACAGGAGACACCAGTCTGGGATCGGTGAGTCAGACAGACAGACAGACCGACTGACTCTCTGACACACTGACCGACTCGCCCTCTGACACACGGGGGACGCAGTCTCCGTGGCGTCGCAGACGGAAGCTCGCTCGCTGTGTCCAGCGGGGGGCAGGGCTGAGCACAGATGAGCCCCGAGACGAGGGCGGCTCTCAGACAGCCCTGTTAGCTGCTCCTGGCCGCCGGTGCCCTGTGCCTGCCCTGTCGGCGGGGGCTCTGAGCAGCTAGACTCCCAGAGCAGGAATCCCGCTCCTGTGGGGATTCCGTTGCTAAAACACGGATCTCCGCGCCCCTGTCCCTCGGGAATCCTTTCCCAGAATCCTCATCGGTGGACGTACTCGCCCAGCCCCCGATCCGGTGGGGCCCTGGCCGTATATTCCCGCTCTCCCACGCTGCTTCCGTTAGTATTCCGGAATGATTCCCAACACCGCGTCCCCGCGGAGGCGAAGCTACTTGAGAGTGGCGCGAGAGGGCCAAGAGCCAGGCGAACAGGGCCGCTTATGGGCGTCAGGAACGCCGCTGGGCACAGTGACCGAGAGGTCGAGCTTGGCTCTGCGCCGTGGTCTTGACCGCTGTCGCTGTGACCGGCGCAGTCTAACTCTGTGTTTCCTGCTCTTCGCTGCCACCCAGTGGAGGGAGGAGGGATTACACAGTATGGTGAGCAAGACTCTCGCTCCTCTCCATACCCGGGAAACACAAATCACTTCTGTTTTATAACCGTGCTTCTCTCAGTGCAGTGTTAATGTACTGGAGTGTCCAGTCAGTGTGTCTGTATGAACCCCTCTCTCTCAGTGCAGTGTTAATGTACTGGAGTGTCCAGTCAGTGTGTCTGTATTAACCCCTCTCTCTCAGTGCAGTGTTAATGTACTGGAGTGTCCAGTCAGTGTGTCTGTATTAACCCCTCTCTCTCAGTGCAGTGTTAATGTACTGGAGTGTCCAGTCAGTGTGTCTGTATTAACCCCTCTCTCTCTCAGTGCAGTGTTAATGTACTGGAGTGTCCAGTCAGTGTGCCTGTATTAACCCCTCTCTCTCAGTGCAGTGTTAATGCACTGGAGTGTCCTGTCAGTGTGTCTGTA
Source organism: Lepisosteus platostomus (assembly GCF_059453375.1). NCBI lineage: Eukaryota > Metazoa > Chordata > Actinopteri > Semionotiformes > Lepisosteidae > Lepisosteus > Lepisosteus platostomus. Next base: position 14,317,096 of record NC_142636.1, on the reverse strand, counting down.
TTAACCCCTCTCTCTCTCAGGAGTGGCTGCTAGCTCGTTCTTTACCAGTGGGAAGTATGCCATTGACCCAGAACTCAGAGGAGCCGAGTTTGAGCGGATCACCCAGAACCTGGACGTCCAATTCTGGAAGACTTTCTGGAACATCACCGAGACAGAGGTGCTCTCGGTAAGAGGCACTGAGGCCTGTCCTCCACCCCAGCTGACCCGCTGGGCTTGCCACTGCTGACCAGTCTTCTGTCTTTCTCTGTCAACAGAGTCTGGCCAGCATGACGTCCACCACAGTACGGGTCAACCGCACCCTCTCCGTTCCCCCTGACCCCTTCGACATCCCGCTGGCCTCTGACCCCCGCCTCATGGTCACCATCACGCCCCCTGTGGCACACTGTGGCCCTGCACCTGTCCAGATGAGGCTACTGTCCTACGAACTGAGAGAGGGACAGGTTGGTGTGTCCAACTTAACCCCCCTCTCTCTCAGTGCAGTGTTAATGTACTGGAGTGTCCAGTCAGTGTGTCTGTATTAACGCCTCTCTCTCAGTGCAGTGTTCATGTACTGGAGTGTCCAGTCAGTGTGTCTGTATGAACCCCTCTCTCTCAGTGCAGTGTTCATGTACTGGAGTGTCCAGTCAGTGTGTCTGTATGAACCCCTCTCTCTCAGTGCAGTGTTAATGTACTGGAGTGTCCAGTCAGTGTGTCTGTATTAACGCCTCTCTCTCAGTGCAGTGTTAATGTACTGGAGTGTCCAGTCAGTGTGTCTGTATTAACGCCTCTCTCTCAGTGCAGTGTTCATGTACTGGAGTGTCCAGTCAGTGTGTCTGTATGAACCCCTCTCTCTCAGTGCAGTGTTAATGTACTGGAGTGTCCAGTCAGTGTGTCTGTATTAACCCCTCTCTCTCAGTGCAGTGTTAATGTACTGGAGTGTCCAGTCAGTGTGTCTGTATGAACCCCTCTCTCTCTCAGTGCAGTGTTAATGTACTGGAGTGTCCAGTCAGTGTGTCTGTATTAACCCCTCTGTCTCTCAGTGCAGTGTTAATGTACTGGAGTGTCCAGTCAGTGTGTCTGTATTAACCCCTCTCTCTCTCTCAGGACAGCGCGGAGCTGCTGTCCCTCTGTCGTTCCGAGGGCCCGTCTCTCTCTCTGGGGTTGAAGTCCAGGCCCTCTCCCTGTTCTCCCTGCCTCATCGTCCACTATCATGGTGGCGGCTTCGTCGCCCAGACCTCCAAATCCCATGAGGTACAGTGAGATGGAGAGAGGAATGGATGGAGGGATATAGAGGGAGGGAGAGAGGCTGTGTGGGCACACAGGCTGTGACAGTGAACCCCAGGGGTACCTGTGTACTGATCCTCAGTGTGTGTCCATCAGGCTGTGACAGACTGAACCCCAGGGGTCCTCATATGTGCCTCTGTCCTCCCTCTCAGCCCTATCTGAAGAGCTGGACTCAGGCTCTGGGGGTCCCCATTCTGTCAGTGGATTACTCACTCGCCCCTGAAGCCCCGTTTCCCCGAGCCCTGGAGGAGTGTTTCTACGCCTACTGCTGGGCTCTGAAGAACTGCCACCTCCTGGGTAATATACTGTACACACACACTGACACACACTGACTCTACTGCTGGGCTCTGAAGAACTGCCACCTCCTGGGTAATATACTGTACACACACACTGACACACACTGACACACTGCTGGGCTCTGAAGAACTGCCACCTCCTGGGTAATATACTGTACACACACACTGACACACACTGACTCTACTGCTGGGCTCTGAAGAACTGCCACCTCCTGGGTAATATACTGTACACACACTGACACACACTGACACACTGCTCACACACTGCTCACACACTGCTCACACACTGCTCACACACTGACACACTGCTCACACACTGACACACTGCTCACACACTGCTCACACACTGCTCACACACTGCTCACACACTGACACACTGCTCACACACTGACACACTGCTCACACACTGCTCACACACTGCTCACACACTGCTCACACACTGCTCACACACTGACACACTGCTCACACACTGACACACTGCTCACACACTGCTCACACACTGCTCACACACTGCTCACACACTGCTCACACACTGACACACACTGCTCTCACACACACTGCTCTCACACACTGGCACAGCCTCACTCTCCCCCCCTCCCCAGGCTGGACAGGAGAGCGCGTGTGCCTGGCGGGCGACAGCGCCGGGGGGAACCTGTGCCTCACCGTGTCGATGCGCGCGGCCTCCTTCGGCGTGCGGCCGCCGGACGGCATCATGGCGGCGTACCCGGCCACGCTGCTGACCGCCACCGCCTCGCCCTCGCGCCTGCTGACCCTCATCGACCCGCTGCTGCCCCTCAGCGTGCTGTCCAAGTGCCTGAGCGCCTACGCGGGTACGCGCCGCCGCCCGCCGCCCGCCGCCCGGCCCGGCCCGGCCGCCCGCTCACCGCCCTGTCCGTCCGCCGGCAGGCACGGAGCCGCAGGCCGACAGGCAGCTGGAGAAGCTGAGCGCCCTGTCCATGGTGCGCAGGGACACCGCCCTGCTGCTCCGAGACTTCCGGCAGGGAGCCAGCAACTGGATCCACTCCCTCCTGGACACCCGCCGGAGCGCCGGTACTGCGCCTCTCCGCTCCCCCAGTGTGTGTGCAGGAACACGTTCTCGGCACCAGTATCTTTGCCATTTGTCTGTATTAACTTGGCGTCTGTACTAATATGCGTGAGGGAGAAGCTCCTCCAGTATCCCAGACTCCCCGTTGTCTTTTAGTCTCTCTTGTCTCTGCAGTGTGTCAGCGCCTGTGGGCGTGCCTCAGGCGACCCTTGACCTTTCTGATGCACTATCTCCGCCTCCCAAGCCCCGCCTCTTCTTTCCAGCTGCCCCCTGGTAGGAGAGTCTCTCTCTGAAGTTACCTAGCAACGCCCATCACAAAGCCCCGCCCACCTGCTGTCGGCTTGGCCGGGGATTGGTGATTGAGCTGTCAGTCCGGAAAAACTAAAAGGCAGATTTAAAAGAATGGTGGTTATATTCCAATTCCAGCTATCTGTCTTGAAGAGTTAGAGTGCGACATAATCTGATGTTTCTCTGAACAAAAGAAAAGTAGGAATAAACAAAGAATTGTATTTTTCTTTCCACTGATGTCAGCTCAGTTACCCCCCTCCCTCACCCCGTGTAGGTCCCATGATGTCGTCCAGGCATGGTCACATGGCATGCCACCATCCTCCAATCGCCTCCCTCCCTCTCCCTTCCTGTGTCCTAGCAGCTGTTTCCCAGGCAACCGAGTCAGATGTTGTCTGTGAACCCAGTTAATCTCCTTTCGCATTCTCTGTCCACGCAGAGAGAGGAGCACAGTTCTGTCCCTCTCCACACAGAGAGAGAGAGGAGAGAGGGAGAGGAGGAGAGGGGAGAGAGGGAGATGAACTGAAGGAGAGAAAGGAATGGAGAGGAGAATACCCTTAGTGTGTCACACTTAAATATTTCCCCCCGGCATTTCCTGTGCATCTGTCTGTGCAGCTCTCTGGCTTTGCTGGGATTGAATGCCTGTAATTCCACACTGATCCATCTGTCTGGTCACTTACCTGCATGCTGCCCTGTCTCTCTGTCCACCTGTCTGTGGGCACACGGTGTCTCTCCAGTGGGAGACAGGCCCACACCTGTCTGTGGGCCCACGGTGTCTCTCCAGTGGGAGACAGGCCCACACCTGTCTGTGGGCACACGGTGTCTCTCCAGTGGGAGACAGGCCCACACCTGTCCTGTTCCGTCTCTCAGATTCGGTGAGGAAGAGTGTTTCTGAGGCGAGCCTCGGCTCACCACACTCCGATCCCCCGGTACCCCCAGTACCCCCGACCTCATTCTCAGTGAAGAGAGACTCCCTGAAGAGCAAAACCTGCCAGGACTTGGGCACCCACCGGCACAACTCCCCGGCAACCAGCACAGCGCCCCCCGACTCCCTGCACAAGGTACTGCACACCCCTTGCACTGTAGTGTTAATGTACTGGAGTGTCCAGTCAGTGTGTCTGTATTAACCCCTCTCTCTCAGTGCAGTGTTAATGTACTGGAGTGTCCAGTCAGTGTGTCTGTATTAACCCCTCTCTCTCTCAGTGCAGTGTTAATGTACTGGAGTGTCCAGTCAGTGTGTCTGTATTAACCCCTCTCTCTCTCAGTGCAGTGTTAATGTACTGGAGTGTCCAGTCAGTGTGTCTGTATTAACCCCTCTCTCTCTCAGTGCAGTGTTAATGTACTGGAGTGTCCAGTCAGTGTGTCTGTATTAACCCCTCTCTCTCTCAGTGCAGTGTTCATGTACTGGAGTGTCCAGTCAGTGTGTCTGTATTAACCCCTCTCTCTCAGTGCAGTGTTCATGTACTGGAGTGTCCAGTCAGTGTGTCTGTGTTAACCCCTCTCTCTCAGTGCAGTGTTCATGTAGTGCAGTGTTCAGTGTGTTTTAACCCCTCTCTCTCTCAGTGCAGTGTTCATGTACTGGAGTGTCCAGTCAGTGTGTCTGTATGAACCCCTCTCTCTCAGTGCAGTGTTAATGTACTGGAGTGTCCAGTCAGTGTGTCTGTATTAACCCCTCTCTCTCAGTGCAGTGTTCATGTACTGGAGTGTCCAGTCAGTGTGTCTGTGTTAACCCCTCTCTCTCAGTGCAGTGTTCATGTAGTGCAGTGTTCAGTGTGTTTTAACCCCTCTCTCTCAGTGCAGTGTTGATGTAGTGCAGTGCTCAGTGTTTATTGACCTCTCTGTGTCTCAGCCTGAAGACGTCAGCTTCTTCCTCACTGAAGATGACTCAGTGGAGTCCAGTGTTGGAGGGGGGCTGTCAGAGGGGGTCCCGTCACCACCTGTGTTAGATGTGCCGTCTCCAGAAAGCGCCCCTTTCTCTGGACCCTGTGGCCCCTCCTCCGAGCCCCCCAGCGCTGCCCCCGACTTCCCCGAGGGGTTCACGCCCCTGCGCTCGGAGCAGCTGGCAGAGATGAGGTTGCAGACTTCGCCGATCGTCAGGAACCCCTACATGTCGCCCCTGCTGGCCCCCGACAGCATGCTGAGAGGCCTGCCCCCTCTGCACATCGTGGTGAGAGAGCGGGGAGGGGGAGAGGAGGACAGGGGAGGAGGGAGAGTGGAGAGGGGGGGGGAGGAGGAGAGAGGTACTGATCTCTGGTATCCCCTCCCTGCCAGGCCTGCGCCTTGGACCCGATGCTGGACGACTCGGTGATGTTCGCCAAGCGCCTGCGGGCCGTCAACCAGCCGGTGACCCTGTGCGTGGTGGAGGACCTCCCTCATGGTTTCCTCAGCCTATCGCAGCTCTCCAGGGAGACCCGGGAGGCTGCCTCCATCTGCGTGGAGCGAATCAGAGAGATCTTCAGGCAGGAGGCCCCGCCCCGAATCCCGCCCCCACTGCAACAGGCCACCATTCGCAAGCATCGGAAGCTGGAGAGGACCAATCATACGCCGAGCCCCACCCCAGAGGTTAGAACAGGAGGGACCAAGCCTGAGTGGACCAATCGTGGGCCTGCTTCATCCCAGGGAGGTGGAGCCAGCAGCACGGAAGGGGAGGGGCTTACAGCCGGAGTGGCTCAGAGCAGCTCAGACTGTAGGGAGATTGGAGCCTGAGACAGAGATGGAGAGATGGAGAGAGGAAGGTTGAGGAAGGAGACCAGGGGGTGGAGAGACGAGCTGAGAGAGAGAGGATAGTGCCCCCTGTCTGCCTGGAGGCGCAGGAGGGTTTTTAATACTTTAAACAGCATCAGCAGCTTTGAGTCTGAAAGAGGAATTAGTTTGTGTGAAAAGAAGTATGCTGCACAGTGAACCAAACAGCACACAGACTGCACACATGCACACACAAAAAACACACTGATACAGCAGACTGCACACACAGACACACAAACACACACTTGCACAACAGACCACACAGACACACTGATAGACACGCACGCACACACACCACACACACACACACACACACACACACCCTTCAAGCCTTCTGCACTGCCTCTCTGCTGGGATGTCTGCAGTCTAACCTCATCCCCTGTTGCCTGATCTGCCCCAGATTTTCTAACTAGAAGCAAAGTTTTTAATAGAAGTTGTTACATTTTTATTAATGGGTTCACCTCAACCACTGAAATCTGCTTTCTTTTGGTAAGAACATTGTATCACCACTCGCTCTGATGTCAGTACATGTATTTACATGTTACTACACAGGCTTTTCCAACAGGAGAAATTACAGTTATCAGTTTTAAAAGGTTACTGAAAAACAAATTAACTGAAAGTTGACATCTTCAGTCTTGATAACTGTAATCTCACCAGTGGCCGCAGCTACAGCCACTGTTATTAACCACAGTTGCATCATTGATGCTTGTAATTACATTGTTATTAACTGTAGCTATGTCACATGAGTGTCATTACACTGTTTTCAACTGCATAATGGATAGATGTAATGACGTTTATTAACTACTACAGCAGCCATTGATGATGCTATTTACTCCAGATGTTGTTTACTACTTCAATTAAAGTGTTAAAGAAGTATCTACACAGGACTAATAACAGATAAGAGTTACAGTGTTACTAACTCCAGCAAGATTAATCTCTCATTCCCTAGATTGTTGAAATCCTTATTTTTAACAGTGTGCACATTGTTTTAGGCTGTTATTACGCAGTAATTAACTCTCATTAGCTGTCATTACAGTCTTTGACTGTACATTGTTACAGGCTGTAATTACATAGTAGTTAACTCTCTCAATAGCTGTGAATATAGTCTTGAACCATGTGTACATTTTTAAAGCCTGTATTTATGCAGTAATTAACTCTCTTATCTGTGATTACGGTCCTTAACCATGTGTACATGGTTACAGACTATAACTACATAGTAGTTAACACTCTCAGTAGCTGTGAGTACATTCTTTAACTGTTTGTCCATTGTTACAGGCTGTAATTACGTGGTTATAAGCTCTGTCAGTAGCTGTTATTATAGCCTTTCACCCTGTGTGCATTGTTACAGGCTGTAATTACACAGTAATGAACTCTCTCAGTAGCTGTGCTCCTGTCTAAAGGCTGCAGCTGTACTTTGTCACTGTAATCCCTCTGGTACCGAGTGTCTCTCCCAGGGACCCCCACCTGCGGGGCTCTGACTGCCCGAGCTGATCACCCCTGTGTCACCTCACCAGTACTGGGGTGCAAGAGGGCGTCGCCCGCCGTGTCTGCCAGCCCCTCCTGCTTCCGCCCGGCACTCAAGCTCTCTGATTGCTTAATTGGACCCTTTAATTGGATAATCACCTTGTGTGTCATGAGTGTCCTCAGCTCCTACAAGGAAATCCTCTGCCCCCCCCTGCCCAGGGAGAGGGTTGGCAGCAGTTTTAATCAGGCCCTCGTTAAGCCAATTAAGAGTCTGGCCAGGGCGCAGGTGGAGACGGGGCGGGGGCTCTGGGACAGGAGCTCATGGGGGGTTCCTCCCAGCACCTCGGATCTGCTGCTGAGCTTCGGCTCCGGAACGGCTCTTTCAGAGGGAGGAGTTTTGTTCGGGAACAAAAAGACGGGAGGAGACCGACCCAGCCAGCTCGATGGGGATGTGCCCCTCTTTCCCTCTGTCTCTGCCTCTCCTCTGTCTCCTTCCCTCTGTCTGTCTCTGCCTCTCCTCTGTCTCCCCCATCTCTCCTGCTTGTCTCTCTCTGTCCCCTCTCCTTCTCCTGCCTGTCTCTCTCTCCTGCCTGTCTCTCTCTATGTCCCCTCTCCTCCTCCTCCTGCCTGTCTCTCTCTCTCTCTCTCCTGCCTGTCTCGCTCTCTTGCTGTGTTCAGATGTTTGCTAGTTGTTGTTGATCCTGTCTGTCTTCATGTCTTTGTGCTCGTGGCCTCAGGTGGTTTTCTGCCTCGCTGTCCTCTCTGTGACCTCCCAGTCCGATGGGCTGCACTCTGCACTCTGTGGGTGGGGGTGAGAGGGGATAGGTCTTGTTAAGCTTTGGTTGGTCTCTAAAAACCTGTCTTTAGTTCTTTTATTGTGCTCTTTATTTTAATATAAATAACACTTGTTTAAAAAGTCCTGGTACGTTTCCCTGGGGACTGCATTAACAGTTGTGCCGCATACCTCTATGACATCACTTCCTGTAAAACGGTTTCTACCTGAAGTGCACCCTGTGTGACTTGAATGTCTGTATTCTTAAACAATAACTCTTGGAAAATTTATTTTTACTCCATGATGTTGTCATAATTTTTGTTAATATGCAAAATTCTAAAATGCTATATATGAATACAAATATACAGTATATGCTGTGGAATGCTTTCTGATTTTATCTGTATTTTTTCATTTTTAAAGGAATAAAAATATCTATTCTAAAAACTGAGTTCATCTTTGATTTGTTTATTATCCATATACATGCACATTTGGCACTTAGGTACTATTAACACTGCTGTCCCTCTCCTCTCACACTGCCCCTGAATTCACACACTGACACACCCCTGACTGGACTGGAGACACTGCTGTCCCTCTCCTCTCACACTGTCCCTGAATTCACAAACTGACACACCCCTGACTGGACTGGAGACACTGCTGTCCCTCTCCTCTCACACTGCCCCTGAATTCACACACTGACACACTCCTGACTGGACTGGAGACACTGCTGTCCCTCTCCTCTCACACTGCCCCTGAATTCACACACTGACACACTCCTGACTGGACTGGAGACACTGCTGTCCCTCTCCTCTCACACTGCCCCTGAATTCACACACTGACACACTCCTGACTGGACTGGAGACACTGCTGTCCCTCTCCTCTCACACTGCCCCTGAATTCACACACTGACACACACCTGACTGGACTGGAGACACTGCTAGGGAAAATGTTGTCCATCTCCTCTCACACTGTCCCTGAATTCACACACTGAGACACTGCTGACTGGACTGGAGACACTGCTGTCCCTCTCCTCTCACACTCCCCCTGAATTCACACACTGAGACACTCCTGACTGGATTGGAGACACTGCTGTCCCTCTCCTCTCACACTGCCCCTGAATTCACACACTGACACACTCCTGACTGGACTGGAGACACTGCTGTCCCTCTCCTCTCACACTGTCCCTGAATTCACAAACTGACACACCCCTGACTGGACTGGAGACACTGCTGTCCCTCTCCTCTCACACTGCCCCTGAATTCACACACTGACACACTCCTGACTGGACTGGAGACACTGCTGTCCCTCTCCTCTCACACTGCCCCTGAATTCACACACTGACACACTCCTGACTGGACTGGAGACACTGCTGTCCCTCTCCTCTCACACTGCCCCTGAATTCACACACTGACACACTCCTGACTGGACTGGAGACACTGCTGTCCCTCTCCTCTCACACTGCCCCTGAATTCACACACTGACACACACCTGACTGGACTGGAGACACTGCTAGGGAAAATGTTGTCCATCTCCTCTCACACTGTCCCTGAATTCACACACTGAGACACTGCTGACTGGACTGGAGACACTGCTGTCCCTCTCCTCTCACACTCCCCCTGAATTCACACACTGAGACACTCCTGACTGGATTGGAGACACTGCTGTCCCTCTCCTCTCACACTGCCCCTGAATTCACACACTGAGACACTCCTGACTGGATTGGAGACACTGCTGTCCCTCTCCTCTCACACTGCCACTGAATTCACACACTGACACACTCCTGACTGGACTGGAGACACTGCTGTCCCTCTCCTCTCACACTGCCCCTGAATTCACACACTGACACACTCCTGACTGGACTGGAGACACTGCTGTCCCTCTCCTCTCACACTGTCCCTGAATTCACACACTGACACACCCCTGACTGGACTGGAGACACTGCTGTCCCTCTCCTCTCACACTGTCCCTGAATTCACACACTGACACACTCCTGACTGGACTGGAGACACTGCTGTCCCTCTCCTCTCACACTGTCCCTGAATTCACACACTGACACACTCCTGACTGGACTGGAGACACTGCTAGGGAAAATGTTGTCCATCTCCTCTCACACTGTCCCTGAATTCACACACTGAGACACTCCTGACTGGACTGGAGACACTCCTCTCACACTCCCTCTGAATTCACTTTTTCCCCCGGAATCATCTGTAATTATATTACAAGACGGCATGACTAAGATTTCGTTCTCGCTGATAGTGGCTATAATAATGAGTTTACAATTGCTAACAGCAGTATCACTTTCAGGCATTATCACTGTGAAGACAATAGCTGAGTCTGTAGTTCTGGAATGCAAGCTACTGGTAAGAATACAAGTTACTGGTAAGAATACGAGATCTTTATCATTATCCTGATCTTATCGAGAAACCTCGAAACGCTGGTCGCCCTTCTGTCACTTGTACTGTTTGTCGCAATCTGGGGTTCGGGGGCGCGCATCCCTCCGTTCACGGGAGGGGGGCGGGGGCGCGCCCGAGAAACCGAGCCGGTGCTGGGAGCCGAGCCGAGCGGCGGGGACGCGCGCCGAACACCCTCGCGCCCCCGGCTCTCGCTCGCCCCCGACGCTCTCCGGCTGCCGCGGCGAGGAGGAGAGAAACGGTCAGCGCAGCTCCAGCGAGAGACGAGGACGGGCGAGAGGAGGGTGAACATAATGGAGTCCGCCCTGCCGAAGCGCCCGGCGGGGGTCCTGCGACTCGCCGTGGTGTCGTGCGTTCTGTGCGCCGGTTCGGTTCTGGGGAAGTACGTCAAGGGTACCGTGAGCACGAAAGAGGTGAGCGCAGCTCTGTGTGTGTGTGGTACCGCAAATGCGGTGCTCCGTTTAATTTTAAAAACAACATTAGACCCGAGACCCACCGACAGACACCCCACGCAGTCACGCCGCACACTGAGCGAGACCGCTGACAGTCTGTGTGTACGCGCGCGGATGTATCGTAGCAACCTGCATAACCCCCACCCCCCCTCCTCCTTCTCTCCGTAATACTGATCGATACTGCAGTGGGGCTCAGTGGGGTTCAGTGTGACGGCGGCAACTCGCGGGTACAGCGCCGAACCCGGGACAGCGGTGTCGCGGTAAACACACAGGGGTTGTCGTCAGACTCCCGCTGCACAGCGGTCTGATGTACTGCAGCTTCCTTTAAAACTCACCCTGCGTTCTCACAGACACACTGACACACCTGGAGCGGATCAGACTGCTGTGCACTGGGAGTCTGACTGACAGCCCTGTCACACCTGGAGCGGATCAGACTGCTGTGCACTGGGAGTCTGACTGACAGCCCTGTCACACCTGGAGCGGATCAGACTGCTGTGCACTGGGAGTCTGACTGACAGCCCTGTCACACCTGGAGCGGATCAGACTGCTGTGCACTGGGAGTCTGACTGACACACCTGGAGAGGATCAGACTGCTGTGCACTGGGAGTCTGACTGACAGCACTGTCACACCTGGAGCGGATCAGACTGCTCTCACTGGGAGTCTGACTGACAGCCCTGTCACACCTGGAGCGGATCAGACTGCTGTGGCAGTGGGGGCTCTGGTGTGGACGTTCCTTCATCACGCAGCTCCCTGCAGTAAGAGAAGCTGTGGACCTGACCCCTCCGTCAATAATTAAGACACCATCAGGAGGTGACGGGCTGATTACCAGCTCATTAATTCTTAACGAGAGCTTCACGCAAAGAGCAGGGCAGAGGGCCTGAGTCTGCGGCTGCTCATTCATTATTTAATTGACTAATTGTGGAAAAACAATTAATTTAACAGCAAAGGCAGCTCTTTATCCTGGAAGGAAAACCCTCAAGACTTACTTCATCTTTTAAGGGCACGCAGAAGGATTTCGGAATTACGACCGCAAAGGAAATCTATAATACCGCCTCGCCTCGCCTCACTCCAGGACCGAGGGAAAAGGCCAACGTTATTCCTCATTCCCTGCAGAGAGGGCAGTGGAGGGGTCTGAAAGAGCGCCCCCTGGTGGAGAGGAGGGTGACCTTCTCCACATACAGCTCGCTGCTGCATGAGACTGCAATTAAACAGCGCACTGAGCTCAGTTTGGAGCTGGACTGTGAAAGCTAGCTGGTGTGGAAGGGTGAGGGCGTGCTGAGGTTCGGAACCGGGGCCCCTGCACAGACCTTCCCCCTCTGCACCCAGAACCCAGCTGAGCCTCAAGCGAGTGAATCACCCGGCCGGACTGGACCCTGTGTGGCAGAGCAGTGTGTGTCCTCAGGGAGAATCTGGGTCCGGTTCTGGTGTCGGCCACGGCAGCGCTCTGGGATCTCTCGGGCCACCACCACTGATCAAGACATTAATCATTCAGAACCACTCCCCTGCTCCCAGACCTCTCCACCACCTGGATAAATCACACAGCACAGGCACCTGTCTCTCAGTGTTCATGTCCTGGAGTGTCCAGTCAGTGTGTCTGTATTAACCCCTCTCTCTCAGTGCAGTGTTAATGTACTGGAGTGTCCAGTCAGTGTGTCTGTATTAACCCCTCTCCCTCAGTGCAGTGTTAATGTACTGGAGTGTCCAGTCAGTGTGTCTGTATTAACCCCTCTCTCTCTCAGTGCAGTGTTCATGTACTGGAGTGTCCAGTCAGTGTGTCTGTATTAACCCCTCTCTCTCAGTGCAGTGTTAATGTACTGGAGTGTCCAGTCAGTGTGTCTGTATTAACCCCTCTCTCTCTCAGTGCAGTGTTAATGTACTGGACTGTCCAGTCAGTGTGTCTGTATTAACCCCTCTCTCTCTCAGTGCAGTGTTAATGTACTGGACTGTCCAGTCAGTGTGTCTGTATTAACCCCTCTCTCTCTCAGTGCAGTGTTAATGTACTGGAGTGTCCAGTCAGTGTGTCTGTATTAACCCCTCTCTCTCTCAGTGCAGTGTTAATGTACTGGAGTGTCCAGTCAGTGTGTCTGTATTAATCCCTCTCTCTCAGTGCAGTGTTCATGTACTGGAGTGTCCAGTCAGTGTGTCTGTATGAACCCCTCTCTCTCAGTGCAGTGTTAATGTACTGGAGTGTCCAGTCAGTGTGTCTGTATTAACCCCTCTCTCTCTCAGTGCAGTGTTAATGTACTGGAGTGTCCAGTCAGTGTGTCTGTATTAACCCCTCTTTCTCAGTGCAGTGTTAATGTACTGGAGTGTCCAGTCAGTGTGTCTGTATTAACCCCCCTCTCTCTCAGTGCAGTGTTAATGTACTGGAGTGTCCAGTCAGACACTGTGAGTGAGACTGTGGGGCCTCTTTTAGTTTCCATGGCAATCTCAAAGCTGGGCACGCTGGAGTTACCGTGACAACAGCAGAGGGCCCCTTTTTGGGTTGTGAGTGTGTGAGCACAAACTCTAAGAGCATTCTTGGGGTCACAGCCTGCCCTGGCAAATAACAGGAAAGTGTCCAGTTCCATCTAGATGTGCAGAAAAAGACATTTCTGACTGTACCTGCAGTCAGGTGTAGTATATTACAGACAGACCAGTCAGGATGTGAGTTCCTGCTCAGTGCTGGCTGTGACAGTACAGTGCAGTATACTGCAGTCAGGTGTAGTATATTACAGACAGACCAGTCAGGATGTGAGTTCCTGCTCAGTGCTGGCTGTGACAGTACAGTGCAGTATACTGCAGTCAGGTGTAGTATATTACAGACAGACCCAGTCAGGATGTGAGTTCCTGCTCAGTGCTGGCTGTGACAGTACAGTGCAGTATACTGCAGTCAGGTGTAGTATATTACAGACAGACCAGTCAGGATGTGAGTTCCTGCTCAGTGCTGGCTGTGACAGTACAGTGCAGTATACTGCAGTCAGGTGTAGTATATTACAGACAGACCCAGTCAGGATGTGAGTTCCTGCTCAGTGCTGGCTGTGACAGTACAGTGCAGTATACTGCAGTCAGGTGTAGTATATTACAGACAGACCAGTCAGGATGTGAGTTCCTGCTCAGTGCTGGCTGTGACAGTACAGTGCAGTATACTGCAGTCAGGTGTAGTATATTACAGACAGACCAGTCAGGATGTGAGTTCCTGCCCAGTGCTGGCTGTGACAGTACAGTGCAGTATACTGCAGTCAGGTGTAGTATATTACAGACAGACCTAGTCAGGATGTGAGTTCCTGCCCAGTGCTGGCTGTGACAGTACAGTATACTGCAGTCAGGTGTAGTATATTACAGACAGACCAGTCAGGATGTGAGTTCCTGCTCAGTGCTGGCTGTGACAGTACAGTGCAGTATACTGCAGTCAGGTGTAGTATATTACAGACAGACCAGTCAGGATGTGAGTTCCTGCTCAGTGCTGGCTGTGACAGTACAGTGCAGTATACTGCAGTCAGGTGTAGTATATTACAGACAGACCAGTCAGGATGTGAGTTCCTGCTCAGTGCTGGCTGTGACAGTACAGTGCAGTATACTGCAGTCAGGTGTAGTATATTACAGACAGACCAGTCAGGATGTGAGTTCCTGCCCAGTGCTGGCTGTGACAGTACAGTGCAGTATACTGCAGTCAGGTGTAGTATATTACAGACAGACCAGTCAGGATGTGAGTTCCTGCTCAGTGCTGGCTGTGACAGTACAGTGCAGTATACTGCAGTCAGGTGTAGTATATTACAGACAGACCCAGTCAGGATGTGAGTTCCTGCTCAGTGCTGGCTGTGACAGTACAGTGCAGTATACTGCAGTCAGGTGTAGTATATTACAGACAGACCAGTCAGGATGTGAGTTCCTGCTCAGTGCTGGCTGTGACAGTACAGTGCAGTATACTGCAGTCAGGTGTAGTATATTACAGACAGACCCAGTCAGGATGTGAGTTCCTGCTCAGTGCTGGCTGTGACAGTACAGTGCAGTATACTGCAGTCAGGTGTAGTATATTACAGACAGACCAGTCAGGATGTGAGTTCCTGCTCAGTGCTGGCTGTGACAGTACAGTGCAGTATACTGCAGTCAGGTGTAGTATATTACAGACAGACCAGTCAGGATGTGAGTTCCTGCTCAGTGCTGGCTGTGACAGTACAGTGCAGTATACTGCAGTCAGGTGTAGTATATTACAGACAGACCAGTCAGGATGTGAGTTCCTGCCCAGTGCTGGCTGTGACAGTACAGTGCAGTATACTGCAGTCAGGTGTAGTATATTACAGACAGACCAGTCAGGATGTGAGTTCCTGCTCAGTGCTGGCTGTGACAGTACAGTGCAGTATACTGCAGTCAGGTGTAGTATATTACAGACAGACCCAGTCAGGATGTGAGTTCCTGCTCAGTGCTGGCTGTGACAGTACAGTGCAGTATACTGCAGTCAGGTGTAGTATATTACAGACAGACCAGTCAGGATGTGAGTTCCTGCTCAGTGCTGGCTGTGACAGTACAGTGCAGTATACTGCAGTCAGGTGTAGTATATTACAGACAGACCCAGTCAGGATGTGAGTTCCTGCTCAGTGCTGGCTGTGACAGTACAGTGCAGTATACTGCAGTCAGGTGTAGTATATTATAGACAGACCAGTCAGGATGTGAGTTCCTGCTCAGTGCTGGCTGTGACAGTACAGTGCAGTATACTGCAGTCAGGTGTAGTATATTACAGACAGACCAGTCAGGATGTGAGTTCCTGCCCAGTGCTGGCTGTGACAGTACAGTGCAGTATACTGCAGTCAGGTGTAGTATATTACAGACAGACCTAGTCAGGATGTGAGTTCCTGCCCAGTGCTGGCTGTGACAGTACAGTATACTGCAGTCAGGTGTAGTATATTACAGACAGACCAGTCAGGATGTGAGTTCCTGCTCAGTGCTGGCTGTGACAGTACAGTGCAGTATACTGCAGTCAGGTGTAGTATATTACAGACAGACCAGTCAGGATGTGAGTTCCTGCTCAGTGCTGGCTGTGACAGTACAGTGCAGTATACTGCAGTCAGGTGTAGTATATTACAGACAGACCAGTCAGGATGTGAGTTCCTGCTCAGTGCTGGCTGTGACAGTACAGTGCAGTATACTGCAGTCAGGTGTAGTATATTACAGACAGACCAGTCAGGATGTGAGTTCCTGCCCAGTGCTGGCTGTGACAGTACAGTGCAGTATACTGCAGTCAGGTGTAGTATATTACAGACAGACCCAGTCAGGATGTGAGTTCCTGCCCAGTGCTGGCTGTGACAGTACAGTGCAGTATACTGCAGTCAGGTGTAGTATATTACAGACAGACCCAGTCAGGATGTGAGTTCCTGCTCAGTGCTGGCTGTGACAGTACAGTGCAGTATACTGCAGTCAGGTGTAGTATATTACAGACAGACCCAGTCAGGATGTGAGTTCCTGCTCAGTGCTGGCTGTGACAGTACAGTGCAGTATACTGCAGTCAGGTGTAGTATATTACAGACAGACCAGTCAGGATGTGAGTTCCTGCCCAGTGCTGGCTGTGACAGTACAGTGCAGTATACTGCAGTCAGGTGTAGTATATTACAGACAGACCAGTCAGGATGGGAGTTCATGCCCAGTGCTGGCTGTGACAGTACAGTGCAGTATACTGCAGTCAGGTGTAGTATATTACAGACAGACCAGTCAGGATGGGAGTTCCTGCCCAGTGCTGGCTGTGACAGTACAGTGCAGTATACTGCAGTCAGGTGTAGAATATTACAGACAGACCAGTCAGGATGGGAGTTCCTGCCCAGTGCTGGCTGTGACAGTACAGTGCAGTATACTGCAGTCAGGTGTAGTATATTACAGACAGACCAGTCAGGATGGGAGTTCCTGCCCAGTGCTGGCTGTGACAGTACAGTGCAGTATACTGCAGTCAGGTGTAGTATATTACAGACAGACCAGTCAGGATGGGAGTTCCTGCCCAGTGCTGGCTGTGACAGTACAGTGCAGTATACTGCAGTCAGGTGTAGTATATTACAGACAGACCAGTCAGGATGGGAGTTCCTGCCCAGTGCTGGCTGTGACAGTACAGTGCAGTATACTGCAGTCAGGTGTAGTATATTACAGACAGACCAGTCAGGATGTGAGTTCCTGCCCAGTGCTGGCTGTGACAGTACAGTGCACTAAAGGCCAGCGATGAAGAGTGCGGTAGAATTTCTTGCCAGCAGGGCTGCGGGATGAAGGGCCCCAGTAAAGACGGTGGTGCTGCACCCCGAAGAGGACGTCTCACCCGGGCGCTGTTCCGCGCTGACCGCGTTGCCGTGACGACGAGCTCCGCTCCATTCGAACGGGGTGGTTGAGCTGTGATGGAGTGCAGCGCCCCCTGCAGGGTGGGCAGGGTGCTGAGCTCCTGGCTCTGGCAGTGACAGGCTCTGACGCTCTGCACTCCCAGTAACAGCTCCTCTCTCCCTGTGTGCCAGGACTGGGTATTCCTCACCAGGTTCTGTTTCCTGACAGACTTTGGACGCCTCGACTTTCGATTCCGATACCCCAAGGTGAGCTCGCCGCCCGTCTGTGGGATGAGACTGCGGCGCAGTGTTAAAGTACGAACCCTAACACTCTCTTCCTCTCAGGCTCGGTGCTGTCAGAACATACTGCTCTATTTTGACGACAGCTCTCAGTGGCCAGCGGTGTACAAGAAACAGGACAAGGTTGGTGTGGTTGTCGGTCCATGTGTCCACCTGTCTTCTTCTCTCACCACCTCTCTTTAATGACTGTGAAAAATTACCCTTCAGTAAAAGTTTTGTGAACTAAAGAGTCTGTTATTGTAAGTCTGACCCTATGGTCTTACCCTGTTTTGCTATACAGGACTGTTACCAGAAGGAGGCGGTGTTGCGGCCAGAGAATAACCAGGTTATCAACCTGACTACTCGCTACACCTGGTCGGGCTGTGTGGTGAGTCAGCATCTTTAACCCCTCTCTCTCTCAGTGCAGTGTTCATGTACTGGAGTGTCCAGTCAGTGTGTCTGTATTAACCCCCCTCTCTCTCAGTGCAGTGTTCATGTACTGGAGTGTCCAGTCAGTGTGTCTGTATTAACCCCTCTCTCTCTCAGTGCAGTGTTAATGTACTGGAGTGTCCAGTCAGTGTGTCTGTATTAACCCCCCTCTCTCTCAGTGCAGTGTTCATGTACTGGAGTGTCCAGTCAGTGTGTCTGTATTAACCCCTCTCTCTCTCAGTGCAGTGTTAATGTACTGGAGTGTCCAGTCAGTGTGTCTGTATTAACCCCTCTCTCTCTCAGTGCAGTGTTAATGTACTGGAGTGTCCAGTCAGTGTGTCTGTATTAACCCCTCTCTCTCAGGTGGAAGAGCAGCAGGGATCTCAGGTGTTGAGCTGTGTGGGAGGCCGCAGTTTCCGCTCGGTCAGGGAGAGATGGTGGTACATCGCTCTCAGCAAGTGTGGGGTGAGGATCTCCATGGCAGCTGTACCCCCTGGACTGCTGGACACACAGGGACACAGCTGGACAGTGACGCGTCGGACAGCACTGACAGACACACACTGAGACACTGGCGGGTTTGTCCATCTCCCTCCTCTGTGGTCTCTCTCTCAGGGCGAGGGTCTGGAGCTGGAGTACGAGATGAAGCTGACCAACGGGCAGTCCTTCTGGACACGGCACTTCTCCGCAGACGAGTTCGGTGAGAGAGACTGAGAGAGGCCTGAGGAGGAGACTCGGAGAGGCAGGAGAGGACAGAGGGAGAGAAAGTGATGTCAGAGTGAGGAAGGAGAGAATGCAGAGGGAGGAGAGGAGAGAGGGAAGAGGGAAGAAGGTGAGTGAGAGAGAGGGGAGAGAGGAGAGAGGGGAGGGAGAGGAGGTGAGTGAGAGAGGAGAGGGAGAGGAGGTGAGTGAGACAGAGGGGAGAGGGGAGGAGGAAGAAGGTGACAGGAGGTGAGTGAGAGAGAGGGAGAGGAGGAGAGAGGGGAGAGGTGGATCAGGTGGAGTCCAGCAGGACTGGGATGAAGGAG
Organism: Lepisosteus platostomus; assembly: GCF_059453375.1. Taxonomy (NCBI): domain Eukaryota; kingdom Metazoa; phylum Chordata; class Actinopteri; order Semionotiformes; family Lepisosteidae; genus Lepisosteus; species Lepisosteus platostomus. The sequence goes on along the minus strand of NC_142636.1, from coordinate 14,298,363 downwards.
CACAGTGATGCAGCAGCCTCTCTCTCCACAGGAATCCTGGAGACAGACATCACCTTCCTCCTCATCTTCACTCTGGTCTTCATCCTTTCCTGCTACTTCGCACGTGAGTCTGTACCCCTTTCTGTCTGAGTCTGTACATCTGTCTGTGAGTCTGTACGTCTGTCTGTGAGTCTGTACGTCCGTCTGTGAGTCTGTACGTCCGTCTGTGAGTCTGTATCTCTCTGTGAGTCTGTACGTCCGTCTGTGAGTCTGTACGTCCGTCTGTGAGTCTGTACGTCTGTGAGTCTGTACGTCTGTCTGTGAGTCTGTACGTCCGTCTGTGAGTCTGTACCTCTGTCTGTGAGTCTGTATCTCTGTGAGTCTGTATCTCTGTTAGTCTGTATCTCTCTGTGAGTCTGTAGCTCTGTCTGTGAGTCTGTATCTCTCTGTCTGTGAGTCTGTATCTCTCTGTCTGTGAGTCTGTATCTCTCTGTCTGTGACTCTATCTCTGTGAGTCTGTACGTCTCTGTCTGTGAGACTATTCCCCTCTAAACCAGCTGTGTGTTTCAGACACCCTGAGGGGACGGCAGCTTCTCCACACCACCTACAAGATGTTCATGACTGCGGCCGGAGTGGAGGGTGAGACAGACCCACAGGGGGGTGTGGGGCGTGAGGGCCGAGGGGCGCGGAGGGAGGCAGGGGAGTCCGTTTTCATAATGGACAGCACTCTCTATAGGTCATCTGAGTAACAGCGGCCCCAGCATCTGAGGTCTTTAACCCCTGAATAAAGGAATAAAGGACTGGGCTCTCAGGGAACGAACTGAGCCCAGATTCACAGTGACCTTTAACCCCTGACTGAAGACCCCAGAGCCCCTGAAGGACTGGGGCTCTCAGGGACTGAACTGAGCCAGGTACTGTCTTCACGAGCCCAGATTCACAGTGACCTTTAACCCCTGACTGAAGACCCCAGAGCCCCTGAAGGACTGGGGCTCTCAGGGAACGAACTGAGCCAGGTACTGTCTTCACGAGCCCAGATTCACAGTGACCTTTAACCCCTGACTGAAGACCCCAGAGCCCCTGAAGGACTGGGGCTCTCAGGGAACGAACTGAGCCAGGTACTGTCTTCACGAGCCCAGATTCACAGTGACCTTTAACCCCTGACTGAAGACCCCAGAGCCCCTGAAGGACTGGGGCTCTCAGGGAACGAACTGAGCCAGGTACTGTCTTCACGAGCCCAGATTCACAGTGACCTTTAACCCCTGACTGAAGACCCCAGAGCCCCTGAAGGACTGGGGCTCTCAGGGAACGAACTGAGCCAGGTACTGTCTTCACGAGCCCAGATTCACAGTGACCTTTAACCCCTGACTGAAGACCCCAGAGCCCCTGAAGGACTGGGGCTCTCAGGGAACGAACTGAGCCAGGTACTGTCTTCACGAGCCCAGATTCACAGTGACCTTTAACCCCTGACTGAAGACCCCAGAGCCCCTGAAGGACTGGGGCTCTCAGGGAACGAACTGAGCCAGGTACTGTCCTCATGAGCCCAGATTCAGTGACCTTGACTGAAGACACAAGACTGTAGAGCACTGCTGTAATGAACTCTGTCTCTCTCAGTTCTCAGTCTGCTGTTCTTCTGTATATACTGGGGTCTGTATGCCAGCGATGGAGTGGGCAACACCAGCCTCAAAATACTGGGTATGTGTGTGCCTGCCAGTCTCTCTATCATTGTGTATATCTGCCAGTCTCTCTATCAGTGTGTATATCTGCCAGTCTCTGCCTGTCTCTCTATCAGTGTGTATATCTGCCAGTCTCTCTATCAGTGTGTATATCTGCCAGTCTCTGTCTGTCTCTCTATCAGTGTATATATCTGCCAGTCTCTCTATCAGTGTGTATATCTGCCAGTCTCTGCCTGTCTATCAGTGTATATATCTGCCAGTCTCTGTCTGTCTCTCTATCAGTGTGTATATCTGCCAGTCTCTGTCTGTCTATCAGTGTGTATATCTGCCAGTCTCTCTATCAGTGTGTATATCTGCCAGTCTCTGTCTGTCTCTCTATCAGTGTGTATATCTGCCAGTCTCTCTATCAGTGTGTATATCTGCCAGTCTCTGCCTGTCTCTCTGTCAGTGTGTATATCTGCCTGCCTGTCTCTCTCCATCAGTGTGTATACCTGGTTGCCTGTCTCTCTGTCAGTGTGTATAGCTGCCTGTCTATCTCTCTGCCTGTCTACCTGATGTGAGGGTTTAATCTGCAGACACATTATCATTAATGTGCCCTCATGATAAGTGTGTTAACCCTCCTGTTTCTCCACTCTGTCTCACTGCAGCAAAGCTCTTGTTCTCTGTCAGCTTTCTGGTCTTTCTGCTGATGTTGATCCTCCTGGGGAAGGGATTCACTGTCACCAGGTGAGGGCGCTGTGTTTGACTGTTCTTAACAAGCATCAGTGTTAATGTACTGGAGTGTCCAGTCAGTGTGTCTCTATTAACCCCTCTCTCTCAGTGCAGTGTTAATGTACTGGAGTGTCCAGTCAGTGTGTCTGTATTAACCCCTCTCTCTCTCTGTTCCAGGGGCAGGATCAGTCACAGTGGCTCAGTCAAGCTGTCTGTCTATATGACTCTCTACACTATCACTCACATCATCCTCTTCATCTACGAGGCGGAGGTAGGGATCGGAGTGGGGCTGTGTGGGCGGGCCCTGTGGTGGCCCCCGTGCGTGTCCCCTGTGGAGAGCAGTGGCAGGCCCACCCTGACCGCGCCTCTCTGTGCCCGCAGTTCTTCGACCCTGGCCTGGTGCTGTATGCCTACGACTCCCCCGCGGGCTACGGGCTCATCGCCCTGCAGTTCCTGGCCTACGTCTGGTTCTGCTATGCTGTGCTGATCACCCTGAAGCACTACCCTGAGAAACAGGCCTTCTACGTGCCCTTCTTCGCCACCTACACTCTCTGGTGAGAGAGACAGGGAGGGGCAGAGACAGGGGGCACAGGGAGGGGCAGAGAGAGACAGGGGCAGAGAGAGAGAGAGAGGGAGACAGGGGGCACAGGGAGAGACAGGGTGCAGAGGGGGGGAGGGAGAGAGAGAGAGAGACAGGGGGTAGAGGGAGAGACGGGGGGCAGAGGGAGGGATGGGGAGTAACAGGCTGCAGGAGAGGGGAGAGAGAGAGAGAGACAGGGGGCAGAGGGAGAGACGGGGCAGAGGGAGGGATGGGGAGAAACATGCTGCAGGAGAGGGGGGAGAGAGAGAGAGAGACAGGTGGGGTACAGAGGTGTACATCATCACTATTAACACTCTCCAGGTTCTTCGCTGTCCCAGTCATGGCCCTGATAGCAAATTTCGGAATCCCGAAGTGGGCAAGGGAGAAGATTGTCAATGGGATACAGCTTGGAATTCACCTGTATGCCCATGTGGTCTTCCTGGTCAGTGTCACATGTTTCCTGTTTGCCTGACCCACTTCCTGGTCAGTGTCACATGTTTCCTGTTTGCCTGACCCACTTCCTGGTCAGTGTCACATGCTTCCTGTGTGCCTGACCCACTTCCTGGTCAGTGTCACATGTTTCATGTTTGCCTGACACACTTCCTGGTCAGTGTCACATGCTTCCTGTCCTGTCAGTGTGTGTGTGTGTGTGTGTGTGTGTGTGTGTGTGTGTGTGTGTGGCAGTGTGTCTATCAGAGGACAGCAGTGTGTCTCCTCTCTCAGATCATCACGCGCCCCTCGGCAGCCAATAAGAACTTCCCGTACCACGTTCGGACGTCCCAGATCGGGATCATGAGCAGCCCGGGCGAGGCCTTCCCCCACCATGCCTACGGCAACGTCAGCTTCATTGGCGATTCCGTGCCCAACTTCACCGAGCTGTTCTCCATCAACACCGCGGCGCCCCCACTGGCCACGGTGAGGCACTGCAGCAGGGTGGCAGGACAGGTGAGCCCTGCGTCGTTCTGACCCCTCCTGACCCCCTGTCTCTGTCGCAGGCTGAGAAGCTGGAGGAGACGGTGGCCCAGAAGGGACAGTCTTCCTGCAGGGACGGCAAGGTCATCACCACGACGACGGCCGACCTCAGCTCTGTCCTGCCCCCACCCCCGTTGCCCCCCCTGTTGTCCCCCATGACACCCCCTGCCCCCCAACGTCACGGTGCCCCCTTTACAGAGTACTTCAGCATGCAGGGAGGGGGGACAGGCCGGGTCCCGCTGGACTGAGGGAGGAGATAGGAATCGAGGGGACAGGAGAGACAGGAGAACGAGGGGACAGGAGAGAGGAGAACGAGGGCGGAGGGGACAGGAGAGACAGGAGAACGAGGGTGGAGGGGACAGGAGAGAGGAGAACGAGGGCGGAGGGGACAGGAGAGACAGGAGAACGAGGGCGGAGGGGACAGGAGAGAGGAGAACGAGGGCGGAGGGGACAGGAGAGACAGGAGAATGAGGGGACAGGAGAGAGGAGAACGAGGGTGGAGGGGACAGGAGAATGAGGGGACAGGAGAGACAGGAGAACGAGGGCGGAGGGGACAACAAGTGAGAGGAAAGTGTAAGAATAGAGGAGAGGAGAGAAGAGCCTGGAGGAAGAGGAGAAGAGAGAGACTGGAGGAGGAGAGGAGCAGGGAAGGAGAGATCTGGACTCGTTCGCCCAGAGAAGGTGGGAGCAGGAGGGAGCTCTCCCCATCATCCTCCCTGAACCCCGGGCCAGCCCAGGAACCACTCACTCCTCTGTTGACGACGAGACGCAGCGCGGTCATTCCACAGGATGACCAGGGACACAGCAGCGTCACTGGACACAGCACTCGGACAGAGACGAGACTGGACACAGAGACACTGGACAGCACTCGGACAGAGACGAGACACTGGACACAGAGACACTGGACACAGCACTCGGACAGAGACGAGACACTGGACACAGCACTCGGACAGAGACGAGACACTGGACACAGAGACACTGGACACAGCACTCGGACAGAGACGAGACACTGGACACAGAGACACTGGACACAGCACTCGGACAGAGACGAGACACTGGATACAGCACTCGGACAGAGACGAGACACTGGACACTGAGACACTGGACACAGCACTTGGACAGAGACGAGACACTGGACACAGCACTCGGACAGAGACAAGACACTGGAAACGGAGACACTGGACACAGCACTCGGACAGAGACGAGACACTGGATACAGCACTCGGACAGAGACGAGACACTGGACAGCACTCGGACAGAGACGAGACACTGGACACAGGGAGACAGTGAAAAGGAGACAAACGCACTGAAACAGTGACCGACGCCCTGATTGGTTCTCCAGCTCACCGGTCGCCCACGTCAGAGAGGACAGGAGCGCCCGCCCCTGAAGAGCTGGACTGTATTGTGTCAAACAGGGAAATCGTGTTCAAACTTGTCCATGTCATTTTGCCAAATAAAGATGATCGATTGTTATTAGAACCCAGGAGTCCAGCCTGTCCTTCGTCCACAGCGCCTGCAGCTGCTCCACATGCGCAGGGAGGACAGGAGTGACCCCACCAGCTCCTGTCACCCCTCTGCCCCCAGTCAGACCCCCCGTCTGTCTCCCAGTCAGACCCCTAGTCAGACCCCTAGTCAGACCCCCAGTCAGACCCCTAGTCAGACCCCTAGTCAGACCCCCAGTCTGTCTCCCAGTAAGACCCCAGTCTGCCCCCCAGTCAGACCCCTAGTCAGACCCCTAGTCAGACCCCCAGTCAGACCCCCAGTCTGTCTCCCAGTCAGACCCCTAGTCAGACCCCTAGTCAGACCCCCAGTCAGACCCCCAGTCTGTCTCCCAGTCAGACCCCTAGTCAGACCCCTAGTCAGACCCCCAGTCTGTCTCCCAGTCAGACCCCTAGTCAGACCCCTAGTCAGACCCCCAGTCTGTCTCCCAGTAAGACCCCAGTCTGCCCCCCAGTCTGTCTCCCAGTTAGACCCCAGTCAGACCCCAGTCTGCCCCCAGGCCTCACTATCCCAGAGATCCTCTCTCCCCGAGACTCTGTGGCGCCGCCCGGTGGTGGAGTGAGGAACAGAGCCCAGCAGTCAGGCGTTAGTGTGATTTATTGTCTGTGTGAGCGCAGAGTGATACAGTGATACAGAGTGACACAGAGTGATGGACCCCCAGGCCTGCTCTGTGTCTGGAGCCCAGAGAGACGCCTGCCCGCCCCGGTCCGCAGCGCACAGCGCCAGCACTGTCTCACCCTCGCCCTCCTCCCTCCTCTTCCCTCTTCCTCTCCTTCCTCCTCCTCCTCCCTCTTCTTCCTCACCCTCCTCCTCCCTCCTCTTCCCTCTTCCTCTCCTTCCTCCTTTGCTTCCTCACCCTCCTCCTCCTCCTCCCTCCTCACCCTCCTCCTCCCTCTTCTTCCTCACCCTCCTCCTCCTCACCCTCCTCCTCCCTCCTCTTCCCTCTTCCTCTCCTTCCTCCTTTGCTTCCTCACCCTCCTCCTCCCTCCTCACCCTCCTCCTCCCTCTTCTTCCTCACCCTCCTCCTCCTCCCTCCTCACCCCCCTCCTCCCTCTTCTTCCTCACCCTCCTCCTTCTCCTCGCCCTTCACCCCTCGCCCGTCCCCTGGCCCGGCCTGTGTGGAGGACGTCTCTGTGGCGGCGGCGGCGCTGGCGCTGGCGCTGGTGCTGGCGGCGTCCCCGGCGCTGGCGGTGCCGCTGGCCCAGTGGCGGCGCCGGTGCGAGTCCAGGTGGTGCTGGCGGCTGAAGGTCTTGGGGCAGTGGGGGCAGAGGTAGGGCCGCTCGCCCGTGTGCACGCGCCGGTGCGTCTTCAGGTGGTGGATCATGCGGAAGCCCTTGCCGCAGTCGGGGCAGGCGTAGGGCTTGAGGCCGGAGTGGGTGCGGCTGTGCTTGCGCAGGTCGCCCGAGTTGTTGTAGCTGCGCGGGCAGTCGGGGCAGGGGTAGGGCTTCTCGCCCGAGTGCGTGCGCCGGTGCTTGGTCAGGTCGCCCGACTGGCTGAAGGTCTTGCCGCAGTCGGGGCAGGCGTAGGGCCGCTCGCCGGTGTGCGTCCGCTGGTGCGTCTTCAGGTGGTGGATGCGGCTGAAGCGCTTGCCGCACGCCGTGCAGTGGTAGGGCCGCTCGCCCGTGTGCACGCGCCGGTGCTTGCGCAGCACGCCCAGCTCCCCGAAGCTGCGGCCGCAGTCGGCGCAGGTGTGCGCGCGCTCGCCCGAGTGCACGCGCTGGTGCGAGCGCAGGTTGCTGATCACGGCGAAGTTCTTGCCGCAGTCGGGGCAGTGGTAGGGCTTCTCGCCCGAGTGCGTGCGCCGGTGGATCTTCAGCTCGCCCGAGTGGCCGAAGCGCCGGCCGCAGTCGGCGCAGGCGTAGGGCTTCTCGCCCGAGTGCGTGCGCTGGTGCGACTTGAGGTGGTGCACGCGGCCGAACTCCTTGCCGCAGTCGGCGCAGCGGTAGGGCCGCACGCCCGCGTGGATGCGCTGGTGCTTGCGCAGGCCGCCCAGCTCGGTGAAGCGCTTGCCGCACTGCTCGCAGCCGAAGGGCTTCACGCCCGCGTGGATGCGCCGGTGCACCCGCAGGTTCCCCGGGGTGCTGAACTGCTTCCCGCAGTCCGGGCAGGCGCACCCCGACTTCCCCTGCGGCACAGGACAGAGGTCAGAGGTCAGAGGGACGGGGGACAGTGGCAGAGGAATAGTGGGGTGTCTGTGGGGTCAGAGGCACGGGGGACACTGGGAGAGGAATAGTGGGGTGTCTGTGGGGTCAGAGGGATGGGGGACACTGGGAGAGGAATAGTGGGGTGTCTGTGGGGTCAGAGGGATGGGGGACACTGGGAGAGGAATAGTGGGGTGTCTGTGGGGTCAGAGGGATGGGGGACACTGGGAGAGGAATAGTGGGGTGTCTGTGGGGTCAGAGGCACGGGGGACACTGGGAGAGGAATAGTGGGGTGTCTGTGGGGTCAGAGGCACGGGGGACACTGGGAGAGGAATAGTGGGGTGTCTGTGGGGTCAGAGGGACGGGGGACACTGGGAGAGGAATAGTGGGGTGTCTGTGGGGTCAGAGGGACGGGGGACACTGGGAGAGGAATAGTGGGGTGTCTGTGGGGTCAGAGGGACGGGGGACCCTGGGAGAGGAATAGTGGGGTGTCTGTGGGGTCAGAGGGACGGGGGACCCTGGGAGAGGAATAGTGGGGTGTCTGTGGGGTCAGAGGGACGGGGGACACTGGGAGAGGAATAGTGGGGTGTCTGTGGGGTCAGAGGGATGGGGGACACTGGGAGAGGAATAGTGGGGTGTCTGTGGGGTCAGAGGCACGGGGGACACTGGGAGAGGAATAGTGGGGTGTCTGTGGGGTCAGAGGGACGGGGGACAGTGGCAGAGGAATAGTGGGGTGTCTGTGGGGTCAGAGGGACGGGGGACACTGGGAGAGGAATAGTGGGGTGTCTGTGGGGTCAGAGGGACGGGGGACAGTGGCAGAGGAATAGTGGGGTGTCTGTGGGGTCAGAGGGACGGGGGACACTGGGAGAGGAATAGTGGGGTGTCTGTGGGGTCAGAGGGACGGGGGACAGTGGCAGAGGAATAGTGGGGTGTCTGTGGGGTCAGAGGGACGGGGGACAGTGGCAGAGGAATAGTGGGGTGTCTGTGGGGTCAGAGGCACGGGGGACACTGGGAGAGGAATAGTGGGGTGTCTGTGGGGTCAGAGGGACGGGGGACCCTGGGAGAGGAATAGTGGGGTGTCCAGACAAGGAGACAGGAGGGGGCGACAGCGCCCCCTGCAGGGACACCTACCTCCTTCCCGTCGTGCATGGTCCGGCGGTGTTTCTGCAGGTTGCCGCGGTAGTTGAAGCTCCGGCCGCAGTCGGCGCAGGCGTGCCGCTTGGCGGCGCCCTCCTCGCCCTGGTGCCCGGCGCGCCGGCGGTGAGACTCCAGCTGGGCGCGCGTGCCGAAGGCCTGCGAGCAGACGGGGCAGCTGTGGCCCCCCGCCGCCAGCGCGCCCTCAGCCGAGCCCGACGCGCCCTCGCCGCCCTCCTGCCCCGGGCCCGGCCTCCCGCTGGCCGCGGCGCGGGCGCGCAGCAGCTCCAGGTACTCCTCGTGGTGCGTCCACTTGATGTGCTTCTCCAGGTAGGGCTCGGCCGTGAAGGAGATGGTGCAGTGAGGACAGGGGAAGAACTCCGGCTTCACCTCTGGGCCCGGAGAGAGAGGAGGGAGACAGTGAGCCTGTCGCTCAATAATAATAATACAGTGTGTGATCTCCTGTCCCAGCCTGAGGAACAGACAGTGAGCCCGTCTCTCAATAATAATAATACAGTGTGTGATCTCCTGTCCCAGCCTGAGGAACAGACAGTGAGCCTGTCGCTCAATAATAATAATACAGTGTGTGATCTCCTGTCCCAGCCTGAGGAACAGACAGTGAGCCTGTCTCTCAATAATGATAATACAGTGTGTGATCTCCTGTCCCAGCCTGAGGAACAGACAGTGAGCCTGTCTCTCAATAATAATAATACAGTGTGTGATCTCCTGTCCCAGCCTGAGGAACAGACAGTGAGCCTGTCTCTCAATAATAATAATACAGTGTGTGATCTCCTGTCCCAGCCTGAGGAACAGACAGTGAGCTTGTCTCTCAATAATAATAATACAGTGTGTGATCTCCTGTCCCAGCCTGAGGAACAGACAGTGAGCCTGTCTCTCAATAATAATAATACAGTGTGTGATCTCCTGTCCCAGCCTGAGGAACAGACAGTGAGCCTGTCTCTCAATAATAATAATACAGTGTGTGATCTCCTGTCCCAGCCTGAGGAACAGTGAGCCTGTCTCTCAATAATAATAATACAGTGTGTGATCTCCTGTCCCAGCCTGAGGAACAGTGAGCCTGTCTCTCAATAATAATAATACAGTGTGTGATCTCCTGTCCTAGCCTGAGGAACAGACAGTGAGCCTGTCTCTCAATAATAATAATACACTGTGTGATCTCCTGTCCCAGCCTGAGGAACAGACAGTGAGCCTGTCTCTCAATAATAAGAATACAGTGTGTGATCTCCTGTCCCAGCCTGAGGAACAGTGAGCCTGTCTCTCAGTAATAATAATACAGTGTGTGATCTCCTGTCCCAGCCTGAGGAACAGTGAGCCTGTCTCTCAATAATAATACAGTGTGTGATCTCCTGTCCCAGCCTGAGGAACAGTGAGCCTGTCTCTCAATAATAATAATAATACAGTGTGTGATCTCCTGTCCCAGCCTGAGGAACAGACAGTGAGCCTGTCTCTCAATAATAATAATACAGTGTGTGATCTCCTGTCCCAGCCTGAGGAACAGACAGTGAGCCTGTCTCTCAATAATAATAATACAGTGTGTGATCTCCTGTCCCAGCCTGAGGAACAGTGAGCCTGTCTCTCAATAATAATAATACAGTGTGTGATCTCCTGTCCCAGCCTGAGGAACAGACAGTGAGCCTGTCTCTCAGTAATAATAATACAGTGTGTGATCACCTGTCCCAGCCTGAGGAACAGTGAGCCTGTCTCTCAATAATAATAATACAGTGTGATCTCCTGTCCCAGCCTGAGGAACAGTGAGCCTGTCTCTCAGTAATAATAATACAGTGTGTGATCTCCTATCCCAGCCTGAGGAACAGTGAGCCTGTCTCTCAGCATTGCTCTGTGATGTGCTGGTATTGTAAGTGTCTGTCGATGTGCTCTGGCAGCACTGGGCGTCCTCAGTCAGGACCATGAAGCTTCTGAATTGTGAACACTGAGAGCAGAGGAACAGGAATGATGGGCCAGATGAAAGGAAGAAATATATCAGTTACCCGCTCGGACCCCAGCCCCCTCTCACCCGAGTCCTTGTCCGGAGGCGAAGTCTGATCCGAGCCGCCGTCCGTCCCGGGACACTCCTGCTTGACGTGGGCGGGGTCAGGTCCGGGCTCCTCCCACTTCCCCGGGCCTAGCAGCGGGGCCGCCGGCGCGGGTTCGAGCTCGCCCGGGCTGGGTTCCCTCTTCACGCGGGCCGGGTCGACACCGCCCAGGAGAGCCAGGTCCAGCTCCACGTCCTCGGACTCCTCCTTGATCCGGACCGCCTCCGGCGGGACCGGCTCCTCTTTGATCCGGGTCAGAAGCGGGTCGGGACTCTCCTGCTTCACGCAGAGCGGGCCGGGCCACAGCGAGTCCGGTCCAGGTTCTGGTTCCGGTTCCGGCTCGGCGAACTCCTCTTTGATCCGGACGGACTGCACTTCGCCATCCAGAGGCTCCTCCTTGATGCGGACCAGCTCCACTGCGCCGATCGGGCCCGGGCCCTGGACAGAGCCGCTGGCCGTCTGGACCCACTGCTGGCGCAGTCTAGGGTCCGGCTCGCCCTCGACCCAGAGCGGCCCCGCCTCGGGCTCCTCCACCTTGACCCGAGCAAGATCCATTCCCGGGATACAGTCGCTCGTGTCCCGTTGCCAGGGAGACGGATGGCCGTGCTGAAAGACACAGGGACAGCAGGCTCACTCTCTGCACCGTGACAGAGGAGCAGACACTGGTGTGGACAAGCTGCGCCTGAACCTACCCCACAGCCACCCCTCATGCCCCGCCCCCCCAGGCAGCACAGGGGCAGTCAGAGGCTTGTGTGCATCCTAAAGCAAGGCTGCCTCAGCACATCACTCCTGTCCTCACTGCTGTGCACTGGCTGCCAGTTAGACGGTGAGACTGACTGGACATGCTCATGAACAAGGCCCTGCACTGACTGCAGACCCCCCCAGGCCCCACAGTGACTGGGGTGACCTCGGGACTCCTGGGGCACAGTGTCACTGTCATGGCGTTGAGAGATTACATCAGGACCCCTGGGACCCCTGGGCTACAGTGTCACTGTAACAGGCTGAGAGATTACATCAGGACCCCTGGGGTACAGTGTCACTGTAACAGAGAGATTACATCAGGACCCCTGGGGTACAGTGTCACTGTAACAGGCTGAGAGATTACATCAGGTCCCCTGGGATACAGCATCACTGTAACAGGCTGAGAGGTGAGAGGTGTCACTTGAACGGCGCCACACAGCCGGGCCAGCAGCTCTGCAGACGCCGCCGCGCTGGCCGGGGTATCGACAGGGCATCGACAGCCCGGCGGCAGGACCACCGGCGACCTTCACAGCAACAAAGCCACCTACCGCGTCTGCAGGCGAGGGTCCGTCTCGTCTCGTCTCGTCTCGTCTCGTCCCGCTTCGCACGGCGCTCTCGCCCCTGTGGACAGACCCCCCCACGCCCGCTCCGGAGCAAAACCTGCAGAGCCCCCGCCCCCCCGGGGGGCTCTCTGGCTCTTATTTCTCTCACAAAGCCGGCACACGCAGTGCCCGAGCCGCGGCGGAGCCCATGCACGCAGCCGTCTGTCGCGGGCGGGGACGTGCGGATGAGTCGGCGCAGACAGCCGGAGCGGAGCGGCTGCCCTCCTGCGAGACGAGTCTTCCTCTCCTCTGAAGAAGCAGCAGCTGCAGGCGAAGGCGACGAAACCCGGAAGCACACCCGGGACAGACTGACGACACCGGCAGCCAATCAGAGCGCCGCTCGCTGCGTCTGGGACCCACATTTCCTCGGCTCCGATTGGCCAGGAGCTGCTCTTTAAGCCCAGACCAGCGCTCTGTGATTGGTCGGCGATGGGACACGACTGCAGTGCAGTTAACACGGAGGTACCGCCTGCCTGCTGTCCAGGCTACAGGACAATAGAGTGCGCGCTACAGCACTGGACAGAGTGTACAGAGGACAGGACAGTGTACACAGGACAGAAGAGTGTACACAGGACAGGAGAGTGTACAGGACAGTGTGTACAGAGGACAGGACAGTGGCAGGACCAGTGGTACAGAGTACTGCTGCCCCAGCAGAGGGCTGGCTGGAGAGCAGATGTTACTTCATGGACATCGTCTGCAGGAGACAAGCAGATGGGTCACAGATGAGAGGAGGCATTCAGCTGTCCATGCCGTTTGGTAATTAATAGCTAATTACCTGGTCTCCAGGACCTCATCCAGCTCTTTCCTAAGAGAAAACAGGATATCGGCTGGGCAGCTTGTTCCACACTCTTACCACCCTTTGTGTAATGAGCCCCCCCCAACTCCCCATTTTTAATGAATTTCCCTGCTGTCTCCTCTTGTGCCCCCAGGTTTGTCTGAGCACTAATGGCTGTTGGTAAAAGGCCCATTCTAATTTTTTTTACTGAGCTCCTTTCCTTTGCCCAGAGAGGAGTATACTCTGGTCAGTAATGTTTCATCCTGCAGCTTCAAATGAGACTACTGGAAATAACGGAGCTGAGAGAGAGGAGGGGAGAGGGAGAGGAAGGTGTAGTGAGGAGGGAGAGAGGAGAAAGAGGGAGGCACAGTGAGGAGAGAGGAGAAAGGAGAAAGTGGGCCAGGCAGAGAGAGCACAGATCAAGGAGAGAGTCACACTGTGACTGAGGCTCCTTTAAAGCTCTCTGCTCCAGACTGCAGGGAGATGAGTCTCCTGACTCTATAAGGGCTGTGTCTCTACCTGTAACACTGACACAGGTCACAGTGAGACTGGGGCTCCTTTAAAGCTCTCTGCTCCAGACTGCAGGGAGATGAGTATCCTGACTCTATAAGGGCTGTGTCTCTAACTGTAACACTGACACAGGTCACAGTGAGACTGGAGCTCCTTTAAAGCTCTCTGCTCCAGACTGCAGGGAGATGAGTCTCCTGACTCTATAAGGGCTGTGTCTCTACCTGTAACACTGACACAGATCACAGTGAGACTGGGGCTCCTTTAAAGCTCTCTGCTCCAGACTGCAGGGAGATGAGTCTCCTGACTCTATAAGGGCTGTGTCTCTACCTGTAACACTGACACAGGTCACAGTGAGACTGGGGCTCCTTTAAAGCTCTCTGCTCCAGACTGCAGGGAGATGAGTATCCTGACTCTATAAGGGCTGTGTCTCTAACTGTAACACTGACACAGGTCACAGTGAGACTGGAGCTCCTTTAAAGCTCTCTGCTCCAGACTGCAGGGAGATGAGTCTCCTGACTCTATAAGGGCTGTGTCTCTACCTGTAACACTGACACAGATCACAGTGAGACTGGGGCTCCTTTAAAGCTCTCTGCTCCAGACTGCAGGGAGATGAGTCTCCTGACTCTATAAGGGCTGTGTCTCTACCTGTAACACTGACACAGAGCACAGTGAGACTGGGGCTCCTTTAAAGCTCTCTGCTCCAGAGTGGCAGGGAGTTTAACAGAGGTAATTGATCTGACAGAGTATGGTTTGCTGCTCAGCAGGGATATCAATATATTTCTAATCTCCCCCCAGTCCAGAACCTTCCCAGAAAGCACAGTGGCGACGGAGACCTTTGACGGGAGCAGTTTAATAACGGTGAGTATAAAAGACGACACTTGAGGTCTGCGATTTATGTTCTGACCTTGATGCCTGCACGGACAATCTCGACAACAGCAGCAACACAACAAAAAGGTCCCAGAGGAAGAGGACTGCACCGGACCGGACCGGACCGGACCGGACCGGCGCTGCCCGGAGGGTCCAGGCCTGTGCTTTCCCCTCCTGCAGTCCTGCTCTCCCACTCCGAGTTTTGATCTGGAGATTCCCATTCGCATCCCAAAAGTGTTCCATGGGACAAAAAAAAAAGCACAAAAATAAACCAAAACAATGGCCAATCAGAAAGCTGTGTTCACAGACAGGCAGCCAAGCAGTCCAATCAGAACAAAGCGATATGAATTCCACAGCCAGTTGGTCCAATCGGAATCCTTTTCACACATAAGGCATGTCAAATCCAAAGCAGCACCAATCCACCCCTTTGACAGTGCTGTCCAATCAGAACACTCGAGTCACTGGCTGGTCAAAGGTCTGCTGTCCAATCAGAGCCCAGCACTGACTGCGAAGCAGGAGAATCGCAGTAAAGGTCAAAGGTGAATAGGAACGACAACAAATAAATACAAAAAAAAAACAATTACAAATAAAACTAACAAAAATATAATAGGCATCAGAACTGTCCAGTCAGATTCCTTCATTCGCAGGGGTAACAGGGCCTGACCATCTGATCGTCAGAAATTCAAGAACACAGGCAGACGAAGCAATACCAGGTCAATAACTACTCTTCACACACAGATCCACTGCAGGACAGTCCTTCTGCTGCTTAAACTCTTAACGACCACAACCCCCTTCTCCAGCTCGTTTGCTGGAATGTTTCAGGACGTCAGAGCTTATTGGTCAATAAATGGATGGCTCCACCCCTCTAATTGTAGTGTTGTATTGGTGGACGTGATTGTCAATCAGTGTAATGCACATGATGGCCCCTCCCCTCCCGGTCAGCTATTGGGCGATGGTTTCCTTTAGTGTTTGGGGCAGTGCAGAAACTAAAGCTGGATTGGTTCCTATGGGGTGACCCTCCCCTCTCCCCATTTCCCATTGGCTACAGAACGCATTTAGTGTTGAGCTCAAAGCAGAAAGGTTTCTATTCAGAGCGCTGCTGTGCATAGCGTTATACAACCGAGAAACTTGTAGATTAAAAAAAAACAGATCGAACAAGTGTTTATAGTCTTCTCTTCTCTTACAGTACTTGGCTCCCAACTTCAGTACTTCTCCCTTTCCCTGACTCCACCCTCTACCTCCTCCCTCCTCTCTCCTCTCCCCCAGTCCTCTCTTCCTCCCTCCTCTCCCAATCCTCTCCATGTCTGTCCCCCACTCCTCTCTCCCATTCCTCTCCTCTCCCTCCTCTCTCCCCCAGTCCTCTCCTTCCTCTCTCTACATGGACATGGTGGTCAGGTGCCCTCTCCCTCCTCTCTCCTCTCTCTACATGGACAGGGCGGTCAGGTGCCCTCTCCCTCCTCTCTCCTCTCTCTACATGGACAGGGCGGTCAGGTGCCCTCTCCCTCCTCCCTCCTCCCTCCTCCCTCCTCCCTCCTCCCTCCTCTCTCCTCTCTCCTCTCTCCTCTCTCCTCTCTCCTCTCTCCTCTCTCCTCTCTCCTCTCTCCTCTCTCCTCTCTCCTCTCTCCTCTCTCCTCTCTCCTCTCTCCTCTCTCTCTACATGGACATGGTGGTCAGGTGCCCTCTCCCCTCTCCTCTCTCCCCCAGTCCTCTCCCTCCTCTACATGGACATGGTGGTCAGGTGCCCCCTCTCTCCTCTCTCTACATGGACAGGGTGCTCAGGTGCCCTCTCCCTCCTCTCTCCTCTCTCCCCCAGTCCTCTACCTCCTCTCCCTACATGGACAGAGTGGTCAGGTGCCCTCTCCCTCCTCTCTACCCCAGTCCCCTCTCCCCTCTCCCTCCTCTCTCCTCTCTCCTCTCCCCTCTCTCCCTACATGGACATGGTGGTCAGGTGCTGGTGTCCCAGCAGGCCCTTGCGATGCTGCGAGCCGGAGTGGCCCGAGCTGCCGCAGTACTCCTGCAGGTTGTGGCGCAGGGTGACCAGGGCCGAGCCCAGGCAGGCGCGGTTGGGCGCCAGGATGCCGCCGGGCAGCTGGAAGAGCAGGGTGGCCACGCCGGCCATGCCGTCGTCGGTGGGCTCCAGGGTGATGGGCCCCACCTTGAAGGAGGAGTAGGAGAAGCCCATGAGCTGGGACAGGAAGGGGTCGGTGCGGCAGAAGTGTTGGTAGCCGGCGTGGCCGTGGTGGTGGCTGTGGTGGCTGTACTGGTGCACGTGCAGGTACTGCAGGGGCAGGTGCTGGTGGGGGTGGGGGCCCGTGCCGTTGGCGCCCCCCCCGCAGCCCGGCGCCTGCGGCGGGTTCGGCGCGCCCCCCTCCCGGTCCGGCTTGGCGTAGGAGGAGACCGCCAGCCGCCCCCGGGCCACGGCCGAGCCCCCGCCGCCCCCCAGGCCCAGGCCGGCCCGCAGCTGCGAGACGGACACGGCGCCCCCGCCCGCGGCGCTCAGGTACACCAGCTGCGGCTCCTCCGGCTCCAGGTACACGGTCAGCTTGGCGAAGGGCCGCGACGCCATCTTGGTCATCTCCTGGATGTGGCGCCGCTGCTCCTGGCGGAAGTCCAGGAACTGCTTGACCTTCCAGAGCAGCACGCAGACGGACAGGAAGAGGAAGAAGCAGGAGAAGAAGACGGAGAAGAAGACGAAGAGGTCGATGTGGGCCTGGTCCTGCCGCAGGAAGATCAGGCCCTGCGACTCGCCCTGGGGGGCCCGCGGGCCGCCCACGCCGCGCAGCGCGATGTAGAAGCGGCTGGACTTGAGCGAGTGCACCTCGTGCGGGAAGGTGATGACGACGCGGTCGCGCACGCCGCGCACGATCAGGACGCTCTGCGGCCGCCGCACCGTGATGTAGGTGATCAGGCCCTGGGCGCGCTCCTCGCGGATCTCGCGGCCCTCCCCCGCCGCGCGGCCGGCCGGCTGAGCCAGGGCCAGCGCGGGCGCGCTGGAGGACAGGTTGCCCGGGGCGCCCCGCAGCGGCGACGGCGCCTCCCGCTCGTCCTCGACGCGGATGGTGTGCACGCCGGTGGCCCTGTCCACGTCCACGATGAAGGTCTCGTGCGAGCTGGACACGTACACCTCCACCTCGCCGAAGGTGACGTCGATGGTGACGCGGATGTCCACGTTGGTGAACTTGGGCTGCGCGGCGAAGAAGACGGTGCGGCCCGCCGGCAGGTTGCGGATGTTGGGCTCGTGGAAGCAGTTGGTCTGGGACGTGGGGTCGAAGCAGCACTCGTTGTCCACATTGAACTGGCGGTAACACTGGCGTCCATTAACTGGAGTCCCATTGAAAGAGTCCTTACACTTAGCACACTGAGAGAGAGAGAGAGGGGGGTTAATACAGACACTGACTGAACACTCCAGTACATGAACACTGCACTGAGAGAGAGAGGGGTTAATACAGACACACTGACTGGACACTCCAGTACATTAACACTGCACTGAGAGAGAGAGGGGTTAATACAGACACACTGACTGGACACTCCAGTACATTAACACTGCACTGAGAGAGAGAGGGGTTAATACAGACACACTGACTGGACACTCCAGTACATTAACACTGCACTGAGAGAGAGAGGGGTTAATACAGACACACTGACTGGACACTCCAGTACATTAACACTGCTCTGAGAGAGAGGGGTTAATACAGACACACTGACTGGACACTCCAGTACATTAACACTGCACTGAGAGAGAGAGGGGTTAATACAGACACACTGACTGGACACTCCAGTACATTAACACTGCACTGAGAGAGAGAGGGGTTAATACAGACACACTGGTACAGCATGAAAAGGATGAGGATACCTGCTGACGATAGCACTCCTTTCTGTCACTCTGTTGGCTCAGACATGAAGACGTCTCTGTGTTGTTCTGGCAGGGGCAGCCTGTCCCATCCTGGTCATTGCACGTGTCTGCATGTCCATTACACTGACACCTACAGGACAGACAGAGCATTCAGCAACATCGTTTTAATACTGACTTTAATATCTTATACCTGAAGTAGAATGACTCTAATAGGAGTGTCTTTACTGAACACTGACTGTAATATTTTACTCATGAACCACAGTGACTATTACACAACTGTCTCTTTACTGAACACTGATTGTAATATTTCATACAGGAAGCACAGTGACTATTACAGGACTGTGTCTTTACTGAACACTGACTGTAATATTTTATACAGGAAGTATAATATTACAGGACTGTCTCTTTACTGAACACTGACTGTAATATTTCATACAGGAAGCACAATGAGTATTACAGGACTGTGTCTTTACTGAACACTGACTGTAATATTTTACTCATGAACCACAGTGACTATTACAGGACTGTGTCTTTACTGAACACTGACTGCAATATTTTATACAGGAAGCACAGTGACTACAGCACACTGGGCGTTCTCCAAGTCTGGACAGTAATGCCTGACATGGGCAGGTCAGAGACGATGACAGCTCTGTATCGCCTTACTTGTGACACTTCCCGCTGAGCAGGAAGTAGCCGCTCAGACAGCTGTCGCACTTGTCCCCCATGCTGTTGTTCTGGCAGTGGACGCAGACGGCGCTGTCCTCCGAGGGGCCCTCGGACACCCACTGCACAATCTGGCGTGGGCAGAGAGCGAGAGTCAGGGCGAGATGGGGAGAGGAGGGTTAAGGGCGGGACTGTAACAGAGCCGCCACTGGTTGTGTGACGTTCATGACACGCTGACTGAGCCGTTGACGAACTGTGAGGGACCGTGTGACAAGAGTGTGGACGGCCTTTGTCTGTCGGAAGCAGATTTAATCTGTAAAGAAGGCGAAGCAGAGGGAGAGGCAGAGAGACAGGCCAGAGTCTCAGAGGGAGAGACGGGCAGGCAGAGCGAGAGAGCCGGAGAGGGCAGGGAGCAGGACGTCAGGCGGGGTCCCTCACTCTCTGAGGGTCCAGGGGGAAGCTGGTGGGGTCCCCCTTGGCCTTGTCAAGTTCCTCCCGTGTCAGACAGATGGCGCTGTTCCCTCGGCAGAACTCCTGGCACGGCCGACACGTCCCGCCGTTCGCCGCTGAGCCCACAAACAGCGGCTTACACCTCTCACAGTGCTGACCCTGAGAAGAATAGCCACAGTATGACTGTCCATCACCAGGCTGACGTTGGTGTTTCTGTGTCTCTAACCCCTGTGTGTCTCCAGACTCACCATGGTGTTGCTGTGTCTCTAACCCCTGTGTGTCTCCAGACTCACCATGGTGTTGCCATGTCTCCAACCCCTGTGTGTCTCCAGACTCACCATGGTGTTTCTGTGTCTCCAACACCTGTGTGTCTCCAGACTCACCATGGTGTTGCTGTGTCTCCAACCCCTGTGTGTCTCCAGACTCACCAGGGTGTTGCTATGTCTCCAACCCCTGTGTGTCTCCAGACTCACCATGGTGTTGCTGTGTCTCCAACCCCTGTGTGTCTCCAGACTCACCATGGTGCTGCTGTGTCTCTAACCCCTGTGTGTCTCCAGACTCACCATGGTGTTGCTATGTCTCCAACCCCTGTGTCTCTCCAGACTCACCATGGTGTTGCTGTGTCTCTAACCCCTGTGTGTCTCCAGACTCACCATGGTGTTTCTGTGTCTCTAACCCCTGTGTGTCTCCAGACTCACCATGGTGTTTCTGTGTCTCCAACCCCTGTGTGTCTCCAGACTCACCATGGTGTTGCTGTGTCTCTAACCCCTGTGTGTCTCCAGACTCACCATGGTGTTGCTGTGTCTCTAACCCCTGTGTGTCTCCAGACTCACCATGGTGTTGCTGTGTCTCCAACCCCTGTGTGTCTCCAGACTCACCATGGTGTTTCTGTGTCTCCAACCCCTGTGTGTCTCCAGACTCACCATGGTGTTGCTGTGTCTCCAACCCCTGTGTGTCTCCAGACTCACCATGGTGTTGCTGTGTCTCTAACCCCTGTGTGTCTCCAGACTCACCATGGTGTTGCTGTGTCTCTAACCCCTGTGTGTCTCCAGACTCACCATGGTGTTGCTGTGTCTCTAACCCCTGTGTGTCTCCAGACTCACCATGGTGCTGCTGTGTCTCTAACCCCTGTGTGTCTCCAGACTCGCCATGGTGTTGCTGTGTCTCCAACCCCTGTGTCTCCAGACTCACCATGGTGTTGCTGTGTCTCTAACCCCTGTGTGTCTCCAGACTCACCATGGTGCTGCTGTGTCTCTAACCCCTGTGTGTCTCCAGACTCACCATGGTGTTGCTGTGTCTCCAACCCCTGTGTCTCCAGACTCACCATGGTGTTGCTGTGACTCTAACCCCTGTGTGTCTCCAGACTCACCATGGTGTTGCTGTGTCTCCAACCCCTGTGTGTCTCCAGACTCACCATGGTGTTGCTGTGTCTCTAACCCCTGTGTGTCTCCAGACTCACCATGGTGTTGCTGTGTCTCTAACCCCTGTGTGTCTCCAGACTCACCATGGTGTTGCTGTGTCTCTAACCCCTGTGTGTCTCCAGACTCACCATGGTGCTGCTGTGTCTCTAACCCCTGTGTGTCTCCAGACTCACCATGGTGTTTCTGTGTCTCCAACCCCTGTGTGTCTCCAGACTCACCATGGTGTTTCTGTGTCTCCAACCCCTGTGTGTCTCCAGACTCACCATGGTGTTGCTGTGTCTCTAACCCCTGTGTGTCTCCAGACTCACCATGGTGTTTCTGTGTCTCCAACCCCTGTGTGTCTCCAGACTCACCATGGTGTTGCTGTGTCTCTAACCCCTGTGTGTCTCCAGACTCACCATGGTGTTGCTGTGTCTCTAACCCCTGTGTGTCTCCAGACTCACCATGGTGTTGCTGTGTCTCCAACCCCTGTGTGTCTCCAGACTCACCATGGTGTTGCTGTGTCTCTAACCCCTGTGTGTCTCCAGACTCACCATGGTGTTGCTGTGTCTCTAACCCCTGTGTGTCTCCAGACTCACCATGGTGCTGCTGTGTCTCTAACCCCTGTGTGTCTCCAGACTCACCATGGTGTTGCTGTGTCTCTAACCCCTGTGTGTCTCCAGACTCACCATGGTGTTGCTGTGTCTCCAACCCCTGTGTGTCTCCAGACTCACCATGGTGTTGCTGTGTCTCTAACCCCTGTGTGTCTCCAGACTCACCATGGTGTTGCTGTGTCTCTAACCCCTGTGTGTCTCCAGACTCACCATGGTGCTGCTGTGTCTCTAACCCCTGTGTGTCTCCAGACTCACCATGGTGTTGCTGTGTCTCCAACCCCTGTGTGTCTCCAGACTCACCATGGTGTTGCTGTGTCTCCAACCCCTGTGTGTCTCCAGACTCACCATGGTGTTGCTGTGTCTCTAACCCCTGTGTGTCTCCAGACTCACCATGGTGTTGCTGTGTCTCTAACCCCTGTGTGTCTCCAGACTCACCATGGTGCTGCTGTGTCTCTAACCCCTGTGTGTCTCCAGACTCACCATGGTGTTGTTGTGACACTCCAGGCACACGTCCTGCCGCGTCGTGCTGGCACAGTTGCTGTGCTTGTTGCAGTGACACTCCACCGAGCAGTTCTCACCGATGTAGCCGAAGTGACAGCGACACACCCCTGGCTCCACACAGCTTCCATTGACGCACCCCTGAGCGCACACTGGCTCACACTGGCCTGTTGCACTGAGAGACAGGGAGAGGACGAGAGAGAGGGAGAGAGAGGGAGAGAGAGTGGGAGAGAGATGGAGAGTTAGGAACGGAGAGAAAGAGGTAGAGGGAGAGGGAGCGTCTTCACACACAAACACATCGCTGTCTTCATGACGAACGGTGTCATTAACAGTGAAAGCCCTGGTTACTTGTGCAGGAGGTATCCAGAGCGACAGGTGCAGTAGTATCCCTCAGGCAGGTCGTGGCAGTCCTGCGTGGAGTTGCAGTCGTGGTGGCCGTTCGAACACTCGTCCTCCGAGGGGCAGCGCAGGAAAGACCACGTCCCGTTCCACTGGGGACACCCGCCCCCACTCCCACCTGACATGGGGAGAGAGGGGGGTCATACACGCACGACCTGAACACTGGACCAGCTGTCCTCCTGGTCTAACAGGACTGGACCTGAACCACTGGACCAGCTGTCCTTCTGGTGTAACAGGACTGGACCTGAACCACTGGACCAGCTGTCCTCCTGGTCTAACAGGACTGGACCTGAACCACTGGACCAGCTGTCCTCCTGGACTTACAGGACTGGACCTGAACCACTGGACCAGCTGTCCTCGTGGTGTAACAGGACTGGACCTGAACCACCGGACCAGCTGTCCTCCTGGTGTAACAGGACTGGACCTGAACCACTGGACCAGCTGTCCTCGTGGTGTAACAGGACTGGACCTGAACCACCGGACCAGCTGTCCTCCTGGTGTAACAGGACTGGACCTGAACCACTGGACCGGCTGTCCTCCTGGTCTAACAGGACTGGACCTGAACCACTGGACCAGCTGTCCTCCTGGTCTAACAGGAGTGGACCTGAACCACTGGACCAGCTGTCCTCCCGGTGTAACAGGACTGGACCTGAACACTGGACCAGCTGTCCTCCTGGTGTAACAGGACTGGACCAGCTGTCCTCCTGGTCTAACAGGACTGGACCTGAACCACTGGACCAGCTGTCCTCCTGGTCTAACAGGACTGGACCTGAACCACTGGACCAGCTGTCCTCCTGGTCTAACAGGACTGGACCTGAACCACAGGACCAGCTGTCCTCCTGGTCTAACAGGACTGGACCTGAACCACAGGACCAGCTGTCCTCCTGGTCTAACAGGACTGGACCTGAACCACTGGACCAGCTGTCCTCCTGGTCTAACAGGACTGGACCTGAACCACAGGACCAGCTGTCCTCCTGGTCTAACAGGACTGGACCTGAACCACAGGACCAGCTGTCCTCCTGGTGTAACAGGACTGGACCTGAACCACTGGACCAGCTGTCCTCCTGGTGTAACAGGACTGGACCTGAACCACAGGACCAGCTGTCCTCCTGGTGTAACAGGACTGGACCTGAACCACTGGACCAGCTGTCCTCCTGGTGTAACAGGACTGGACCTGAACCACTGGACCAGCTGTCCTCCTGGTCTAACAGGAGTGGACCTGAACCACTGGACCAGCTGTCCTCCCGGTGTAACAGGACTGGACCTGAACACTGGACCAGCTGTCCTCCTGGTGTAACAGGACTGGACCAGCTGTCCTCCTGGTCTAACAGGACTGGACCTGAACCACTGGACCAGCTGTCCTCCTGGTCTAACAGGACTGGACCTGAACCACAGGACCAGCTGTCCTCCTGGTCTAACAGGACTGGATCTGAACCACAGGACCAGCTGTCCTCCTGGTGTAACAGGACGGGACCAGCTGTCTTCTGCGACACTGAAAGACAGACAGATGTTCCTGTTGACACCTACCATCCAGCCCGCCTTGCAGACACTGTCCGACGCCATTTTGCCCCCTGCTGGCACACCACCCACACTGCGGCTGGGCAATGCACTGGGAGCACTGGGTGAACTGGGAGCACTGTGGTGTGCAGGATTCTGAACCCGAGACCAGCCGACCACACTGTCCGGCCTCACACCGCAGGGGAAGAAATGAGGGACTGAAACACTAGAAGAGAAAGAGGAAATTAATACAGACACACTGACTGGACACTCCAGTACATTAACACTGCACTGAGAGAGAGAGGGGTTAATACAGACACACTGACTGGACACTCCAGTACATTAACACTGCACTGAGAGAGAGAGGGGTTAATACAGACACACTGACTGGACACTCCAGTACATGAACACTGCACTGAGAGAGAGGGGTTAATACAGACACACTGACTGGACACTCCAGTACATTAACACTGCACTGAGAGAGAGAGGGGTTAATACAGACACACTGACTGGACACTCCAGTACATGAACACTGCACTGAGAGAGAGAGGGGTTAATACAGACACACTGGACACTCCAGTACATTAACACTGCACTGAGAGAGAGAGGGGTTCATACAGACACACTGACTGGACACTCCAGTACATTAACACTGCACTGAGAGAGAGAGGGGTTAATACAGACACACTGACTGGACACTCCAGTACATTAACACTGCACTGAGAGAGAGAGGGGTTAATACAGACACACTGACTGGACACTCCAGTACATGAACACTGCACTGAGAGAGAGGGGTTAATACAGACACACTGACTGGACACTCCAGTACATTAACACTGCACTGAGAGAGAGAGGGGTTAATACAGACACACTGACTGGACACTCCAGTACATGAACACTGCACTGAGAGAGAGAGGGGTTAATACAGACACACTGGACACTCCAGTACATGAACACTGCACTGAGAGAGAGAGGGGTTCATACAGACACACTGACTGGACACTCCAGTACATTAACACTGCACTGAGAGAGAGAGGGGTTAATACAGACACACTGACTGGACACTCCAGTACATTAACACTGCACTGAGAGAGAGAGGGGTTCATACAGACACACTGACTGGACACTCCAGTACATTAACACTGCACTGAGAGAGAGAGGGGTTAATACAGACACACTGACTGGACACTCCAGTACATTAGCGCTGCCCTGAGACAGACAGTACCTGCTGCAGGCCCACGCTCCACACACAGTGCTGCCAGCCGCCGTCGGCGCCCCGGGAGCCCAGGCAGGCCTGGCAGGTGGTCAGCGTGTGGCAGGGCGGCGGGCAGGCCAGCGGTGGGCTGGACTCCACGTGCATGGGCGACACGTTCAGCAGCGAGTGGCTGAAGCAGGTCCAGTCGTAGGTGGGGTTGACGCTGAGGATCCGGCGGGTCTCGCCTGCAGGGACAGAGAGGGGGAGCCCAGTAAGACGGGGCTCTCGTCTTTCCGCCTCTGCGCCCCAGCTGGGCTGCCCAGCTGCGGCTCGAACCTCGGGCCATTCAAACAGCTCCAGTGAGGGAGTGATCTGAGAACTCCGGGGTGAAATGGAACCACCAGGAAAAACACAGGAAAAAGGAAAAACACACCCAAGACAGTGGGTCCCAGTCTGGGGATCCTTCAAAGAGTGTGATCCATCAGGGAGGGGCTGGGGGAGGGGGAGGTGCAGAGTCAGGGGGAGAGGTCGACTGAGGGGGAGGGGCACAGTCAGGGGGAGGAGCTGACTGAGAGGGGCGGGGCACAACCAGGGGGCGGAGCTGACTGAGAGGGGCGGGGCACAACCAGGGGGAGGGGCTGACTGAGAGGGGCGGGGCACAACCAGGGGGAGGGGCTGACTGAGAGGGGCGGGGCACAACCAGGGGGAGGAGCTGACTGAGAGGGGCGGGGCACAACCAGGGGGAGGAGCTGACTGAGAGGGGCGGGGCACAACCAGGGGGAGGAGCTGACTGAGGGGGACGGGCACAGTCAGGGGAGGAGCTGGCTGGGGGGAGGAGCTGACTGAGGGGGAGGAGCACAGTCAGGGGAGGCAGAGACCAGCCTGCATCTGACCTGTGCTGCCATGACCCCGTGTGTGACCTGTGTCTGACCTGTCCAGTACTGACCCGTGCGTTTGAACTGGCGTGTCCACATGCACTTCCCAGAAGCTGTGCACTTGGGGCAATCGGAGGCCTCGCAGGATGTCTCCGAGCAATTACTGGACACGAAGATCTCACGCTGGTTGATCCGGCAATCATGCTCCGAGGTGCAGCTGACATCACTGCTGATGCACACTCCCTCTGGACAGTTAGTACACCACTTACACTGGCGGCCCGCCTGAGAGAGAGAGGGGTAATACAGACACACTGATTAACACTGCACTGGGAGAGAGAGGGGTTCATACAGACACACTGACTGGACACTCCAGTACATTAACACTGCACTGAGAGAGAGAGGGGTTCATACAGACACACTGACTGGACACTCCAGTACATTAACACTGCACTGAGAGAGAGGGGGGTTAATACAGACACACTGACTGGACACTCCAGTACATTAACACTGCACTGAGAGAGAGGGGTTAATACAGACACACTGACTGGACACTCCAGTACATTAACACTGCACTGAGAGAGAGAGGGGTTCATACAGACACACTGACTGGACACTCCAGTACATTAACACTGCACTGAGAGAGAGAGGGGTTAATACAGACACACTGACTGGACACTCCAGTACATTAACACTGCACTGAGAGAGAGAGGGGTTCATACAGACACACTGACTGGACACTCCAGTCCATTAACACTGCACTGGGAGAGAGGCTGTGGGGTTGTACAGTTCTGGGGTGTCAATGTGTACCTGTCTTGGATCGAGGCTCATGGTTTTGGGGTGTCTGGCCAGGCACTCACTGCAGGTCTTCAGTCTGCGACACTCATCTGGAAACCGGGGCATCGGGAAGCACTGAGAGTGACCGACAGCACAGCCCAGCCTGGGGAGCGACAGAGGAGGAGAGAGAGGAGTCAGGCTCCGATTCGGCAACCACTCAGGACTGTTCTTGAAGAAAGCCGGACAGACACCGGTCAGCAGACAGCAGTGTGTGAGAGGCCAGTGTTCAGGAGTGGCTGCTCTCTGTGTGGAGTCTGCACGAGTTTCGCCGACCGCTGTGCTCTGGTTTCCTCCCACAGTCCAAAGACATGCTGGTGGGTTAACTGGCTCCTGGGAAGACTGTCTGTGGTGTGAGTGTGAGTGTGTTCCCTCCTGGATGTGTCCTGCCTTGCGCCCATTGCTTGCTGGGCCAGGCTCCAGCTCGTCCAGGGCTGTCCTAGATGAAGGGGTTAGAAGATGGGGGGCTGGACTGTTAAATTCAGCCGTCAGACAGACGCTGGTCAGCGTCACACTATAACTACACCAAAGTATCATGTGGAGAATCTGGATTCGATCGTCCTTCCTACTTCGCTGTGTAAAACGTGTGTTTCAAATGGGCTACAAGTGTCTCATATCCGTGCAGCTCATTCCCGCTCCGGGCACAGGGGTCTGATTCCGGACGGCTCCCGATCCCGGCGAACGCACCTCTCCGCCGTATCGGACAACACACAGCCCCCCCGACACCAGACACAGCTGCCGCTGGTGGAGTTGCAGGCATCGGGGCTGCGCAGCACGGAGCAAGGGTCAGAGGGCAGGGTCAGGGTCACCATGCGACCTAGGGTCACCCCATTGAACCCCCCTGTCAGGTACAGCCGGTCGCCAGACCTCACCATCGCCAGAGAGACCGAGGCGTTCACAGGATCCCCAACAGCTGGGTCTGAAAAAGAGGGGGGTTAAGATTTGAGTCTTCTAAAGGTACCTCAGTGTCCCTCAAAGTGTCTCCCTTAGAGTGTCTGTCTTCATGCCTCAGGATGTCTTAGGGTGTCTTAGTGTGTCTGTCTCCCTGTCTCTTAGGCCACCAGGGTGTGTCAGTGGTGTCTCACCCAGCTCAGAGGGCAGGATCCAGGTGTTGCAGGTGATCTGGTAGAGAGAGACGCTGCTGCTGTACTCCTCCTCCTTCGTCCTGCCTCCCACAACTACCATGGTGTCTTTCAGGACCACAGCTGCGTGGAAGAAACTGGAGAGAGGCTGGAGAGAGAGAGGAAATTCCTAGGACCATGTCCTTACTGAACATCCTGCAGTATTTTACACATGAAGCACAGGGACTATTACAGGGCTGTGTCTTTACTGAACACTGATTGTAATATTTTACACATGAAGCACATTGACTATTACAAGACTGTGTCTTTACTGAACACTGACTGTAATATTTTACACATGAAGCACAGGGACTATTACAAGACTGTGTCTTTACTGAACAGTGACTGTAATATTTTACACATGAAGCACAGGGACTATTACAAGACTGTGTCTTTACTGAACACTGACTGTAATATTTTACACATGAAGCACAGTGACTATTACAGGACTGTGTCTTTACTGAACACTGACTGTAATATTTTACACATGAAGCACATTGACTATTACAAGACTGTGTCTTTACTGAAGCGTAATATATAATTAATAATATATCTTTCATATATAAAACGGTGACTATCACAGGACTTTACTGGGTGACTGACTTTCTGCTGAGTACACAGAGCACAATGCCTGTTACGAGACAGTATCTGTGAGAACAGTGTGTCTGGGGACCCTCATACCTTGTTACCCCGTGATGGGGCTAGGAGGCTCCAGGTGAGGTTGGGGTAGTACAGGCTGTACAGCTCCCCTGATGGCTCCACTGTCTCCACGTGGAAACGGTATCCGCCAAAGACGTAGACAGCATCCGTCTGCTCATGATAGACGGCCGAGTGGCCGTACAGCCCTGGACAAGAGAGGGAGGGTTACCAGCTCGGCAGCAGCAGTGCACACAGCTCAGGCAGAAGCGACGCTCTGCAGGCTGGGCTGTGGCTGCAACCGTGCGTAGCGCACCACTCCTCACCAGTAGGGGGCGTGCCGGCATGGGGCACCACAGTCCAGTTGCCGGTTTCCAGGTTGAATTCCAGCAGCAGGTGGTTGAAGCCGTTGTCGGGGGAGTATCCTCCAATCAGGAGCAGCGAGGAGCCGCGGCGCAGTGTGAGGGTGTGGCCAGCCACCGGGGGCAGCAGAGAGCTCTGGGAGAGAGACAGTGTGTCAGTGAATAAGTGTCACCAACACGTTCAACCTGGTTTATTACACTGCTATAGACACAGTTCATACAACAGCCTTATAGCTATGAATAATGCAGCTTCTAACAAGTAGAATCAAGTAGCTTCACAATCAATAACTTTGTGTCTGCCCCTCTCTCAGTCCCTATCGACACATGCACTATCTCTCTCACCATGTGCTCTCTGCCTGTCTCTCTCACCATGTACTCCCTGCCTGTCTCTCTCACCATGTACTCCCTGCCTGTCTCTCTCACCATGCGCTCTTTAACTGCTTGTCTCTCTCACCACGTGCTCTCTGCATGTCTCTCTCACCATGCGCTCTTTAACTGCCTGTCTCTCTCACCATGTGCTCTTTGCCTGTCTCTCTCACCATGTGCTCTTTGCCTGTCTCTCTCACCATGTGCTCTCTCCACACCAGGCTGCTCAGATTGAGGCTCCACATGTCCTTGGCCACGCCTTGTTGGGTGAGACCGCCCACCACAAACATGGCATTCTGATTGGCTACATAAGAGGAGGCGTGGTAGTAGCGAGGACTGGGGGCGGAGCCTTCATCCACAGAGCTCGTCAACATCTGAGTCCAGCGGCGATCAAGGATTGAGAATCTAGGAAAAGTTTAAATGATTAACAATAAGAACGGTAAGTGTAACAGAGATGATAAGTTATTAATCAGTCTTCCTCCCACCTATAGACATTTCCCAGAATGCCCTCTGTTAGCGAGAGGCCTCCATATAGCCACAGTGTCCCCTCGGGCCCCTCGACCATAGAATGAGCCATCCTGTGCAGGAACCTATGAGCCTGGCTCTGAGAGAGAGAATGAGAGAGAGAGGGGTTAATACAGACACACTGACTGGACACTCCAGTACATTAACACTGCACTGAGAGAGAAAGGGGTTCATACAGACACACTGACTGGACACTCCAGTACATTAACACTGCACTGAGAGAGAGAGGGGTTAATACAGACACACTGACTGGACACTCCAGTACATTAACACTGCACTGAGAGAGAGAGGGTTAATACAGACACACTGACTGGACACTCCAGTACATTAACACTGCACTGAGAGAGAGGGGTTAATACAGACACACTGACTGGACACTACAGGACATTATGGACAATTTCAGTTACCGTGGTCAGCTGAGTGTCCAGCAGCGTCTCCCACACGATGCTGCTGGAGTTCACAACAGTGGAGCAGTCTGAGCCGGCGAAACCCTGGGCGCACACACACAGTCCCAGCGACTGCCAACACAACACACTCAGACCAACGCAACAACACCCCAGAAAACACAGCCCCACTTCCCTGTGACCCCACCCCCAACACCCCAGAAAACACTGACCCCCCTTCCAGTGACCCCCACCCCAACACCCCAGAAAACACTGACATCCCTTCCAGTGACCCCCACCCCAAAACCCCAGAAAACACTGACCACCCTTCCAGTGACGCCAACTCCCAACACCCCAGAAAACAGATCCCCCCTTCCATTGACCCCACCCCAACACCCCAGAAAACACTGACCCCCCTTCCAGTGACCCCCGACTCCAAACACCCCAGAAAACACTGACCCCCCTTACTGTTACCCCCACCCCAACACCCCAGAAAACACTGACCCCCCTTCCTGTGGCCCCACCCCCAACACCCCAGATCCCTCCTCCTCCTCCACTCACCGAGTTGCAGGCTCCTCGGTGCTCGTCCTGCCCGCAGTGTTGGGGACAGAGGGGCCTGTCACAGAGGGGCCCCCCCAGGCCCTCCCTGCACACACAGCGCCCCCCCCAGCACTCCCGGCCCGCAGGGCACCCCGCACCCCCGCAGCGCGGCACCCCGAATGAGGCATTGAAGCCCTGGGGCGCCGAGCCTGCCGACACATTGGCCTCAAAGTAGACCGAGAGCACCCCTGAAAAAGAGAGGGGTAGTCAGACACCCCACAGACAGAGCCCCCCTGAGAGAGAGAGGGGTACAGTCAGACACCCCACAGACAGAGCCCCCCTGAGAGAGAGAGGGGTACAGTCAGACACCCCACAGACAGAGCCCCCCTGAGAGAGAGGGGGTAGAGTCAGACAGAGCCCCCCTGAGAGAGAGGGGGTAGAGTCAGACAGAGCCCCCCAGAGAGAGAGGGGGTAGAGCCAGACAGAGCCCCCCAGAGAGAGGGGGGTAGAGTCAGACAGAGCCCCCCAGAGAGAGAGGGGGTAGAGTCAGACAGAGCCCCCCAGAGAGAGAGGGGGTAGAGCCAGACAGAGCCCCCCAGAGAGAGGGGGGTAGAGTCAGACAGAGCCCCCCAGAGAGAGGGGGGGTAGAGTCAGACAGAGCCCCCCAGAGAGAGAGGGGGGTAGAGTCAGACAGAGCCCCCCAGAGAGAGGGGGCAGAGCCAGACAGAGCCCCCGGTGGACAGGTCACCTGACAGGGCCTCCACGGTGACGGGGGTCTGGCGGCGTGTCCCACAGAAGGCCCCCAGCAGGTTGCGGTCGGGGCGCACCACGCCGCTGGGCAGGAAGCGAGGCAGCCCCTCGAACACGTACACGTAGGAGCTCTGGGGCGGGACACAGGCCGCGGGTTAGTGACCCCCACTCCCGCACCGCACTGGCCCCCCACTCCTGCACAGTACTGCCCCCCTGTCCACACAGTACTGCCCCCCTGTCCACACAGTACTGCCCCACACTGCCCCCCCACTCCTGCACAGTACTGCCCCCCCCGTCCACACAGTACTGCCCCACACTGCCCCCCCACTCCTGCACAGTACTGCCCCCCTGTCCACACAGTACTGCCCCACACTGCCCCCCCACTCCTGCACAGTACTGCCCCCCTGTCCGCACAGTACTGCCCCACACTGCCCCCCCACTCCTGCACAGTACTGCCCCCCCCTGTCCGCACAGTACTGCCCCACACTGCCCCCCCCCTGTCCGCACCGCACTGCCCCACACTGCCCCCCCACACAGTACTGCCCCCCCTGTCCACACAGTACTGCCCCACACTGCCCCCCCACACAGTACTGCCCCCCCGTCCACACAGTACTGCCCCGCCAGCGGCGTCACTCACCGTGCAGCGCGTGTGCGTGTCCGGGAGTATCGTCAGCGTGACGGGGGGGCAGGCGGGACCCGGCGAGCAGGACGACAGGTCCTCGGACACAGACAGCACCCAGAGGCAGTGAGACAGGCCCTGCCCCGCCCGGGCCGAGCCCCGGGACCCCAGCGCCGAGGAGGAGGGGGAGGAGGAGGCGCCCAGAAGGAGGGCGCGCCCCTGGCACTGCCGAAAACACGTCCCGTTGTCCCTGAGAGACAGACAGGGCCGCACAGACACAGAGAGAGACAGACAGGTACACACCTCCATTGATTCAGAGTTTTGACAAAGGCTGTCGTACAGACATTGAGCACACAGAGAGACAGGCAGGCAGACAGGTGGCACAGAGGGAGAGACAGGCGAGACAGGCAGGCAGACAGGTGTCACAGAGGGAGAGACAGGCAGGCAGACAGGTGTCACAGAGGGAGAGGCAGGCGAAACAAGCAGACAGAGAGACAGGCGGGCAGACAGGTGCCACAGAGAGACAGGTAAGTAGCACAGGCAGACAGGTGTTGGACAGTGACAGGAAACACAAGCAAACAGGAAGACAAGTGTCAGAGGCAGGTTAGTAAGACAGAGACAGACCGGTGTGCGGCACTCATACCTGGGGTCTCCGTAGTAACCGGAGACGCACCTCTCGCAGTGCGGCCCCTCGGTGTAGTGTGTACAGTAGCACTCCCCCGTGGTGTTGTCACAGTAACTGCGGGAGGGGTCACCATGGCCGTTACACTGACACGGCACACAGCCTCCCTTCGACACCGCGCTGCCAAAACTGCCAGGGCTGCAGGCCTGGCACCGAGAGCCCATCGTCCAGTCTGAGAGAGAGAGCGGTTAATACAGACACCGAGAGCCCATCGTCCAGTCTGAGAGAGAGAGCGGTTAATACAGACACCGAGAGCCCACCGTCCAGTCTGAGAGAGAGAGCGGTTAATACAGACACCGAGAGCCCACCGTCCAGTCTGAGAGAGAGAGCGGTTAATACAGACACCGAGAGCCCACCGTCCAGTCTGAGAGAGAGAGCGGTTAATACAGACACCGAGAGCCCACCGTCCAGTCTGAGAGAGAGCGGTTAATACAGACACCGAGAGCCCACCGTCCAGTCTGAGAGAGAGAGCGGTTAATACAGACACCGAGAGCCCACCGTCCAGTCTGAGAGAGAGAGCGGTTAATACAGACACCGAGAGCCCACCGTCCAGTCTGAGAGAGAGCGGTTAATACAGACACCGAGAGCCCACCGTCCAGTCTGAGAGAGAGCGGTTAATACAGACACCGAGAGCCCATCGTCCAGTCTGAGAGAGAGCGGTTAATACAGACACCGAGAGCCCACCGTCCAGTCTGAGAGAGAGAGCGGTTAATACAGACACCGAGAGCCCACCGTCCAGTCTGAGAGAGAGAGCGGTTAATACAGACACCGAGAGCCCACCGTCCAGTCTGAGAGAGAGAGCGGTTAATACAGACACCGAGAGCCCACCGTCCAGTCTGAGAGAGAGCGGTTAATACAGACACTGAGAGCCCACCGTCCAGTCTGAGAGAGAGAGCGGTTAATACAGACACCGAGAGCCCACCGTCCAGTCTGAGAGAGAGAGCGGTTAATACAGACACCGAGAGCCCACCGTCCAGTCTGAGAGAGAGAGCGGTTAATACAGACACCGAGAGCCCACTGTCCAGTCTGAGAGAGAGAGCGGTTAATACAGACACTGAGAGCCCACCGTCCAGTCTGAGAGAGAGAGCGGTTAATACAGACACCGAGAGCCCACCGTCCAGTCTGAGAGAGAGAGCGGTTAATACAGACACCGAGAGCCCATCGTCCAGTCTGAGAGAGAGAGCGGTTAATACAGACACCGAGAGCCCACCGTCCAGTCTGAGAGAGAGAGCGGTTAATACAGACACCGAGAGCCCACCGTCCAGTCTGAGAGAGAGAGCGGTTAATACAGACACTGAGAGCCCACCGTCCAGTCTGAGAGAGAGAGCGGTTAATACAGACACCGAGAGCCCACCGTCCAGTCTGAGAGAGAGAGCGGTTAATACAGACACTGAGAGCCCACCGTCCAGTCTGAGAGAGAGAGCGGTTAATACAGACACCGAGAGCCCACCGTCCAGTCTGAGAGAGAGAGCGGTTAATACAGACACCGAGAGCCCACCGTCCAGTCTGAGAGAGAGAGCGGTTAATACAGACACCGAGAGCCCACCGTCCAGTCTGAGAGAGAGAGAGGTTAATACAGACACCGAGAGCCCACCGTCCAGTCTGAGAGAGAGAGAGCGGTTAATACAGACACTGAGAGACGACTGAATGTCTGCTCACCCTGGCACTGGTCACACACGCCTGGGCCGGCAACACAGGTGCTGTGGAAGTTGCACTGACAGTCAACGTCACACTCCACCCCACTGAGGTCCAGCGTGGCTGTGTCAGAGGTCCAGCCCAGCTCACACTGGCACTGGAAATCAGGAGCTCCACTGCAGCGGCCATGACGACACTCGTTATAACACCTGAGAGAGACACTCCAGTACATTAACACTGCACAGAGAGAGAGAGGGGTTAATACAGACACACTGACTGGACACTCCAGTACATTAACACTGCACTGAGAGAGAGAGGGGTTAATACAGACACACTGACTGGACACTCCAGTACATTAACACTGCACTGAGAGAGAGAGGGGTTCATACAGACACACTGACTGGACACTCCAGTACATTAACACTGCACTGAGAGAGAGAGGGGTTAATACAGACACACTGACTGGACACTCCAGTACATGAACACTGCACTGAGAGAGAGAGGGATCACACAGACACCCCGAGGAGTCAGACTCACGTCCGGTTGCACTGCAGGACTCCGTCCCCAGTGTAGCCCCTCTCGCAGTGACACTCGTAGGCGGTGGGCGTGTTGACGCAGGTGGCGAAGGCGTGGCAGTGGTGCAGGCCCAGCCGGCACTCCTCCACGTCGGGGCAGGAGGGGTACGACCACAGCGCCAGGCCCGGCTCCCGCGGCCCGGCCCGGCCCAGCTCGCGGTCCAGCTCCAGCTCCAGATCCAGATCCAGATCCCGGTCTCTCTGGGACCACTCCGGGCTCTCGGACCTGGGGGCACAGGGTCAAGGGGTGAGGCCGGACAGACTGTTAGCTAAGTTCGTTCCCTGAGTGGTAGCAAGACTCTGCTCAACCCACCCCCCACTCTCTGCGTACAGAGGTGTCCCTGAATACTCCCACACCCCCCACAATCCCCACTCTGGGATTCAGGACTGAAGAGATTCAGCTCCTTCTGGCATAGTGCACTCTCACCCTGCCCCGCGCAGCTCGGACACGGCCGCGGTGCAGTTCGGGAATGAGGGGTCACCCAGTCCTCGCCAGTCCCCGCGCAGACACCTGCAGAGAGAGGGAGGTCAATGTGTAGACGACCGCTGTCCTGGGGGTGTTAATGACTGATGGCCACTGTCCCTAAGGGATCAGAAATGTGGATGAGCTCTGTCTGTCCTCAGGGGATCAGACACGCGGATGACCGCTGTCCTCAGGGGATCAGACACGCGGATGACCGCAGTGTGGGATTACCGTCCGACAGTGGGATTGTCCTGGTCTCCACACCAGCCGCACTGCAGGGTCTGCAGACAGTCGGAGCAGGAGTCCAGTCGAGAGCAGTCCTTGCACAGAGGGACTGAGTGGACACTGAAGAGACAGAGAGACTGCGTTACTCTCCTCACCACATCTGAACAACTGGACACAGAGAGAGACTATCACACACTCACTCAGAGAGAGAGAGAGACTATCACACACTCAGAGAGAGACTCACACACGCACGCACGCACGCTCAGAGAGAGATTATCACACACTCACTCAAGAGAGAGAGAGACTATCACACACTCGGAGAGAGACTCACACACACACGCTCAGAGAGAGATTATCACACACTCACTCAAGAGAGAGAGAGACTATCACACACTCGGAGAGAGACTCACACACACACACACGAACGTACGCACGCTCAGAGAGAGATTATCACGCACACACTCAGAGAGAGAGAGACTATCACACACTCACTCAGAGAGAGACACACACACACACGCACGCTCAGAGAGAGATTATCACACACTCACTCAGAGAGAGAGAGACTATCACACACTCGGAGAGAGACTCACACACACACGCTCAGAGAGAGATTATCACACACACACTCAAGAGAGAGAGAGACTATCACACACTCAGAGAGAGACTCACACACACACACGAACGTACGCACGCTCAGAGAGAGATTATCACGCACACGCACACGCTCAGAGCACCGCTCTGCTGTCCCAGCATGCCTCGCTGCCGCGGCAGGAATGGGCGTACCTGTCGTACCAGTCCCGGCACTCTCCGTACGGGTACTTGGTGAGGTAGGCGGCGAAGTAGAAACAGGCCTGAGCAGACTCGCACCACGCACACTGACTGGAGTTCGACAGGCACTCCGCACAGGAGCGCCTCCTGCAGGGAGACGCAGGTCAGCACAGAGCCACACCCGCGCGCTGGAGAGGCGTGCGTGAAGGGGGACGGGGACTCACTGGTTGCAGACTTTAGGACACCCCTCCGGGTCGCGAATGGATCCTTCCAGCCTCCCCCGCCTGCTGCACTGGTAGTCGCCCTTCTTGCTGGAGCTGACCTGCCAC
Source organism: Lepisosteus platostomus (assembly GCF_059453375.1). Classification (NCBI taxonomy): domain Eukaryota; kingdom Metazoa; phylum Chordata; class Actinopteri; order Semionotiformes; family Lepisosteidae; genus Lepisosteus; species Lepisosteus platostomus. The sequence continues at coordinate 14,261,870 of NC_142636.1, read as the reverse complement.
TCGCAGTACGGGTCCTTCACAGGGACACACAGAACGCAGGCTGACACGCAGACACTCCAGCTTTCCCTCCGTGTCCTCCCCTCCCCCTCTGACCTCTGAACTCTGACATAGCAGAAGGCAGTGCAGTCCCCTGTAGCCGTCCTCTGACCCCTGACCTCTGACCTGGCTGTAGGCAGAGCAGTCCCCTGTAGCCCTCCTCTGACCTCTGAGCTGGCTGTAGGCATTGCAGCCATTGTAGCCCTCCACTGACCCCTGACCTCTGAGCTGGCTGTAGGCAGTGCAGTCCCCTGTAGCCCTCCTCTGACCTCTGACCTGGCTGTAGGCAGTGCAGTCATTGCAGCCCTCCACTGACCCCTGACCTCTGAGCTGGCTGTAGGCAGTGCAGTCCCCTGTAGCCCTCCACTGACCCCTGACCTCTGAGCTGGCTGTAGGCAGTGCAGTCCCCTATAGCCCTCCTCTGACCTCTGACCTGGCTGTAGTGTGCAGTCCCCTGTAGCCCTCCAATGACCCCTGACCTCTGACCTGGCTGCAGGCGGTGCAGTCCCTGTAGTCCTCACACAGGGTGCAGTGAGCCGGCGTCAGCACCAGGTGGCGCTCCTGCTGCCCGTCCCCGCAGGCCACGCCGGGCTCGGCGCGAGCCAGGCAGGCGTTGCTGTGGTAACACCAGCCGCAGGCCTGGTTGGCCAGGCAGGCCAGGCAGGAGCGGAGCGCGGCGCAGGAGGAGTCCGAGCGGAAGGGCTCCAGGAACAGGAAGGAGATCTCCTGGGGGGAGGGGGAGAGAGAGGACGGGTTCGGGCGGGTTCGGGCCAGAGGGGGGCAGGGGGCCGGGCGGGGCGGGACTCACGCTGCCCCCTGGCACGGCCGTCCGGTTCCAGGTCAGCGCCATCTCGCTGGTCTGCCCGCTGCCCGAGGTGTTGAGGTAGCCCTCCGCCTGGATCAGGTACCGGTGCCCGCGGGTCAGGTTCTGGAACAGCCTGGCCCCGCCGGGCCGGGTGAGCAGGCGGCTCTCCTTCTCCTGCTGGGCCTCCCAGTGCCCCACCACCTCCAGCTGAGGGGGAGAGAGGGGGTCAGAGGTCAGGGGTCAGGGGTCACCGCCGCTCCGCTCCGCTCCACGCCCATGTGCTCACCGGCTCCAGGGTGTTGGGGGCTCGGCCCACCCAGGCGGTGAAGTGCAGCCGCTGGATCCGGGCCCAGACCGACACTCTGTCGGGGGGCGAGGGGGACCCCCACAACGGGTGGATGAACCCCCGAAACTGCAGGGTGACGTCCATCTCCGTAGAGGGGTTGAGGGTGATGGAGGTACTGCGCAGGATAGACACCTGAGGGAGAGAGGGGGAGAGAGAGGGAGAGAGAGAGGGAGAGAGGGGGGGGAGAGAGGGGGAGAACGGGGGAGAACAGGCTGTGACTCCCCCAAGACACAGAGAGAGCAGAGCCTCACAGGGGGACAGACACACAGGGGGACAGGAAGGCAGACGGACAGGGGGACAGACACACACAAGAGGATAGGGGGACAGGAAGGCAGACACAAGGGGATAGGGGGACAGACACACACAAGGGGATAGGGGGACAGGAAGGCAGACACACAGGGGGACAGGGGGACAGACACACACAGGGGGACAGGGGGACAGGGGGACAGACACACACAAGGGGACGGGGGACAGGGGGACGGGGGGACCCACCTTGTCCGGCTGCGAGTCGTTGCGGGGGTGCTGGAAGGTGAGCAGGTGCAGCCCGGGGACGAAGCTGGCGGTCTGGCAGGAGGGCAGGGCGGTGAGGAAGCGCGAGCGCTCGCCCCACCAGCCGTGCGCGCCCGAGATCTGGTCCACGCGGCACGCCGAGCGCTCTGCCGCGACACAGGGGTCAGCACAACGGGCCAACGCCACATCGCCGCGCCCACCGCGCCCACCACGCCCCGGCCCCCCCCTCACCTGACACGGGGATGCAGGACTCGTTCTGCACACACCAGCCACAGTCCGCGGGCGCGCGGGGCAGCGAGCCGGCCCTCCCACTGAACACCAGGCAGGACTGACAGTCCGACAGGAACCGCGACAGGCCCAGGCAGCCTGTACTGCCACACTGTGGACAGGAAGAGCACTGCAGTCGGACACCGCCACACACACTGACAGACACTGCCACACTGTGGACAGGAAGAGCACTGCAGTCAGGCACTGCCACACACACACACTGCCACACTGTGGACAGGAAGAGCACTGCAGTCAGGCACCGCCACACACACACACACTGCCACACTGCCACACTGTGGACAGGAAGAGCACTGCAGTCAGGCACCGCCACACACACACACACACTGCCACACTGCCACACTGTGGACAGGAAGAGCACTGCAGTCAGGCACTGACACACACACACACTGCCACACTGTGGACAGGAAGAGCACTGCAGTCAGGCACTGACGCACACACACACACTGCCACACTGTGGACAGGAAGAGCACTGCCGTCAGGCACCGCCACACACACTGACAGACACTGACACACACACACACACACACTGCCACACTGTGGACAGGAAGAGCACTGCAGTCAGGCACTGACACACACACACACACTGCCACACTGTGGACAGGAAGAGCACTGCAGTCGGGCACTGACACACACACACACTGCCACACTGTGGACAGGAAGAGCACTGCAGTCGGGCACTGACACACACACACACTGCCACACTGTGGACAGGAAGAGCACTGCAGTCAGGCACCGCCCCACACACACACACACACACTGCCACACTGTGGACAGGAAGAGCACTGCAGTCGGACCCTGACACACACACACACACTGCCACACTGTGGACAGGAAGAGCACTGCAGTCAGGCACTGACACACACACACACACTGCCACACTGTGGACAGGAAGAGCACTGCAGTCGGGCACTGACACACACACACACTGCCACACTGTGGACAGGAAGAGCACTGCAGTCGGGCACTGACACACACACACACACTGCTACACTGTGGACAGGAAGAGCACTGCAGTCAGGCACCGCCCCACACACACACACACACACTGCCACACTGTGGACAGGAAGAGCACTGCAGTCGGACCCTGACACACACACACTGACACACACACACTGCGGACACACACACTGACACACACACACTGCGGAGACACACACACTGCGGACACACACACACTGCGGACACACACACACTGCGGACACACACACACACACTGCGGACACACACACACACACACTGCGGCCAGGAAGAGCAGACTGACCGGGTCCTGGGGCCGATACGCGCGGCAGCGTCCCTCACACCAGCTGCACTCCGGGTTCCTCAGACAGGCGGCCTCGTCGGGGTGCGCGGCGCACACCGCGCCCTGGAAGAGAGCAGCAGCGCGGCGTGAGCGGGGACGAGGCGCGGGGGAGCGGGGACGAGGCTCGGGGGGGGCCCCCCCGCACGGCGGCCGGCTCGCGCACTCACGGGCTCTCCCGAGTCGCTCCGGACGAACAGGGGCACTTTGAAAGCCACGAGGTCACGCCGCGCCACCCCGCTGTACCCCCCCGCCACCAGGAGGACCCGTCCGTCCATCACCGCGGCAACGTGGGAGTATCGCCCCCGAGCCACACGGGCAGAGTCACCTCCTGAGGAGACAGATGACTGTTACCTCCCCCAGGGGACAGAGAGAGAGACCCTGGGGACAGGGGACAGAGAGAGAGAGAGAGGACTGGGGACAGAGAGAGAGAGAGAGGACTGGGGACAGGGACAGGGACAGGGACAGGGACAGGGACAGGGACAGGGACAGGGACAGGGACAGGGACAGAGAGAGAGAGAGAGAGAGAGAGAGAGAGAGAGAGAGAGAGAGAGAGAGGACTGGGGACAGAGACAGGGAGAAAGAGAGAGAGAGGACTGGGGAGGTGGGGACAGAGGTGAGGGAGTTCATCGTGTCTTGGGGTCTCACTCTGTACTGGTCGGCTCCTCTCTTCCACAGTCACCCACTGGTGACACCCCAAGTGATAGAAGAAGATCTCCTCATCATAACACTTCTCCTCCTGGTAATGGATATGAACATTCCCCCCTGACAGAGAGAGAGGGGTTAATACACACACTGACTGGACACTCCAGTACATTAACACTGCACTGAGAGAGAGAGGGGTTAATACACACACTGACTGGACACTCCAGTACATTAACACTGCACTGAGAGAGAGAGGGGTTAATACACACACTGACTGGACACTCCAGTACATTAACACTGCACTGAGAGAGAGAGAGGGGTTAATACACACACTGACTGGACACTCCAGTACATTAACACTGCACTGAGAGAGAGGGGGGTTAATACAGACACACTGACTGGACACTCCAGTACATTAACACTGCACTGAGAGAGAGGGGTTAATACGGACACACTGACTGGACACTCCAGTACATTAACACTGCACTGAGAGAGAGAGGGGTTAATACAGACACCCTGACTGGACACTCCAGTACATTAACACTGCACTGAGAGAGAGGGGTTAATACAGACACACTGACTGGACACTCCAGCACATTAACACTGCACTGAGAGAGAGAGGGGTTCATACAGACACACTGACTGGACACTCCAGTACATTAACACTGCACTGAGAGAGAGGGGTTAATACAGACACACTGACTGGACACTCCAGTACATTAACACTGCACTGAGAGAGAGGGGTTAATACAGACACACTGACTGGACACTCCAGTACATTAACACTGCACTGAGAGAGAGGGGTTAATACAGACACACTGACTGGACACTCCAGTACATTAACACTGCACTGAGAGAGAGGGGTTAATACAGACACACTGACTGGACACTCCAGTACATTAACACTGCACTGAGAGAGAGAGGGGTTAATACAGACACACTGACTGGACACTCCAGTACATTAACACTGCACTGAGAGAGAGGGGTTAATACAGACACACTGACTGGACACTCCAGTACATTAACACTGCACTGAGAGAGAGAGGGGTTCATACAGACACACTGACTGGACACTCCAGTACATTAACACTGCACTGAGAGAGAGAGGGGTTCATACAGACACACTGACTGGACACTCCAGTACATTAACACTGAACTGAGAGAGAGAGGGGTTCATACAGACACACTGACTGGACACTCCAGTACATTAACACTGCACTGAGAGAGAGAGGGGTTCATACAGACACACTGACTGGACACTCCAGTACATTAACACTGAACTGAGAGAGAGAGGGGTTCATACAGACACACTGACTGGACACTCCAGTACATGAACACTACACTGAGAGAGGGGGGTTAATACAGACACACTGACTGGACACTCCAGTACATTAACACTGCACTGAGAGAGAGAGGGGTTAATACAGACACACTGACTGGACACTCCAGTACATTAACACTGCACTGAGAGAGAGAGGGGTTCATACAGACACACTGACTGGACACTACTGGACACTACTGGACTCACCGTACACCACCATGTAGTTGCCGATGACGGTGGCGGAGTGGAACGCTCTCTCCCGGGGGCCGCTGGCGGGGAACCGGGACCGGAACGAGGTCCAGAAGCGCTTGTCCACGTGGAAGGCGTCGGTGGAGTTCACGCGCACGCTGAAGCGCGCCGTGGTGGGCCGGTGGCCGCCATACACCAGCAGCGTCCGCGACGGCGCGTGGAAGACCATGGAGTGTCCGGCTGCGGCCGGCGATTTACCCCCGGAGGGCCTCACCAGCTCCCACACCGCCCCCTGCAGGCTGAACCGGTACAGTACAGAGGAAAACATGTCTTCATCCGTCCGCCCTGAGAGAGAGGAGAGAGCATCATCATCATCAGAGCTCTAGAGTCACTGTAGAGACACTCAGTCCAGCTCCTCTGTATCTTCACACTCACACTCCTTCATCATCATCAGAGCTGTAGAGTCACTGTAGAGACACCCAGTCCAGCTCATCTGTATCTTCACACTAACACTCCTTCATCATCATCGGAGCTGGAGAGTCACTGTAGAGACACTCAGTCCAGCTCCTCTGTATCTTCACACTAAAACTCCTTCATCATCATCAGAGCTGGAGAGTCACTGTAGAGACACTCAGTCCAGCTCCTCTGTATCTTCACACTAACACTCCTTCATCATCATCAGAGCTGGAGAGTCACTGTAGAGACACTCAGTCCAGCTCCTCTGTATCTTCACACTAACACTCCTTCATCATCATCAGAGCTGGAGAGTCACTGTAGAGACACTCAGTCCAGCTCCTCTGTATCTTCACACTAACACTCCTTCATCATCATCAGAGCTGGAGAGTCACTGTAGAGACACTCAGTCCAGCTCCTCTGTATCTTCACACTAACACTCCTTCATCATCATCAGAGTTGGAGAGTCACTGTAGAGACACTCAGTCCAGCTCCTCTGTATCTTCACACTAACACTCCTTCATCATCATCAGAGCTGTAGAGTCACTGTAGAGACACTCAGTCCAGCTCCTCTGTATCTTCACACTAACACTCCTTCATCATCATCAGAGCTGTAGAGTCACTGTAGAGACACTCAGTCCAGCTCCTCTGTATCTTCACACTAACACTCCTTCATCATCCTCAGAGCTGGAGAGTCACTGTAGAGACACTCAGTCCAGCTCCTCTGTATCTTCACACTCACACTCCTTCATCATCATCAGAGCTGTAGAGTCACTGTAGAGACACTCAGTCCAGCTCATCTGTATCTTCACACTCACACTCCTTCATCATCATCAGAGCTGTAGAGTCACTGTAGAGACACTCAGTCCAGCTCATCTGTATCTTCACACTCACACTCCTTCATCATCATCAGAGCTGTAGAGTCACTGTAGAGACACTCAGTCCAGCTCATCTGTATCTTCACACTGACACTCCTTCATCATCATCAGAGCTGTATAGTCACTGTAGAGACACTCAGTCCAGAAAGTTTGAAGTGTTTCTTACCTCCAAACACATACAAATAGTCATCGACCACGGCTGCCGCGTGATTGGCCAGCCTGGGTGCTCCAGGCGAATCCCACTGGCCAAGCTGCTGCCAGTTATCCTGAAGGGGGCGGTACATCCAGACATCATTGGCCAATGAGCCGTTGGCCAGCTCCCCTCCGAAAATCACCATGCTGCTGTCCCACTCGACCGCAGTGTGAGAGTGTCGGGCAGCCTGTGAGGGACAGACAGAGCAGTACCGTACAGTGTTGAGGGCTGAGGAGCACAGGAGTGAGACGCCGTGTGCGGTGCTGAGAGTGGTGCTCAGCGCTGTCTTACCGGCTGGTACGGGTGTGTTCTCTGTGCCCACAGGTTGGTGGTGAAGTTGTAGCACACCAGGTCTCCCAGTGCGCTGTTCAGATCGAACCCTGAGGCACAAGACAGGCCGGTCAGTGTATGTGACCACAACCCCATCCCCCCTACTCGGACACACACCTGTACACCTGCACACCTGCACACACCTGTATAAACACACACCTGTACACCCGCACACACCTGTACAACACACACACCTATATACACAAACCCACACACCCCCACACACCTGTACACCAGCACACACCTGTACACACCTGTATACACAACCACACACACCTACGCACAAACACATCTATACAAAAGCACACACCTGTACATATGCGTACACACACACATGCACACACGCGCACTCGCACCTCCGAACAGGTAGAGGGCGCCGGTGGCACCGAGATACACCCCAGAGGCCGCAGTTCTGGGAGGGAGGTCAGGGTCACCCTGGCTGACCTCATACCAGCGGCCGGCCCCGTCATTGTCATGGAGACCCAGCTCACAGCTCCGCCCGACGAAGCCCTGACCACACATGCAGCGGTCACCTGCCTGGACACAAGCAAGAGCAAAGAGATACAGACACAGTGCAGAAAAAGGCAACCAACAGCATATACTGGAGTGTCCAGTCAGTGTGTCTGTATTAACCCCTCTCTCTCTCAGTGCAGTGTTAATGTACTGGAGTGTCCAGTCAGTGTGTCTGTATGAACCCCTCTCTCTCTCAGTGCAGTGTTAATGTACTGGAGTGTCCAGTCAGTGTGTCTGTATTAACCCCTCTCTCTCAGTGCAGTGTTCATGTACTGGAGTGTCCAGCTGGTCAGTCTCTCTGTCCTGTCCACTGACCTGTGAGCAGGCTCCATTCAGGCTGCAATGCTGGGTGCAGAGGGGCAGTGTGCAGGCAGGGCCTCCCCAGCCGGGCGGGCAGTGGCAGAGGCCGGAGGAGGGGTCACAGCGGCCGCGGCCCCCACAGGCCCCGGGGCAGAGGGAGAAGGTGTAGGTGGCGTTGAAGCCCAGCAGGTTGTAGTTGGCATCACTGAAGAGATGGAGCAGCATCTGCAGCAGAGCAGAGTCAGGAGAGAGAGAGAGAGCAGAGTCAGGAGAGAGAGAGAGAGAGAGAGAGAGCAGTCAGGAGGTGAGAGAGAGCAGAGTCAGGAGGGGAGAGAGAGAGAGAGAGAGGGCAGAGTCAGGAGGAGAGAGAGAGAGAGAGGGCAGAGTCAGGAGGAGAGAGAGAGGGGTAGAGTCAGGAGGAGAGAGAGAGAGCAGAGTCAGGAGGGGAGAGAGAGAGAGAGAGAGAGAGGGCAGAGTCAGGAGGAGAGAGAGAGAGAGGGCAGAGTCAGGAGGAGAGAGAGAGAGAGGGCAGAGTCAGGAGGAGAGAGAGAGGGGTAGAGTCAGGAGGAGAGAGAGAGAGCAGAGTCAGGCAACATGGTGTGTGCTGTGTTGTTTAGTTGTGCAGTGTCACGTAGTTCATGCAGGGTGGTGAGTGCAGTGTTGTGTAGTTGTGCAGTTACCTTGCCCGAGCTGGCCTCGATGGGCTCGGGCAGTGCGGCGAGTGCAGTGTTGTGTAGTTGTGCAGTTACCTTGCCCGAGCTGGCCTCGATGGGCTCGGGCAGTGTTGTGCCGCTCAGACTGGCCAGCAGGGGGCTGCTGTAGGAGTCACCATCATACACAAACAGGTAGTCGTAGGTGCACTCAGTCTCCATGAAGCTGAAAGTCAGCACTATCCTGTATCCCCTGCCTGGGGCTAGAGAGAGCACACACAACACAAGTTACACAACAGGCTACACGACTCTCGGTCTGCACTGTCAAACAAGAGGCACTGCCCTAACTGCCGTGCTCTACACACAACCCCCTCGCCAGGGCAGCTTCACTGGCCAGCTGACCGAGGGTCCCAGCGACTCCTGTACTGAGCAGCAGAGAGTTTCTAGATCTTCATAGCAGGAATGCACAGAGTCTACAGGACGTCCAGAGTCAGACTGACAATCAAAACCTGGAGCGGATCAGACTGCACTGGGAGTCTGACTGACAGCACTGTCACACCTGGAGCGGATCAGACTGCTGTGCACTGGGAGTCTGACTGACAGCATTGTCACACCTGGAGCGGATCAGGCTGCTGTGCACTGGGAGTCTGACTGACAGCACTGTCACACCTGGGGCGGATCAGACCGCTGTGCACTGGGAGTCTGACTGACAGCACTGTCACACCTGGAGCGGATCAGACTGCTGTCACTGGGAGTCTGACTGACAGCCCTGTCACACCTGGAGCGGATCAGACTGCACTGGGAGTCTGACTGACAGCACTGTCACACCTGGAGCGGATCAGACTGCACTGGGAGTCTGACTGACAGCACTGTCACACCTGGAGCGGATCAGACTGTTGTGCACTGGGAGTCTGACTGACAGCACTGTCACACCTGGAGCGGATCAGACTGCTGTGCACTGGGAGTCTGACTGACAGCATTGTCACACCTGGAGCGGATCAGACTGCTGTGCACTGGGAGTCTGACTGACACACTGTCACACCTGGAGCGGATCAGACTGCTGTGCACTGGGAGTCTGACTGACACACTGACACACCTGGAGCGGATCAGACTGCTGTCACTGGGAGTCTGACTGACAGCACTGTCACACCTGGAGCGGATCAGACTGCTGTCACTGGGAGTCTGACTGACAGCCCTGTCACACCTGGAGCGGATCAGACTGCACTGGGAGTCTGACTGACAGCACTGTCACACCTGGAGCGGATCAGACTGCACTGGGAGTCTGACTGACAGCACTGTCACACCTGGAGCGGATCAGACTGTTGTGCACTGGGAGTCTGACTGACAGCACTGTCACACCTGGAGCGGATCAGACTGCTGTGCACTGGGAGTCTGACTGACAGCATTGTCACACCTGGAGCGGATCAGACTGCTGTGCACTGGGAGTCTGACTGACACACTGTCACACCTGGAGCGGATCAGACTGCTGTGCACTGGGAGTCTGACTGACACACTGACACACCTGGAGCGGATCAGACTGCTGTCACTGGGAGTCTGACTGACAGCAGAGCAGCAGTACGTACCCTCTATCAGCCACTCGCAGTTCCCGTTGACAGAGTAGTTCCGCGGCCCATCTGTCACATAGCCCGGCGACCCGCGGAGGACGTGTCTCTGCCCCTTGCACTCCCCTGCCTGGCCAGGCGGAGGCGCCAGAGAGAGCAGGACCAGGAGAAAGGCAGGGAGGGATGGAGAGGCGGGGGACTGCATCCTGGACCGAGAGGGACAGAGCCAGAGAAAACGTGCTGTTCCTTCACTGACCACCGGGGACCTGGAAGACAGACGGAGTGAGAGGTTATTGGTGAATTTCATTATTTTTATTTGCTTTGGCAACACTGATTGTACCAATCGGTCATGCTAATAAAGCACCTTGAATTAAACTGATCCAGTACATTAACACTGCACTGAGAGAGAGAGGGGTTAATACAGACACACTGACTGGACACTCCAGTACATTAACACTGCACTGAGAGAGAGGGGTTAATACAGACACACTGACTGGACACTCCAGTACATTAACACTGCACTGAGAGAGAGAGGGGTTAATACTGACACACTGACTGGACAATCCAGTACATTAACTCTGCACTGAGAGAGAGGGGTTAATACAGACACACTGACTGGACACTCCAGTACATTAACACTGCACTGAGAGAGAGAGGGGTTAATACACACACACTGACTGGACACTCCAGTACATTAACACTGCACTGAGAGAGAGAGAGGGGTTAATACAGACACACTGACTGGACACTCCAGTACATTAACACTGCACTGAGAGAGAGAGGGGTTAATACACACACACTGACTGGACACTCCAGTACATTAACACTGCACTGAGAGAGAGGGGTTAATACAGACACACTGACTGGACACTCCAGTACATTAACACTGCACTGAGAGAGAGAGGGGTTAATACTGACACACTGACTGGACAATCCAGTACATTAACTCTGCACTGAGAGAGAGGGGTTAATACAGACACACTGACTGGACACTCCAGTACATTAACACTGCACTGAGAGAGAGAGGGGTTAATACACACACACTGACTGGACACTCCAGTACATTAACACTGCACTGAGAGAGAGAGAGGGGTTAATACAGACACACTGACTGGACACTCCAGTACATTAACACTGCACTGAGAGAGAGAGGGGTTAATACACACACACTGACTGGACACTCCAGTACATTAACACTGCACTGAGAGAGAGGGGTTAATACAGACACACTGACTGGACACTACTGGACCGACATATTATGATACCACAGTGGACAACAGTTGGTGTAAAGACTGTGTACGTAAAACTATATTAATTTCTAAAAGCAATGTCCTTTTCTAGTATCTGCACTCTGATCAGCTCCACGAACGCTGGGGCTGTGGGTTATAGGCAGAAACAGAGCTGTTAACCCCGCAGAGCCAGGAAGTCAAATCTAATCAGTTAAAACCCAATCAAGTCACAATCAAACCACAGCTCTGAGCAGGTTTATCAGCGAGAGCAGTCAGGCTCCCCGATGGGATAGCTCACAGCCTGCGATCTGACTGTCTACCAGTCACAACTACACAACACCACTGACACTGCTAGCGATGCTCACAACAACACAACACAATAACACTGACACAGCCAGCGATTACCACAACACAGTATCAATGACACTTCTAGCGATGCTCATAACACAAAACAATACCAATAACACTGCTAGTGATGCTCACAACACCAATAACGCTACTAGCGGTGCTCACAACACCACTAACACTGCTAGCGATTGTCACAATAACACAACACCACTAACACTGCTAGCGATTCTCACAATAACACAACACCACTAACACTGCTAGCGATTCTCACAATAACACAACACCACTAACACTGCTAGCGATTCTCACAATAACACAACACCAATAACACTGCTAGCGATGCTCACAATAACACAACACCAATAACACCGCTAGCCATGAACACAACAGCGCTCACCACTTTCCGAGTCTTCATCCCACCCCGGACTCGCCACCCGATGTGTTCAAAACCGGAGGGTGAAACGAAAACCACAACACCAGAGTCGCGGACGCGACCCCCCGATTGTCTCGCCGCCCGCCGGCCGGCCTCCCCCCCGCCGGCTGCGGGGTGCTGAGTTACTGCGACCCCGGGGACCCGCCGCGGCCTGCGCGCCCGCCGCCGCCGAAGGAAAAAAGACGCAACGAGAAAGAAGCCCGACTCGGCCTGGACACCTGTGTAGGGGCGCCCTGGGCTGGGGCCGACGGGACGGTGATGCCGGAGCCCGTTACCCGCAGTGTTTATGGAGACGCTCCGCGGGGCCGGTTGCTAACAAAGGGACTCGGCTTGGCCACAGCGCCCCCGCTCCGCCGCCTGCTGGACGCAGCCGGTACTGCACGCCGCGCACTGACCGACTCCAGGTCATCACGGTGCTTTAGAGTTTGTGCTTAAGCGACTTTTATCTGGTTTATCACGGGTTCCAGTGTTAATATTCAGGCAGCAGGGAGGCAGAGAGGTCACGGGTTCGAATCCCAGTTAAGACACAGCTGGTGAGGTATGCAAGGTAAAAGGCCTGTGAAGTATTTCACTGAGATCGCTGCAGTGACACTGCCTCAGTTATCTCTGTTAACTGTTCAGTTACACACTCACAGTATCAATAATAAGCGTTTCTATACATATAATACATCTGTCTGGTGTTGTGGCCAGATAACCAGTTGCTACAGGTCTGTATTCACCTGCCTCACAACATTTTTAATTGCACCTTCACGAGGTAGAACAAATGTATTCTGCTCCTGGGATGATTGCTGAATGAATCTCAAGGAATTTAGATTTCTGCTCGTGTGTTAAAGGGGGAGATGTTTTGTACACTGTTTCACGCGCTCCCTTCTCTCTCCTGGAAGAGGGAAGCTTTAGGACAAAACAAAGGTTCTGTTAAAAAACAAATCTCCGGATTATTGTGGGACTGCATCCTGTTCCGTTGTTTACAGGTACTGCAGGTGTCCACCAGGGGGCGCCGCCTGCCTGTCTCACTGCGAGATCGCCCATCATCAGCCAGGATGAGAATCTGTTATATTGGAACAAGTAAAGGTTTATTTCAGGCTAGAAAAGAGAAGAAAAGAAACACAACGTTTCGCCTTGGAGCCTCCTCCAGGTGTGGGAAGAAGATATATTGTCCACATTAACTGGAAATATTCCTTTGGTCCCACTTGGACAGCAATACAGACAAAACATTCAGCAGATGTTGCAGATGTGTACAAGCAACACCATAGAGTACAATACCATACACAACAGAAGAGCTAAGTGTCATGGGGTGAAATCCCAATAATCATGATGTGAAATTACAATGATCACAAGCTGAAATCACAGTAATCACTGTGTATCACAGTAATCACTCAATCTCTCATTAATAATAATACAGTGTGTGATCTGTCCCAGCCTGAGGAACAGTGAGCCTGTCTCTGAATAATAATAATGCAGTGTGTGATCTCCTGTCCCAGCTTGAGGAACAGACAGTGAGCCTGTCGCTCAATAATAATAATACAGTGTGTGATCTCCTGTCCCAGCCTGAGGAACAGACAGTGAGCCTGTCTCTCAATAATAATAATACAGTGTGTGATCTCCTGTCCCAGCCTGAGGAACAGTGAGCCTGTCTCTCAATAATAATAATACAGTGTGTGATCTCCTGTCCCAGCCTGAGGAACAATGAGCCTGTCTCTCAATAATAATACAGTGTGTGATCTCCTGTCCCAGCCTGAGGAACAATGAGCCTGTCTCTCAATAATAATAATAATACAGTGTGTGATCTCCTGCTCATTGGTCATGCCGATAAAGTTCTTTGAACCAGAAAGGCAGAGACAGAGACACAGACAGAAAGACAAAATTAGAGAGAGGCAGAACACCGCACTGGTGTGCAGAAACACAGAAACTCACACCTCCACTTCCTGGCATTTTGTGTGACACAGGTGCCCACAAGAAACCCAGAGAAACTGCAGACCCTAAAGAAACACAACCCCTCCACCCAGCCAGTCCTGCAAGACAGAGGCAGAGACAAGAATGACAGACACATGCGAGCAGGCCAGGAAACCAGCACACAGACACTGCACCTCACAGCGCCAGGGTTCTGGGTTTGACTGAGGCACCTGTCTGTGTGGAGTCTGCATGTTCTCCCCAAGTTTGTGTGCGTTTTCTACAGATGCCCTGATTTCCTTCCACTGTCCAAAAAAATGCCACCTGTGCAGTCTATGGTCAGTGTGTATGTGTGAGAGTTTCAGTGTGTCAGTGTGTCAGTGTGTCAGTGTGTCAGGGTATCAGTGTGTCATGGTATCAGTGAGTGTGTGAATGAGAGAGACAGGAAGTAGAGGAAGTGGTTGCTGTGCATTGCTCACCTGTGCTTAGCTGAGCAGCCCAGGGGTGGAAGATATACTGTAGCTCTCTGCAGAGGGCAGGCAGTACCTGCCACATGCACGGGAAGGTCCTACCCATTAATGAACAAGCCTTATTAACAGTTAGAACACAGAGACAAGGAAAACCTTCTTCAGGTCCTTCAGGTCCGTGGAGTCTTCACCTGAGGAAGGCCCCACAGCCCAAACATTGTTACTTGTTCCTTTGCGTGCTGACGCAGCTCCCCACCTGAGTTATGAATAATAATTACTCCTATTATTGGGTAGGTGTTATCCTACCCCTTGGTAGAGGCCAGGGGGACGTCTGGCCAGGACGCCAGCTTGTACTGTAGCCGCCCTCCCTTGCTGTCTGCTCCCCGGGGCTCAGGGGACCTGTCTCTGCACCAGCGGCTCTGGACACGCTCCGGTCGCCAGGGGAATGGGACCATCCAGCAGAGCCCGGAGGAGCAGGCTGCTCCGCTGGGGCCTGAGAACCGCCACCGGCGGACTCCGGCGCACGCCCTGCGGGCACGCAGCTGCCTGTCATTCTGGCGATGACACACAGAGAGACAGCGGGGGCAAGATGCACCGATCGTTTGGGTTGCAAAGCACCCGTTTCCAAGGATGACGGAAGCAGAAGAAAATGCAGTCGCCTGCTCTCTGGAGAAATGAGAAAAGTGAAGTTTGGCAGCAGAAGGAAGACTGACAAATACTGAGAAACAGAAAGCTAAGAGTTAATACAGACACACTGACTGGACACTCCAGTACATTAACACTGCACTGAGAGAGAGAGGGGTTCATACAGACACACTGACTGGACACTCCAGTACATTAACACTGCACTGAGAGAGAGGGGTTCATACAGACACACTGACTGGACACTCCAGTACATTAACACTGCACTGAGAGAGAGAGGGGTTAATACAGACACACTGACTGGACACTCCAGTACATTAACACTGCACTGAGAGAGAGAGGGGTTCATACAGACACACTGACTGGACACTCCAGTACATTAACACTGCACTGAGAGAGAGAGGGGTTAATACAGACACACTGACTGGACACTACAGTACATTAACACTGCACTGAGAGAGAGGGGTTAATACAGACACACTGACTGGACACTCCAGTACATTAACACTGCACTGAGAGAGAGGGGGGTTCATACAGACACACTGACTGGACACTCCAGTACATTAACACTGCACTGAGAGAGAGGGGTTCATACAGACACACTGACTGGACACTCCAGTACATTAACACTGCACTGAGAGAGAGGGGTTAATACAGACACACTGACTGGACACTCCAGTACATTAACACTGCACTGAGAGAGAGAGGGGTTCATACAGACACACTGACTGGACACTCCAGTACATTAACACTGCACTGAGAGAGAGGGGTTAATACAGACACACTGACTGGACACTCCAGTACATTAACACTGAACTGAGAGAGAGAGGGGTTCATACAGACACACTGACTGGACACTCCAGTACATGAACACTACACTGAGAGAGGGGGGTTAATACAGACACACTGACTGGACACTCCAGTACATTAACACTGCACTGAGAGAGAGAGGGGTTAATACAGACACACTGACTGGACACTCCAGTACATTAACACTGCACTGAGAGAGAGAGGGGTTCATACAGACACACTGACTGGACACTCCAGTACATTAACACTGCCCTGAGAGAGAGAGGGGTTAATACAGACACACTGACTGGACACTCCAGTACATTAACACTGCACTGAGAGAGAGAGGGGTTAATACAGACACACTGACTGGACACTCCAGTACATTAACACTGCCCTGAGAGAGAGAGGGGTTAATACAGACACACTGACTGGACACTCCAGTACATGAACACTGCACTGAGAGAGAGAGGGGTTCATACAGACACACTGACTGGACACTCCAGTACATGAACACTGCACTGAGAGAGAGAGGGGTTCATACAGACACACTGACTGGACACTCCAGTACATTAACACTGCACTGAGAGAGAGAGGGGTTAATACAGACACACTGACTGGACACTCCAGTACATGAACACTGCACTGAGAGAGAGAGGGGTTAATACAGACACACTGACTGAACACTCCAGTACATTAGCACTGCAGTGAGAGAGAATTACATGCACAGCACAACTAAAAATATGCAGTAATAATTAGAAAGAATACACATACTGTGCTGTATGTAATACAGAGGGTGAAATTTAGTGCTGCAAAGTTCTTTTGCATAATTTCGATTCTGTTTCTGGTCTGATTTTGCGCTGGAGAGCTGCGGAATGGAGAAGTGTGTCCCCTGCCACTCTCCGGTCTAACTTCTCCTTTGCAGGCTGGGCGGAAATCTTAGCCTGCCTCCCCTGTCTTGTCTGCCAAAGGGCCTGCTCTCGCACAGCTGTCACGCCAGGGCAGGAAACGGGGCAGGGAGGAGGGGAGGTTTTCTGGGCTGTGTTGCTGTATTTCTGGAGTATGTTGCTGTGTTCGTGGGCTCTGTTGCTCTGTTTCTGTGCTGTGTTGCTGTGTTGCTGGTTGCCATGTTTCTGGGCTGTAATGCTGTGTTTTCTGGGCTGTGTTGCCGTGTTTCTGGGCTGTGTTGTTGTGTTGCTGTGTTGCCGTGTTTCTGGGCTGTGTTGTTGTGTTGCTGTGTTGCCATGTTTCTGGGCTGTGTTGTTGTGTTGCTGTGTTGCCATGTTTCTGGGCTGTGTTGTTGAGCTGCTGTGTTGCTGTGTTTCTGAGCTGTAATGCTGTGTTTTCTGGGGTGTGTTGTTGTGTTGCTGTGTTGCCATGTTTCTGGGCTGTGTTGTTGTGTTGCTGTGTTGCCGTGTTTCTGGGCTGTGTTGTTGTGCTGCTGTGTTGCCGTGTTTCTGGGCTGTGTTGTTGTGTTGCTGTGTTGCCGTGTTTCTGGGCTGTGTTGTTGTGTTGCTGTGTTGCCGTGTTTCTGGGCTGTGTTGTTGTGTTGCTGTGTTGCCGTGTTTCTGGGCTGTGTTGTTGTGTTGCTGTGTTGCCATGTTTCTGGGCTGTGTTGTTGAGCTGCTGTGTTGCTGTGTTTCTGAGCTGTAATGCTGTGTTTTCTGGGGTGTGTTGTTGTGTTGCTGTGTTGCTGTGTTTCTGAGCTGTAATGCTGTGTTTTCTGGGCTGTGTTGTTGTGTTGCTGTGTTGCCATGTTTCTGGGCTGTGTTGTTGTGTTGCTGTGTTGTCGTGTTTCTGGGCTGTGTTGTTGTGCTGCTGTGTTGTCATGTTTCTGGGCTGTGTTGTTGTGTTGCTGTGTTGCCGTGTTTCTGGGCTGTGTTGTTGTGTTGCTGTGTTGCCGTGTTTCTGGGCTGTGTTGTTGTGTTGCTGTGTTGCCGTGTTTCTGGGCTGTGTTGTTGTGTTGCTGTGTTGCCGTGTTTCTGGGCTGTGTTGTTGTGCTGCTGTGTTGCCGTGTTTCTGGGCTGTGTTGTTGTGCTGCTGTGTTGTGGTGCTGTATGACCATGCTGGAGGAGGCGATCTCTGTCCCTCAGTGCGATAGACAGGGCTGTGTGTGTCGGGCTCGGCAGGGGCCCTGCACAAGGACAGGAGCAGCTCCGTGTCTCTGCAGGGGGGAGCCCATGCGAGGGAGTTGTTTCTGTGTTCCTCTCTCTCCGCTCTCCTCTCTTGCTCACTCGCTTGGTGTGTCAGTGGGTGTTTAGTGGGTTTTGCAGATACCACAAAACTGCAAATGCACCAACCCTGCACTTCGACACCATCACCTGCCCCCCCTCCCTCGTCCCTGCCTCCCTTCTGCCCCTGTCCGGCCCTGTGACCCCAGTATCACCCCCTCTCCCCACTCCTGCTCGCTGGCCCCTTCCGCCCACACTGCCCCCCTGCCCCTCTGCCCTTCTGCCCCACTGCCCCACGCCCTCTCTCAAACTCTGTCCTAACTGCCCCACTGCCCCACGCCCTCTCTCAAACTCTGCCCATCTGCCCCCCTGCCCCCCTGCCCCTCTGCCCTTCTGCCCCACTGCCCCACGCCCTCTCTCAAACTCTGTCCTAACTGCCCCACTGCCCCACGCCCTCTCAAACTCTGCCCCACGCCGACTCTCAAACTCTGCCCATCTGCCCCCTCTGCCCCCCTCCCCCTGGCGACCTCTGCCATCTCTGCCCCCTCCCCCTCTCAGGCTGAGAGTGAAACCACAGCTGCTCAGCCCAGCCAGAGGTGTGAAATAAACAGGTAACGACTGTGCAAACAGTGCGAAAGGCAGCAGGCAGGGGACCAGAAAGATTCACAAGCAGAGCCGAGAGAGAGCAGGTGTGAAAAGACAGAGACAGAGGAGGGGGAGGGACAGAGATCAAGAGATTCCGATAAACATCTAGATCAGAGAATGATTAGAGAGCCCAAGCATCCGACCGACAGAGAGACAGAAACACAATAAATAACCCCGTTCATACTGCACTGAGCAGGTTAATACACTGACTGGACACTGCACTGAGAGAGGTTAATACACTACATTAACACTGCACTGAGGGAGGTTAATACACTAAATTAACACTGCACTGAGGGAGGTTAATACACTACATTAACACTGCACTGAGGGAGGTTAATACACTACATTAACACTGCACTGAGCAGGTTAATACACTAACTGGACACTGCACTGAGAGAGGTTAATAGACTACATTAACACTGCAGTGAGAGAGAGGGGTTAATACAGACACACTGACTGGACACTCCAGTACATTAACACTGCACTGAGAGAGAGGGGTTAATACAGACACACTGACTGGACACTCCAGTACATTAACACTGCACTGAGAGAGAGAGGGGTTAATACAGACACACTGACTGGACACTCCAGTACATCAACACTGCACTGAGAGAGAAAGGGGTTAATACAGACACACTGACTGGACACTCCAGTACATTAACACTGCACTGAGAGAGAGAGGGGTTCATACAGACACACTGACTGGACACTCCAGTACATCAACACTGCACTGAGAGAGAAAGGGGTTAATACAGACACTAGACTCTACAGAGGGAGAAAGAATGAAAGAAAGACTCATACAGAAAGACAGATATGATGTGAGACATGGTGTGATGAGTTTCTCACCTCTCTTCTGATATGTCTGCAGCGATGCCCTGTCTCTGGGATGAGCCCTGACTGGGCTCCAGGTCAAGAAATCAGAAAGAAATCATCAGTCAGCTGCCAGGAGCTGTGCTGCTGCTCCTCCTCTAGTTCAGCGGCTCACTGATCCACCAGGACCTCTCCAGTCACCAGTGCTTGTCTCTGCTCCCTGCCGCCAGGAAGCTCCACTCTCAACCTCTGTGCAGCACCGAGGAACAGGACATGATCCCCATGTCTGGGCTGACCCAGGCTGAGAGGAGAATAAATCTGAAATCAGCTCCTCACTATTTTTATAGATTTACTCCCAGTAAGGTCACCAGCTTGAAATCTTAAGCGCCTGTAGCTGGCCAATCCTGGAGCGGATCAGACTGCTGTGCACTGGGAGTCTGACTGACAGCACTGTAACAACTGGAGCGGATCAGACTGCTGTGCACTGGGAGTCTGACTGACAGCACTGTCACACCTGGAGCGGATCAGACTGCTCTCACTGGGAGTCTGACTGACAGCACTGTCACACCTGGAGCGGATCAGACTGCTGTCACTGGGAGTCTGACTGACAGCACTGTCACACCTGGAGCGGATCAGACTGCTGTGCACTGGGAGTCTGACTGACAGCCCTGTCACACCTGGAGCGGATCAGACTGCTGTCACTGGGAGTCTGACTGACAGCACTGTCACACCTGGGGCGGATCAGACCGCAGTGCACTGGGTGCCAAGGGGATGCACAGTGACAGAGTCATGTTGAGGGTTGGGGTTAACACTCTGGACTCTGGTGTTTCTGTCAGTGAAGACAAGCCTGTGTGAGAGGAGATGGCGTGTCTTCTTGTCCTGACGGACAAGTTCAATCTTCTGGAAGCTTCCCCAAAGAGTGGGAACTGCGAAGGATGGAGAACAGGAGGCCCTTCTTTACACAAACGGTGGCAGGTGTTTGGAACAGGCTGCTCAGTCAGGCCCTTGGAACAGGATTCCCTAGTCCTCACTCTCCAAGGTCCTGTGTATGAACCCCGGCCCGCAAGCAGCCCTCTGCCTGTCCCCACAGAGAGGAAGCACAGGTCCACCTGCAGGAACTTGGTGTCTTTATCAGGCTGTGGTTTCTCAGACACAACCCAGGATGACTGAAACCCACCAGCACACACTCTGCCTCAGCTTACTCCACCCCCCCCGCGCTCCTCTCGTCCACGCCCAGTGGGTCTTGATGTTTCCTGTAACCTAAACTCTGCACCTCCCCCTCCACACGCACTCACTCAAACAGGGGCCCTCATCTCCAGCCAGTCACACTGCCTCTTCCTGGCTGACCCACTGATCCTGATCTGTCAGGGAGTGTGTGTCAGTGATCTGTGACTCTACACTCTCAGCTCTGTGCTGGTGTCTCCATAGCAGGGTCAGTGTGTGTGTCTGTGATCTGTGACTCTACACTCTCAGCTCTGTGCTGGTGTCTCCATAGCAGGGTCAGTGTGTGTGTCTGTGATCTGTGACTCTACACTCTCAGCTCTGTGCTGGTGTCTCTATAGCAGGATCAGTGTGTGTGTCTGTGATCTGTGACTCTACACTCTCAGCTCAGTGCTGTTGTCTCTATAGGCTCTATAACAGGTTCTGTATCTGTGTGTCTCACTGTCTGTGTCTTTGATCTGTGACTGCGCTCTCAGTTCTGCGTTCATGTCTCTGTGCTACAGCAGGAGGCAAACCACAGATCGTGTTTCAGAGAACTCAGAGTTCCTGCTGTTGTTCTTCAGTTTTGTTCTGTCAGTCCACAGCACTTCTTAGAATCAGAGCTTCAAACGTCCTTCACTTAAGTCTCTGCTCCGTCAGAGGTAATTGAGAAATAAGGATGCTTTCTGTTGAACAACACATTGTGTTTGTGTTCAATGAACTGATGCTGATGGAGAGGTGGGGCAATAATTCTCTTAGTCATAGCAACATCTACAGCTACAAAAAACAGCTGCCCTGCCCCCTTTAATAACAAGGGGTAGGGGTACAGAGTGACCCAGACTGGACCGGTGAGCTCTGGACTGTAGGGGTACAGTGTGACCCAGACTGGACCAGCGATCTCTGGACTGTAGGGGTACAGTGTGACCAAGACTGGACCGGCGAGCTCTGGACTGTAGGGGTACAGTGTGACCCAGACTGGACCAGTGATCTCTGTACTGCAGGGGTACAGAGTGACCCAGACCAGACTGGAACCAGTGATCTCTTAATTGTAAGGTTACAAAATGATATTTGTGTAATATATTTGTTAATTAATATTGACATACATTACTTTTCTGTTATATTGTTTTATTCAATACAATACAGACACAATAGCCTAGAAACACCCAGAAATAACCACCACAACAGGAAAGTGTACTAAATGACTGTGCTGGTTAATTATTAGTTGATTGAGGCTGAAACAGCCGCAACCCTGATTAAAAAATGGTGCATCTTGTGTTTATTGCAGAAGACCAACTCTCTGCAAGTCAGTAAGAAAAGTTTATGAATGACTTCCTCTTGCTCGCCCTGTGCTCGCTCTCTCTCTCTCGCTCTCTCGCTCTCTCTCTCAGGCTCGGGCGCTGCGCTCTGACTCAGGGGAGTCGGCTCTCGAACCCACTCGAGTCAGTCTCTCGCCACGCATCCCCGCACTCCCTGTGCTCCCCTGCTCGCGGGGAAACTGGAATATTCCGCCCTGACTTCCGGCCGCCTGCCCAGCTGACCTGCTGACCGCAGCCTGGGGCGATGGACAGCTCAGACAGCATGGTGAGTCTGAACTCCTCTCTCCTCTCTCCACCGCCGCGCCACGGTGACACTGAGCTTCAGCAGGGTGCCGGAGTGTCCGCTGTCTCCTCTGGCTCCCCGTCAGCCCGAGCGCAGCAGTGCGGCGGGGCTGGCCGAGGAGAACTGACCACGCCGGTGGTCAGAGTCCCGAGCTCGGCAGGGACAAACCTTCTCTGGGCCCGTCACGTCTCGTGCAGCGAACACCTGCCATGTCAAAACACATGAATGGGCGCATACCACTATACCACTATCCTACTATACTCTGACACGCTATAACACTGCTGTACCACTACACTAAACCATGCTATACTGTACCTCTATACCACACAACACTACATTATAATAATAATAATAAACTTTATTTTATATAGCGCCTTTAAAGGTGGCTTCTCAAAGCGCTTTACAGGATGACAATAACAATAAATAAGAAGACTAATTTGACAAAATATAACTGGTGCTGCACCACTATCCTACACTGTTCACTCCAGTAACTCCAGTACCACCAGTACCATGCTGTACCTCTATACTACACCACTCTATACCTCTATACTATCCCACTGTACATCCACACAATATAAGTGGTACTATACAACTATACTACACCACGCTACACCACTGGTACTATACTGCTATACTACACCACTCTAGACTACAGCGCTTTGTATAACCCACATGAAGCATCACACAGTAGGTGCAGGACACACATTTATTGCAGGGCGCTGTGTCTGGGGCTCCGAGGTGGTTTGACACTCTGAGATCATCACACACTAAATTTAGACAGCTTCTAAATACAGTTCATGTGCCCATTATAAAACCACATCATTTGCTGAAGTGAGACCAAGGGCTGTTGGTAACTGCGATCACACCCTGTAAATCTGTAGTTTTTCTCTGTGATTCCCAGCCCCATCAGGAACAGACCCTACCTGACGGGGCTCTGTCAGTGTCACCCACAGCCAGTGTCCAGAGTGACTGCAACACAGCTCTCTGTGCCTTAACCTGATCTCACTGGGCTTTACTGCACTGGACTGAGATTTTACC
The DNA here is from genome assembly GCF_059453375.1 of Lepisosteus platostomus. Lineage (NCBI taxonomy): Eukaryota > Metazoa > Chordata > Actinopteri > Semionotiformes > Lepisosteidae > Lepisosteus > Lepisosteus platostomus. The sequence goes on along the minus strand of NC_142636.1, from coordinate 14,238,293 downwards.
CTGATGTCACTGGGCTTTACTGCACTGGACTGAGATTTTACCTTGATCTCATTGTGATTTACTGCACTGTACTGTGCTTTTACCCTGATCTCACTGTGATTAACTGCACTGTACTGTGATTTTACCCTGATCTCATTGTGATTTACTGCACTGTACAGTGCTTTTACCCTGATCTCACTGTGATTAACTGCACTGTACTGTGATTTTACCCTGATCTCACTGTGATTTACTGCACTGTACAGTGCTTTTACCCTGATCTCACTGTGATTTAGTGCACTGTATTGTGATTTTACCATGACAGGACAGTGAAGCTCATGTAAAATAAACCTTTTCGTGTTGGCAAATATACACACGTTTATACAGAAAAATATATTTCTGTTTTTATTTTTACTGCGCTGAACTGAGATTTTACTCTGTTCTCGGCAGGAGTTCTCATCTTCATGCAACTTTTGGTGTTATAAGGGAAGACATTTTCCTGTCTCCAAAATCGCCTGAAATTAATTAACTAGAACGTCTTATCTCCAGAGCTATAAAACCACTGACCAGTCGGCGCCGCTCAGTAGTAACGGGACCGAAACAAATGTTCACCCCGAAGAGGCGAAAGTGAAGAAATCCGGCTATATCTGCAGGAGGAGATGTGGGAGAGCTTGCAGGTGATCTACAGGACAGCCGTGCTGATCATCTACTCACACTTATCATACGCACAGGGGCAATGCGGCATAATAATAATAATAATAATAATAATAATAATAATAATAATACCACCTAACACAGCCCCACCTGGATCATTCACCAGTCCGCTCCCCACACACCAACTCTCGACGGGGAGGAGAGCAGAGTGATGGAGCCAGTTCAGATTATTAGGAGGCCATGACTGGTAAAGACCAGGGGGGAAATTTGGCCAGGACACTGGGGTAACACCCCTACTCTTTTAGAGAAACGCCCTGGGATTGTTAATGACCACAGAGAGTCAGGACCTCGGTTTTACATCTCATCCGAAGGACGGCGCCTTTTCACAGTGTAGTGTACCCGTCACTATACTGGGGCATTAGTATTGTCATTTTATTCTGCGGCTCCTGGTTCAGCCCAGAAATAAACTTTCTGATGTTGCGTCACTTCTCCACTTGCCGCACGTACAGTAGATGTGTTTATTCCAGTCTTTCTGTCTCAATTCCGCGACGCGCAGACCAGGGCTACACCGGCGCCTCTTCTGCATTCCAGTCCGAAATACGCAGCGGCAGCACAAACGCTGACGGGCTGGTAAAGTGCTAAAAAAAAATCAATATAACTCAATCGGGGGAAATTCCCGCTGGTGTCAGAAACGGTTCAAAAACGTCCATTTCGACGTGTTTCAAAAGGAAATGCGCCATCAAACGGAAAACACACTTAAACAGCGAATCACTAAAAATACAGACATTTGCTTCACATTTGAAGCCCGCAGCTCGACTTCATTAACATAAACTGTTACACAACATTATTACTATTATCATAACAGTGCTTCTGCAGAATCAACGCGAGCTTCTAAATTTTGCTGTGCAATCAAAAATCCCCCCAAATTGTGATGCTTTTTCAAAAAATGAATTTTAAACTACTTTATAGACATAAACTGGAGTCGCATATTGTGGATTTACAGTGATCCAAGTTAAATATGTCCTTACAAGGGCCTGAAAAATAATACATCTGTAGACTCAGAAATACATTAATATAAACGCATAAAAAGCAATAAATATATTGCTTAATTTATTATTTTAAAGTATCATTTAGTATAGGAGTGTCATATTCAAACCCTCCAATTAAAGACGAGATGAATCTGAGGCCGGGCTTGTTGACAACATAGACGTGAATACTGATCTCTTAATCTGAGTTTTATTTTAATTTACTTGCATGTCCAAAATAAAACCGTGATATATTTAAAAATAAAACCGTGGTGTTGTTCCATCACCAACAGGAAGGCATGAGAAGCCATTCAGAAGCCGTAAACTTGACGACTGACGGGCGAGCCGCAACGCAGTACACGCGCTGTAAGCAATCACAGCGCGCAGGGGTGTCTTCTGGTTCCTTCTCATGCGGTGTTCTTACTGACGCCACTAACCGCCTCTCTTCGGACCCCTGACCGGGCTGCCAGCGGCCGCGGGTCCGAGGAGGAGCAGGTGACGGCTCAGGCGAAGGAAGAGGCTCAGAGGAGGACAGGAGGGCGGCGGTCGGGGGGCGGGTGGAAGATGTGGGAGAGCCCTGTCTTGCGTTCGCACCGCCGGCGCCCCGGGGAGGCCGCAGGTACACGCAGAGGACCATTCGCCTTGTTTCCCCCGCGCAGCGTCACCCGGTGGCCTCGGCCTGGGCGGGCTCCACCCGAGCCGGGCCCTCGCTTCGGGGGAGAAGCCCCAGCGCTGCAGCCGCTCATTTTATTGCATTTTTGTTTTTTGTTTGTTAAAAAAAGAAAATCGACGGGCGGTTCGTCATCGGGTTGTCGGTTTCAGTCGCCCCGCCGTGCCTGACTGTGAACGGCGTAGCCCAACGCGTGGAACGGGACCAGTATACTGGTGTTCGGGTGTGGCTGTCGTGCAGTCGCCGGCCCGGCCCGGCCGCTGGGCTCTCTCTCTCTCTCGCCGGTGACGGGGGGAAATTTCCTCCTCGCCCTGGGTTTCGGAGAAGTGACTCATTCCGAGAGCTGCGTTCAGAAACGCGTGCCATTCAGAGGACTCTCGCACCCAACGCCGGGTTTACTCGTCAGATTGAGCCATACTGGTTCCACAGATGACTGGAGACCCAGCCCCCGGAGTGCACTAATTGCATTCACCACATCATAGTACCTTAATCCACAGATTGCATCAGACTCTCCAGATCACACGCTAGATATTCACCACATCATGACCACTCTGTTCCTCTTCTTACTCTGAATCTGTTTCCCATATTGCACCACTCTTAATCTCCTTATTCGCTCCACTCCTGGTTCCGAGCTCAGACCCCTTCCCTCGGCTTCCGGACAGCAGGTCCCAGAACCCCCCGCGGCCCGACAGCCTCCTCCTCCCAGCAGCGCGGACACGCGTGGAGCTCGCAGGGGTCGCGAGAGCGCCGTGGTGTGATTATAAAGAGTCCGGCGAAGAGACAAAGACGGTCGCTCCCTGTACAGAGCGAAGTGTGGGGCTGTGGACTGACCACAGAACGCGAGGAATGTCGCTCAGAAATCACTTTTCACCGGGGACACCGGCATCCAAAACTGCCTGGCTTCTCCTCCTGGCTGGCGGACGAGGAGCCCCGAACCCTGCTCAGGAGCAGGAGGCTTGAGACAACTGCCACGGGAGGCGTTTGAGTTCGGCTGGTATCCTAATGATGGTGATGACGTGCAGCTCTGCGAGATTGACCTGGCATTATTATCCCTCTCCATTTCAAGACTGTGAACAAAGTGCCTTTGTCGTGTCATCTTTTTCAGACAAGAGAGACGCAGTCCCTGTGTGTGCAGTGCATGTAATACTGTTCTGCAGTGTGTGTGAGACAGAGAGTCACTGCACTGTTAACTCACACTGCTGGACAGATAGAGACATAAAGTACAAACCCTGTGTGTGCAGTGCATTTAATACTGTTCTGCAGTGTGTGTGTGAGACAAGAGTCACTGCACTATTAACTCACACTGCTGGACAGATAGAGACATATAGTACAAACCCTGTGTGTGCAGTGCATTTAATACTGTTCTGCAGTGTGTGTGTGAGACAAGAGTCACTGCACTGTTAACTCACACTGCTGGACAGATAGAGACATATAGTACAAACCCTGTGTGTGCAGTGCATTTAATACTGTTCTGCAGTGTGTGTGAGACAGAGTCACTGCACTGTTAACTCACACTGCTGGACAGATAGAGACACACAGTACAGCCCCTGTGTGTGCAGTGCATGTAATACTGTTCTGCAGTGTGTGTGAGACAGAGAGTCACTGCACTGTTAACTCACACTGCTGGACAGAGCTCATGGTTGTGATCACGATCATGAGTGTGAGTGTGTTCCTCTGCCCTCCTGGGCCTCACTGTTCCTGTCTGCCCAGTCCCGCTCTCCCACTGCCTGTCTGACTCCCAGCTTTCCCCCTGCAGTACGATGGAGGAAAGATCACCCTATACGATGAGGATTTGTGGAGCTTGTTCGACAACGACACTGAAAACAACACCTACGACGACTCCTGCTGTGAAGGCCTGGGGGATGTCTGCACCCAGGGGGTCGGCCTCGGGTTCCAGAGGCTCTTCCTGCCGGCGCTGTACTCCGTGGCGCTGGTGCTGGGCGTGCTGGGCAACGGGCTGGTGATCGCGGTGCTGTGCCAGTTCCGCAGGGGCTGGAGCGTCACCGACACCTTCATCCTGAACCTGGCCCTGGCCGACACCCTGCTGGTCGTCACGCTGCCCTTCTGGGCCGCAGAGGCTGCGAGGGGCTGGATCTTCGGCACGGGCATGTGTAAGATCCTGGGAACGATCTTCAAGGTGAGTCTTGAGACTGGACAACAGGGTTGATGTACTGGAGTGTCCAGTCAGTGTGTCTGTATGAACCCCTCTCTCTCAGTGCAGTGTTAATGTACTGGAGTGTCCAGTCAGTGTGTCTGTATTAACCCCTCTCTCTCTCAGTGCAGTGTTAATGTACTGGAGTGTCCAGTCAGTGTGTCTGTATTAACCCCTCTCTCTCAGTGCAGTGTTAATGTACTGGAGTGTCCAGTCAGTGTGTCTGTATGAACCCCTCTCTCTCAGTGCAGTGTTAATGTACTGGAGTGTCCAGTCAGTGTGTCTGTATTAACCCCTCTCTCTCTCTCAGTGCAGTGTTAATGTACTGGAGTGTCCAGTCAGTGTGTCTGTATTAACCCCTCTCTCTCTCAGTGCAGTGTTAATGTACTGGAGTGTCCAGTCAGTGTGTCTGTATTAACCCCTCTCTCTCTCAGTGCAGTGTTAATGTACTGGAGTGTCCAGTCAGTGTGTCTGTATTAACCCCTCTCTCTCTCAGTGCAGTGTTAATGTACTGGAGTGTCCAGTCAGTGTGTCTGTATTAACCCCTCTGTCTCCTTCTCTCAGGTCAACTTTTTCTGTGGCATTTTCCTCCTTGCCTGCATCAGCCTGGACCGCTACCTGTCCATCGTTCACGCTGTCCACATGTACTCCCGCCGCAAGCCCTGGGCCGTGCGGGTCAGCTGTCTGTGCGTCTGGACGCTGTGTTTCCTGCTGGCTGTGCCTGACCTGCTCTTCCTGGAGGCTCTGTCAGATAGCCGCCGAGGGGGCAGGGTGGAGTGCTCCCACAACTACCTGCGCTTCACCAACAACTCCAGCGACTGGCGCCTGGCCTCCCGCGCGGTCTACCACGTGATGGGCTTCTTCGCCCCCTCGCTGGTCATGGTCTACTGCTACGCCTGCATCCTGTTCACTCTGAGGAAGTCGCAGGGCGCCCAGAAGCAGAAGGCCATCCGGATCATCCTGGCCCTGGTGGTGGCCTTCTTCCTGTGCTGGACGCCCTACAACCTGACCCTGCTGGCCGACACGCTCCACTCCCAGAGCAACATCAGCGACAACTGCGGCCGGCGCACGGCCCTGGACATCTCCCTGGTGGCCACCTCCTCGCTGGGCTACCTGCACTGCTGTCTCAACCCCATCCTCTACGCCTTCGTGGGCGTCAAGTTCCGCCGCAACCTGCTGGAGCTCCTGCGCGCCCTGGGCTGCAAGATCAAGGGCCACGCCCGGCCGAAGCCGGCCTCGTCCTCCGCCACTCGCCGGACCTCCATGTGGTCCGAGTCCGGGGACGTGTCCTACTCCACCGGGATCTGAAGGAGGGCAGGGCGGGCAGCGGGGGGCGGGGGGAGTGGGAACTGTCCGCGCCTGGGGGCAGGGAGGACAGCGATCCAGGCTGGGAGTCGTATCCGTCTGTTAAACCCATCTCTGCCTGTGGCCCCCGACCCGGGCGACGTCTCGCCAGAAGCTCTCTGGCCCAGACTGGCGGGGAGAGTCACCCCCTGCAGTCTAACCCTGAGGAATGGCTTTTGGAGAGCAGACACCAACTTAAGCAGAATAAGAAGAACGCAACAAGTCCTTAAGAGAAACCTTTTTTTCTTAATTTTTAAAAAGTTACTTTTCTAAAAATGTCAAGGAAATGAATGCCAGGTGCTAGGGATACTGTGTTTTGTATCTGTGGGCTCAGTGCCAATCTTTTAGAATATGAATCTATGCTGTACATTGCTGAAATGTAAATACATAATATGCTGTATATATGTGTTTCTGAAGCTAAAATTGTACCTTTATTTCTTTTAAACACAGATGTTTGCACAAAACAGAGCAGACTCAGAGACTCAGGCTCAGATTCAGGCTCAGGCTTAGTCTCGGAGACTCGGAGACTCAGGCTCTGTGCAAAGTCTGACACACAAGCTTATTAATGGAGGTGACCTGTATCACAGGGCTGTGGGGGAAACTGGGTTATCCTGCTGTTGATTGCTTGAGGGGAGGGGATCGCATTTAATGGGGTAGAGGGGTGGGGTGGGGTCTCTTGACCTGTTGCTAAATATATATATAGTGCAGAATATATCACTTTTCTATGTTTCTTCCACACATTTGAGCTCAATAAAGTCTAACTATCTTTGCCCCCTGTGTATCTCAACGCTGGCCTTTGTGGGGAGGGGGGGTTAGGCTGGGAAAGAGTGAAGGGGGGGTCTGACTCTTTGGGATCTCCCAGGGAAGAAGCCGGAGGAGATTCTGGGATCCAGGAGCTGCACCGGAGCCACCGGACAAGAAGTCCAGGGTGGAGAGCAGGGAGATCCGGTCATCCCGAGACTTTCCGAGGGTTACGGGACTTTGTTTCGGTTCCAGGCGCCCTGTCAGAGCTCTCCTCGGAGAGAGGGACACGTCGGAGGAGAGGCGAGAAACGCTGATGTGTTTCTGAACTCTTCACCCTCCTGGCACCGATCGTATCTGTCTCTCTGTATGACTCTCTCATTCTCACTCTCTCTTTCTCTTTCTTGTATTTCACCTCCTTTCTTCTCAATGGGCGAAGGAGCCCGGCGGCAGTAACAGACCCGAGCCGGCGGGGGGTTACCGCCAGCGCCCTGGGGGCGGCTGCTGTCCTCCGTCCCCACCACAGCGAGGCGCTCAGCGGCTCGCTGAGATCAGGACAGGCTACACAGCCTCTGCTGACGAGACAGGCTCACAGGCTCACAGACAGGTGCACACACACAGGCAGACAGGCAGAGAGACGGAGACAGGCTCACACACAGGCAGACAGGCAGAGAGAGAGACAGGCTCACAGACAGACAGGTAGAGAGAGAGAGAGACAGGCTCACAGACAGGCAGAGAGACGGAGACAGGCTCACACACAGGCAGGCAGAGAGACAGAGACAGGCTCACGCACAGGCAGACAGGCAGAGAGAGAGAGACAGGCTCACACACAGACAGACAGGCAGAGGGAGAGAGAGAGAGAGACAGGCTCACAGACAGGTAGGCAGAGAGACAGAGACAGGCTCACGCACAGGCAGAGAGAGAGAGACAGGCTCACACACAGACAGACAGGCAGAGAGAGAGAGACAGGCTCACACACAGACAGACCAGCGCCCACACGAGCAGACCGATGGGGGTTGACGGGACAGAAGGGTCTCTGGGGCAGCGCGCTAAACCACACCAGACGGAGACAGACTGAACATCGAGGCCCGAGATTCAGCTGTGCCCGAGAGAGCAGCCTCTCGCCGGCTCGCCTATCACGCCAGCGATCTCGCTCCGCTCTGCCTGACTTCCTGCCACGGCTTTCAACTGCAAACCCGCAGCTCTGCGCCCGGCTGCAGCCAGCCCTGTCTGAGAGCCGAGACTCATAGCGCCGTATCACTGACGATAATCTGCACCCCACTTCCGAATGGGGTTTCTGTCATAATCTTCTTCTCTCTCCGCACTTTCTTCAGCAGGAGCTTCACAACTTCTTCGCTCGACGCCATCAGGCTCCTCTTGTTTTCTACGGTGGCAACCGAATATCGGTGCGGTCCGGGTCGGTGCAGCTACATGAAGCTTCCTGTGAGGCTGTTGAAGCCGTTACTGTGGCTGTGCGCTTTATGGATGACAGCCTCCAATCTGGTCACAGTCTTTACACAAACGGTGGTGGGAGGGTGGAACAGAGTGCCCAGGCACGCTGCTGATTGAATACTCTAAAGACACAGCTGGAGGAGGTCCTCCAGTCAGGACAGGAGGCTCTTGTTTACACAAAGGGTGGCAGGAGTCTGGAACAAGCTGCCCAGCCAGGGTGTTGAAGCCGGTTTCTTTCAGCTGTCGGCTGGGTGAGTTCCTGAGACCAGCTGACCACTGACTACCCAGCCTCCTCCTGAGGGCTCTCAGAGCACTCAGCGCTCACACAGGGCCCCGTGCTGGATCTGGACAGAAATACCTGCAGCTCCTTCAGGGTCCTGATACCTCCAGTGGTGCCCACCAGTTTGAAGACTCGATGATATAGCGTAAAAATACATCAGCTTTATCTGATTCAGGGCTGTGGGGCAGCCTTATCCCGGAGTCTGATCCCAGCAAGCAATGGGCAGGAGGCAGGGTACACCCTGGGGGCGAAGCCAGTCTATAGCAGGGCACACACACACACAGACACACACGCTCACAGCAGGTCCAGTTGTCCCAGAAGCCAATTAACCCACCAGCATGTCTCTGAACTGTGGGAGGGAACCCATGGGAACACGTGGAGAACATGCAAACTCCACACAGACAGCACCCCAGGAACTGAACCCAGGGCCCCAGTGCTGCCGGGCTATCCCATCATTTTAATTTCACATGCCAATATAGACTCGTCTGCGCCTAACCGACACGTCACCCTGCGTCTGGGGGACTCGGAAGACAGGACAACAGCAGCTCGTGCGTGGGAGCACCGGGAATCGCCGGGCTCGGATCGCTCCCGTCTAAAACCCTCGGCAGGTCCGGTCGCTGCGAGAGCGGCGTCTGTTCCCTCGCGTTGCCTTGGCGCGCCGCGCCCTCTGCTGGCCGGGAGGAGGAGCTGCGCGCCCGCCGGCCGCCCGGTGAAGCACCTTCTCCCAGTAGCGGTCCTCGAGTTTCTATGTAAATATCTTATGATCTGTCTGGATTGTAAATGCCTGTAGATTCTTTGTTTTATGTGAACTGTATTTGTTGTGCTCTGACTGCGACACTGATTGTGCTCCCTGGCTGTGCCGAGAGCGCGCCTTGAGCTGAACTGAGGAACGAAGTGCTGAAGATGAGCCCTCGTCTGGGAGGGCAGACTCGCCGCTCGGCACCTCCCTGTCGGACTTTCCGTCCCGACAGAGGAGGAAGAAGTTATGACAGCCGTGAGATCACGCTTAAAAACACCATTTGCTCTTGGCCAGACGACGCGATCACAGGTACAGTCGTCCACAAGCAGGGTCCGTCTCCTACAGACTCGGGCTTTTCGAAGGCTTCACGGACATGAAATCGCCAGATTTAAATATCACCTTCCCCAGTTTTGCGATGGTATCCAAATTATAGTCCATCTCGTGAATGATTTTTTTTTCTTCAGTATTTTTCGTGTTGTTTTTTTTAAGAAAAGACGAGACAGCAACCGGGTGGGCTATCACTGTCACTCGGAACCCCAAACTCAAAACTTTATTTCTTTATTTTATCGTCGAACGCAAAAAAGAAAGTAAGAAAATAAATAAACAAACAGAAACCGCGGTACGTTCTTTGCGAAACATCGAAAAATCCGCGGAAATTATTTTTTGCCTTTGAGAAGAGAAACGCGTCATCTTCTGTTGAAAAACGAAACCCAGTTTCCAGTATTTCGTGCCTGACTCGCAAAGAATGAGCAACAGACGAAACTAAAACACGCTGGTGAATGAGGGCTGCATCCTCTCTCTGTCCCGGGACCCCACTCGAGTCAGCCTCACGCCACGGCTCCCCTGCTCGCGGGGAAACTGGAATTCCGCGCTGACCTCCGGCCACCTGCCCTGCTGACCTGCTGACCGCAGCCGGGGGCGATGGACAGCTCCGACAGCGCGGTGAGTCTGAACTCGAGATGAAATTCGGCTTCATTTCCTCCCGCTCGCGGCCCGTCCAGCTGAGCCCGGAGGGAAGCCCGGGTCCCGGCCTCAGCAGCGTGGGCAGGCCGCTTGTCCCAGCCCCCCGCCACGCTTGGCGTAAAGAAAGACCCTACCTTTATGGGCACGTCCCCACAGTTCCAGCCCGTGTCCGCGGGGTTCTGGTCTCGCTGGTGCTGGACAGCTGGAGGCTGTCCTGTCCCGCTGCGCTGTGGAGACCTGTCTGACTCGGAGGTGTCGACACACCTGTGTCGAGTTCGCGTCTCGCAGTCTGGAGGGGTTCAGGTGGGGCCAGTGCGGGACCCTCCTGGGAATCTGGGAATGGGTACCTGGATCTGCTGTTCCGCCAGCCTGTCCGGCCGTCCCTGAGGTTTCCCTGGAAGACGGCAGCCCCTCCTGTGACCGGCGCTGTGTCCCCTGGCGAAGGCGCGGGAGGGGACGCCCAGGGCGCAGCGGCCCGGGGTCGGCGGGTCAGCGCCGCGTCCCTGCGGGCCCTGGAGCCCCCGTCAGCGCGGCGCGCGGGCTGCTCGACCTCTGGGTGACCTGTGCTCCCGGGGGCCTGCCGTTTCCTCTTCCTCCTGAAGCGCTGGAGCGCGCGCGGCCGTGGGGGGGGGCGGGATTCTCCAGGCACCCCGCAGTCCTGGGCGGCCGGCTCCAACACAGTGATCACCCGTTTGGGGTTATCTCCTGATCACTGGTCACCTCATTCTCGCCCAGCTGCTATCCCTGTGTAACACTTATCATCCGAACCGGGCTGGGAAGTTCTTCTGGAGCTCAGGTAACTGAGGGATGTGGAGAGACAGGGAATGGTCTCTCAGGCTCTGTCGGGGGCTGGGGGTCTCTCTGCAGGTCTCTCGTAGTTCAGCACGGCGTAGTTTAACAGACCAGTTATTGTGCCTGTGGGCATCAAAGTCGGACGCCCAGGCACTTTAACTGGATGCTGCGTGATTAATGGCCATTGTGTGTCTCCCAGATTAAGTTGCTGTGTGTCTCCCAGGTGGGGCTGTGTGTGTCTCCCAGGTGGGGCTGTGTGTGTGTCTCTCCCAGGCGGGGCTGTGTGTCTCCCAGGTGGGGCTGTGTGTGTGTGTCTCCCAGGTGGGGCTGTGTGTGTGTCTCTCCCAGGTGGGGCTGCTGTGCGTCTCCCAGGTGGGGCTGTGTGTGTGTCTCTCCCAGGTGAGGCTGCTGTGCGTCTCCCAGGTGGGGCTGTGTGTGTGTCTCCCAGGTGGGGCTGCTGTGCGTCTCCCAGGTGGGGCTGTGTGTGTGTCTCTCCCAGGCGGGGCTGTGTGTCTCCCAGGTGGGGCTGCTGTGTGTGTCTCCCAGGTGAGGCTGCTGTGTGTGTCTCCCAGGTGAGGCTGCTGTGTGTGTCTCCCAGGTGAGGTTGCTGTGTGTGTCTCCCAGGTGGGGCTGTGTGTCTCCCAGGTGGGGCTGTGTGTGTCTCCCAGGTGAGGCTGCTGTGTGTGTCTCCCAGGTGGGGCTGCTGTGTCCCCTCGTGTATAAAGTGCTTTGGGATCCTTTAGGATGAAAAACGCTGTAGAAAAGCAAGGAATGACAGCCGTCATTATTGTCACCTGTCTGTCCGTGAGTCTGTGGGTCAGGATGTGTTTCCCTGCAGTACGATGGAGGAAAGTTCACCCTGAACGACGAGGATTTGTGGGGCTTGTTCGACAACGACACTGAAAACACCTACAATGACTCCTGCTGTGAAGGCCTGGGGGATGTCTGCACCCAGGGGGTCGGCCTCGGGTTCGAGAGGCTCTTCCTGCCGGCGCTGTACTCCGTGGCGCTGGTGCTGGGCGTGCTGGGCAACGGGCTGGTGATCGCGGTGCTGTGCCAGTTCCGCAGGGGCTGGAGCGTCACCGACACCTTCATCCTGAACCTGGCCCTGGCCGACACCCTGCTGGTCGTCACGCTGCCCTTCTGGGCCGCAGGGGCTGTGAGGGGCTGGATCTTCGGCACGGGCATGTGTAAGATCCTGGGAACGATCTTCAAGGTGAGTCTTGAGACTGGACAACAGGGTTGATGTACTGGAGTGTCCAGTCAGTGTGTCTGTATGAACCCCTCTCTCTCTCAGTGCAGTGTTAATGTACTGGAGTGTCCAGTCAGTCAGTGTGTCTGTATTAACCCCTCTCTCTCTCAGTGCAGTGTTAATGTACTGGAGTGTCCAGTCAGTGTGTCTGTATGAACCCCTCTCTCTCTCTCTCAGTGCAGTGTTAATGTACTGGAGTGTCCAGTCAGTGTGTCTGTATTAACCCCTCTCTCTCTCAGTGCAGTGTTCATGTACTGGAGTGTCCAGTCAGTGTGTCTGTATTAACCCCTCTCTCTCTCAGTGCAGTGTTCATGTACTGGAGTGTCCAGTCAGTGTGTCTGTATTAACCCCTCTCTCTCTCAGTGCAGTGTTAATGTACTGGAGTGTCCAGTCAGTGTGTCTGTATTAACCCCTCTCTCTCTCAGTGCAGTGTTAATGTACTGGAGTGTCCAGTCAGTGTGTCTGTATGAACCCCTCTCTCTCTCAGTGCAGTGTTCATGTACTGGAGTTGATCCCCCTCTTCCTCCTTCAGATCAGCTTCTACAGCAGCATTTTCCTCCTGGCCTGCATCAGCCTGGACCGCTACCTGTCCATCGTTCACGCTGTCCACATGTACTCCCACCGCAAGCCCTGGGCCGTGCGGGTCAGCTGTCTGTGCGTCTGGACGCTGTGTTTCCTGCTGGCTGTGCCTGACCTGCTCTTCCTGGAGGCTCTGTCAGATAGCCGCCGAGGGGGCAGGGTGGAGTGCTCCCACAACTACCGGCGCTTCACCAACAACTCCAGCGACTGGCGCCTGGCCTCCCGCGCGGTCTACCACGTGATGGGCTTCTTCGCCCCCTCGCTGGTCATGGTCTACTGCTACGCCTGCATCCTGCTCACTCTGAGGAAGTCGCAGGGCGCCCAGAAGCAGAAGAACGTGCAGCTGATCCTGGCCCTGGTGGTGGCCTTCTTCCTGTGCTGGGCGCCCTACAACCTGACCCTGCTGGCCGACACGCTCCACTCCCAGAGCAACATCAGCGACAGCTGCGGCCGGCGCACGGCCCTGGACATCTCCCAGGTGGCCACCTCCTCGCTGGGCTTCCTGCACTGCTGCCTCAACCCCATCCTCTACGCCTTCGTGGGCGTCAAGTTCCGCCGCAACCTGCTGGAGCTCCTGCGCGCCCTGGGCTGCCCCAGCAGGGCAGCAGAGAACAAGACAGAGGAGGAGGAGGGAGAGAAAAACTGTGTTGTGTACAGAGCCGGGGGCGAGCAAGTCAGAGCCGGGCTCTGAGTCAGGGCCTGGGCGATATTTCCCCCACGTGCTGGAGAGGGAGGGGGGGGACAGAGGGACATCCGGCTGAGCTCGGCGCTGGTCTGTACAGGGCGAGAGTGAATCTGGGCTCATGAGGACAGTAACTGGCTCAGCTCAGTCCCTGAACTGAAATGGGAGAATTATACATAGTAAAATGATCCGTAGCAGAATGAAAAGAAATTCTGAAATGAGATTGTAGATCTCTGCATCCTGCAATGACAGATGAGGGCACACACAGGTCCCAGAGGGGTCTGCTGAGACTGAAGTCTGACTTGCACAAACACACTGTTAGACCCTTGTCAGGAAACCACACGACTGGAGGCTTCTTTATTGCAGTAAAGACAGGAGCTTTACTGCAATAAAGCCCATTTTCTCAAGGACAGCAACAGGCTTGTAAGTGTGTAGATTGGAAATCTTTCCTTACAAAAACATACAGGATTGCTCAGAAAGGGTTTGTGGCCATATACAGTACAAAATCAGACTGTTCAGTCTTGGCCAATCTGCCAGAGTCCCACACTGTTCCCACTGTAGTTAGATCAGACACAGGACACGAAATCCACACCACAGGTCATGAGACCCTGACTGTCTGGAGCACAGAAACACATCTAGAGGAGTTTCATTTTGTAGCAGAACGAGCACGAATGCTGAATGTCTTCGATATGCATATATACTGCACACGTATGCGTCTACATGTGAGTAAATCTGCACATTCACACGCTCACACTCATACACACACGCAAGGACAATTTGAGACTCCATTTCACGAAGTCAGCTCGTCTCTGGGGGCTGGGAGGAATCTGAAGCACCAGCAGAGAAACTCGGGGAGAACATGCAGACTCCCCACAGACTGACTCCCCAATCCGCAATCACACCCAGCAGACAAACTCTCACAAACTCGGGGGGAACATGCCGACTCCCCACAGACTGCCCCCCCCCCAATGGGAATCTCAGCCGTGAGGTCGCAGCTCTGTCTCCCCTTTGAAACGTCTCTGCACCCCAAAGCATGTTGTTAAATATCAGCGGATACTGTTGTACTACTGACAAGCTCATATACTGTTAGATTATAACAATAAACTGCACCTCACGCTACAGCTCTGACAGATGAACAAACTCACCGGTCCGGTCCGTTTCGCTCGGCACATCACACCGACCCAGAAACAGCAGTTCTCACCAGGAGGCCGCTGTCCCTTAGGAACCGGGTCATTCTGTCCTGTCCCGTCTTTTCTCAGATCCGGGCCCTGTTTCGTAACTCTGTACTGCCCGACACTCGTCTTTTCTCAGAACCGGGTCCGGTTTCGTCACTCTGTACTGCCCGACACTCGTCTTTTCTCAGAACCGGGTCCGGTTTCGTTACATGTGTACTGCCTGACACTCGTCTTTTCTCAGAACCGGGTCCGGTTTCGTCACTCTGTACTGCCCGACACTCGTCTTTTCTCAGAACTGAGTCCGGTTTCGACACTCTGTACTGTCACGTCTTTTCTCAGAAAATTTGGGTCCAATTTTGCTTTTCCCCACTGTGTGCGAATTACTGATGTTTTAAGTGAGTTTCGCTCATTTTAAAAATCACAACATTGATTTAAAACACGATTGAAGCCGAACAGAGCGGGTCTCTGCCCTCTTGCGGTGGGAGGGCCGTATTGCAGCAGCGGTGCAGTGAAATTCTTTCTAACGGAAAAAAGTATTCGTTTTTCTCACGTAACTGTGAATGGAAACAGTACATCTCACAATAAAACCTTTCGTTTCAAATGTCTGGAATTTATCTGAGCTGTAAACATTTCACAAAGACGTACAGTCTCAGTCACCTACTCTCACACACACAGTCAGAAATACATGCACACACTCTCCCACACACAGTTATACACACACCTACACCCTCACACACACCTACACTCTCACACACACTCACAGAAATACCCAGACACATGCCTGCACTCTCTCACACACCTACACTCTCACACAGACACACCCAGTATACACACAGACACACTCACAGAAATACCCAAGCACACACCTACACTCTCACACAGACACACTCACAGAAATAGCCAGACACACGCCTGCCCTCTCTCTCACACACTCACACGC
The DNA here is from genome assembly GCF_059453375.1 of Lepisosteus platostomus. NCBI lineage: Eukaryota > Metazoa > Chordata > Actinopteri > Semionotiformes > Lepisosteidae > Lepisosteus > Lepisosteus platostomus. The sequence continues at coordinate 14,222,877 of NC_142636.1, read as the reverse complement.
ACACTCGCACTCCCACACAATCACAGGGACACACAGAGCTCTTTCTCCAGTCCTGCGTCAATGCGGTGTTACAGCCCAGCCTGCCCCAGCTGCACAAGTGCTGACGAGAGGAGAATTTCACCTTGAGGCGCTGCGGTTGGGAGCTGCAGATATTTCACCGCTAAGGAAATTGCAAAATTAAAACAAAGCAAATTTAAATCTGTTCAGCTCGGAGCCTGAGATTCTGGACAAGTTTCTGACCTTCACCACAGGATGTTGTTAGTTTCACTTGTAGAAACAGGGACTTGCAGACGCACAGACACACTGACACATTTTTTAAATTGTAGAAAATATCTTTTATTTCTCTTTAAGTACCTTAGTTAAAATATACAAAACTCCTAAACTAACAATTTAGCAGAAATCATTTCCCCTTCAGGATAAATTCAAATACTTTTAATTCACTCATTCATTCTGTATTTACAAGACACTCCTTCTCAACCTCAGTTTTCTCCTTTCTCCATCCCACGTCTCTTCCGATCTCTCCACCTGCTCCTCTCCCTCTCTCCTGTCTCCCCTCCCTTTTTTTCCTCTCCTTCTCCTACTCCTCTCTTACTCTCCTCCAATCTCTCTTCTCCTCCTTCCTCTCCCTCTCTCGTTCTCCTCTCCTCTCACATCACCACAGAGTAGTAGGTGCTGGACGTCTCGCTGTCTGAGGTCATGGACCCCGTGACCCTGCGGGACTTGTGCCCCCCGCGGCCCCTGTGACCCCACCGCCGGCCCCCGGCCCCCCGGCCCCCCAGGGCGCCCTTGCACATGCGCCCCAGCTCTCGGCGGAACTTGATGCCCACGAAGGCGTAGAGCAGGGGGTTGACGGCGCAGTGCGCCAGGCCCAGGCTCTCGGCGGCCAGCGTGCCCACGTCCAGCACGGCCTCCAGCTGGCAGCTGGCGGGCAGCAGCTCCAGGCGCAGCAGGCTGTCGGCCAGCAGGAAGGCGTTGTAGGGCGCCCAGGTGAGCAGGAAGGCGGCCACGACGGAGACGATGAGCCGCAGGGAGCGCTGGCGCTGGCGCCGGGACGCCAGGCACAGGGAGCGGAAGATCCGGGCGTAGCAGTAGAGCATGACCAGCAGGGGCGCGGCGAAGCCCAGCGCCACGTCCAGCGCCTGCAGCGCCAGGCGCCAGCGGTCCGAGCTGTCCGGGTGGAAGGCGCGGAGGCACAGCCGGCCCCCGAAGGAGGGCGCCGGCACCACCTCGCGGTAGCACACGTCCACCAGCGAGAGGCCCAGGCAGGCCGCCCAGATGCCCGCGCAGGCCAGCTGGGCGTGGGCGGGGCGCCGGCGCCAGCCGGGCCGCGCGGCGTGCACGATGGCCAGGTAGCGGTCGAAGCTGATGCAGGCCAGGAAGAGCACGCCGCTGTGCAGGTTGAGCGAGAAGGCGGCGCCGGCCAGCTTGCAGGCGGCCCGGCCGAAGGTCCACTCGCGCGCCCACTGCGCCGCGTACAGGGGCAGCGTGAGCCCCAGCAGCAGGTCGGCCAGCGCCAGGTGCAGCAGGAAGGTGTCGGTGAGCGAGAAGGCGCAGGGCCCGCGCCGCGCCAGCCGGTAGCGCCACAGCACGGCCAGCACCAGCGCGTTGCCCAGCAGCGCCAGCGCGAACACCAGCCCGTACGCCGGCGGGGCGAAGCCGCGGGCGAAGCGCCAGGTGCCGTCCCGGACGCAGGGCGCGGCGTACGTGCCGTCCACTGCCGGGTAGTCGCCGGTGGAGTTCTCCCCGGGGTCCTGAGGGAGCAGAGGCAGAGCTCGGAACCAGAACCAGGACCAGGACCAGCGGCCAGAGGGATGGGTCCACTACAGTAACAGCAGCAGTGGTGGATGAAGCAGTAGTAGTATCAGTAGTACCGGCAGTAGTAATAGCATTAGTAGCAGTAACAGCAGTAGTAGCAGCAGTAGTAGTATCAGTAGTACCGGCAGTAGTAATAGCATTAGTAGCAGTAACAGCAGTAGTAGCAGCAGTAATTATAGCAGTAATAGCAGTATTATCAACAGTGGTAGCAGTAATGGCAGACGTAGTGCAGTAGTAACTGTAGCAGCAGTAGTGCAGTAGTTGTAGTGCAGTAGTAACTGTAGCAGCAGTAGTGGCAGTAGTTGTAGTGCAGTAGTAACTGTAGCAGCAGTAGTAACTGTAGCAGCAGTAGTGGCAGTAGTTGTAGTGCAGTAGTAACTGTAGCAGCAGTAGCACCCTCAGGGTGCTCTTACTCTGATCTAACTGTGATTTACTGCACCACCTGTGCTTTTACCACAATCTCATAGCAATTTATTGCACTGATCTCAGCTTTCACCCTGATCTCACTGTGACTTACTGCACTGTATTGTGCATTTACCACAATCTTACTGCACAGGACTGCAATTTTCTCACAATCTCTCTGTACTTTACTGCACTACACTTTAATTTTACCACAATCTCACTGGGCTTTACTACACTAGACTGAATTTAAACTGATCTTCACTGTTACTTGCTGAACTGGACTGCGATTTTATCAATGTCTCACTGTTTTGAAATGTGATTTTACCATAATCATATTGTGATCTACTGCACTGTACTGTGATTTTGGCATGATCTCACTGTGACTTACTGCTCTGTACTGTGCTTGTACCCTGATCTCACTGTGATTGCACTGTACTGAGCTTTTACCCTGATCTCACTGGGCTTTACTGCTCTGTACTGTGCTTGTACCCTGTTCTCACTGTGATTTTACCACAGAAGTATCCCTCGCTGTCTCTCTCGCCTGTCCAGTGACCGACGCGCTGGCCAGCACTTACATCATAGTAGTAGTCCTCTGTGGTGGCCATCGTCCAGCCGGGAGAGGTCCGAGCGTCCTGGCAGTGCTCCTGGGCAGCGGTCCGCGACGGAGCCGAGGGGGAAAGAGGACGAGAGCCGGGCAGGATCACTGGGATCACTGCTCGGCAGGGCAGCGCTGATCAGGGTGGCAAGGGCTGATCGCTGACGGGCGGAGAGACGGAGAGATCGCTCCAGCTCACTGTCTGCTCTGCAGCTGGAGCCCTGTTACCACAGGGGAGCTGGTCCAGCTCTCACTTCTCTAAAGCTGCCGATTGGGAAATGCACCTCTGTCGGTTTTCTCAGTGCTACTGAATAGAACGGGGTGTTTCACAAACTGAGAGCCCTGAAACTGTAACTCCGCTGCAGCCCCCGTATTCCGGCTAATTTGCTTAGGGATTCATGTGTCAAAAACCTCCAACACTCGCACACACACTGACACACTCCTGACTGGACTGGAGACACTGCTAGAGACCCTGCTGTCCCTCTCCTCTCACACTCCCTCTGAATTCACACACTGACACACTCCTGACTGGACTGGAGACACTGCTAGAGACACTGCTGTCCCTCTCCTCTCACACTGTCCCTGAATTCACACACTGACACACTCCTGACTGGACTGGAGACACTGCTGTCCCTCTCCTCTCACACTCCCTCTGAATTCACACACTGACACACTCCTGACTGGACTGGGGCAGGAGAGAGAGAGGGAGGAGAGGAGAGAGAGAGGAGAGAAAGCACTCAGGGCTTTCTACGCAATAAGAAGGAGGCTTTTCAACATCAACCCACCAACAAGAATCTGGCTATGAATATTTCAAAGTGTAATCCAACCCATCGCCCTATACGGCAGTGAAGTGTGGGGTCCCCTCACAGACCAGGTTTACACTCAACAGGACAAACACCCCACAGAAACGCTGCACATGGAGATCTGTAGAAACAGTGACCAAAACTCCTACCACCACAAAGCCCTGGTGAGCCAAGAGCTGAGCCCAAAACAGAGCCCCCTGAGCCAGGTGGTCCTGAGGCTCACTGACCTGAGCCACACCGACACCAGCCAGCCTCAGGACAGCACTGCTAGAATTAACCACATCACAGCACAGACCAAACATACAATATCTCACACACTGGGACACACACACACACAAACACAACACAAACTGGAATACTACAGAACCTTAAACAGACAATACAAACTAGCCAAATATCTAACCAAGCTAAATAACAGCAAAGAGAAACAGACCCTGACAAAGTACAGGCTCAGTGACCACAGCCTGGCCATAGACACTGGACACAGGCAGACCTGGCTGTCCAGAGAGGACAGGCTCAGAGACCACAGCCTGGCCATAGACACTGGACACAGGAAGACCTGGCTGTCCAGAGAGGAACAGACAGTGAGCCTGTCTCCCAGTACTGCTCCAGATGTTTATATGTAAATATCGTATGGTTGTGTCTGTGTTGTAAATGTCTGTAGATGTTTCATGTTAATTGTATTTGTTTTGCTCTCGGCAACACTGATTGTACTCACTGGTCATGCCAATGAAGCACCTTGAATTGAATTGAGAGAGAAGAGAGAGGAGAGAGAGGAGAAGAGAGGGAGAGGAGAGACAGGGAGGAGAGGAGAGAGAGGGAGGAGAGGAGCAGTGGAAAGAGGAAGGACAGAGCAGAGGAAGGCTGGAGCCCTCAGGCTGTGAGTCAGAGAGGTGGCAGCAGGAAGTGAAAGCTCCCTGCCCTGGAGCATCATGGGAGCAGCCTGCCGCGCTCGGACTGCGCTCTTCAGAGTGACCGGTCGGCGCAGTACTGACGAGAGAGCTGTGACTGCGCTCTTCAGAGTGACCGGTCGGCGCAGTACTGACGAGCGAGCTGTGACTGCGCTCTTCAGAGTGACCGGTCGGCGCAGTACTGACGGCCCAGCTGTGACTGGGCTCTTCAGAGTGACCGGTCGGCGCAGTACTGACGAGCGAGCTCAGATTGTGCTCGTTAGTGTGATCATGCTTTCCGATGTGGTCCGAGCTCTGGGGTCCCGGTTCCGAATGTGTACCCTGGGCCCGGCAGGTCAGTGCTGACAGCACTCACAACAGTGTTGTCGATACCTCCGGGGGCGTACTATAGCTGCTGTCACCTGAGGCTGCTGAGCTGTGGCACACTAGTGGGGTCAGCTGGGTCGGAATCGCCTGACTGGACCCCTGGGCCTGGGGCAGTTCCTCTGACTCCTGACGTGACCTGCCCCTCCCACAGGACTCAGCAGAGAGGCGTTGCCTCTTCAGTAAACAAGAGCACACCCCGAAACTGAGCTCAAGGCCCACGCACGCGGCCTCACAGAGTGGTGACGTCACCTGGGGCCTGCTGCCCTTCACTGCGGTGCCGCGCCCCAGGTACAGAGCTCTGTCAGAAAGAGAGATAGAGGTCCCTCAGTCCTGCCGGACGAAAACATACAGCTCTTAAAGACACACATCCCCATCTGCGATCGGGCCTGACTCTCACACGGCTCCCGTCTGCGATCGGGCCTGACTCTCACAGGGCTCCCGTCTGCGCTGCTGCGATCGGGCCTGACTCTCACACGGCTCCCGTCTGCAATCGGGCCTGACTCTCACAGGGCTCCCGTCTGCGATCGGGCCTGACTCTCACACGGCTCCCGTCTGCGATCGGGCCTGACTCTCACAGGGCTCCCGTCTGCGATCGGGCCTGACTCTCACAGGGCTCCCGTCTGCGCTGCTGCGATCGGGCCTGACGCTCACAGGGCTCCCGTCTGCGATCGGGCCTGACTCTCACAGGGCTCCCGTCTGCGATTGGGCCTGACTCTCACAGGGCTTCCGTCTGCGATCGGGCCTGACGCTCACAGGGCTCCCGTCTGCGATCGGGCCTGACGCTCACAGGGCTCCCGTCTGCGATCGGGCCTGACTCTCACAGGGCTCCCGTCTGCGATCGGGCCTGACTCTCACAGGGCTCCCGTCTGCGATCGGGCCTGACTCTCACAGGGCCCCCGTCTGCGATCGGGCCTGACTCTCACACAGCTCCCGTCTGCAATCGGGCCTGACTCTCACAGGGCTCCCGTCTGCGATCGGGCCTGACTCTCACAGGGCTCCCGTCTGCGATCGGGCCTGACTCTCACACGGCTCCCGTCTGCGATCGGGCCTGACTCTCACACGGCTCCCGTCTGCGATCGGGCCTGACTCTCACAGGGCTCCCGTCTGCGATCGGGCCTGACTCTCACAGGGCTCCCGTCTGCGCTGCTGCGATCGGGCCTGACTCTCACAGGGCTCCCGTCTGCGATCGGGCCTGACTCTCACAGGGCCCCCGTCTGCGATCGGGCCTGACTGTCACACAGCTCCCGTCTGCAATCGGGCCTGACTCTCACAGGGCTCCCGTCTGCGATCGGGCCTGACTCTCACAGGGCTCCCGTCTGCGATCGGGCCTGACTCTCACACGGCTCCCGTCTGCGATCGGGCCTGACTCTCACACGGCTCCCGTCTGCGATCGGGCCTGACTCTCACAGGGCTCCCGTCTGCGATCGGGCCTGACTCTCACAGGGCTCCCGTCTGCGCTGCTGCGATCGGGCCTGACTCTCACAGGGCTCCCGTCTGCGATCGGGCCTGACTCTCACAGGGCTCCCGTCTGCGATCGGGCCTGACGCTCACAGGGCTCCCGTCTGCGATCGGGCCTGACTCTCACAGGGCTCCCGTCTGCGATCGGGCCTGACTCTCACAGGGCTCCCGTCTGCGATCGGGCCTGACTCTCACACAGCTCCCGTCTGCGATCGGGCCTGACTCTCACAGGGCTCCCGTCTGCGATCGGGCCTGACTCTCACACGGCTCCCGTCTGCGATCGGGCCTGACTCTCACACAGCTCCCGTCTGCAATCGGGCCTGACTCTCACAGGGCTCCCGTCTGCGCTGCTGCGATCGGGTCTGACTCTCACAGGGCTCCCGTCTGCGATCGGGCCTGACTCTCACACAGCTCCCGTCTGCGATCGGGCCTGACTCTCACAGGGCTCCCGTCTGCAATCAGGCCTGACTCTCACAGGGCTCCTGTCTGCAATCGGGCCTGACTCTCACAGGGCTCCCGTCTGCAATCAGGCCTGACTCTCACAGGGCTCCTGTCTGCGATCGGGCCTGACTCTCACAGGGCTCCCGTCTGCAATCAGGCCTGACTCTCACAGGGCTCCCGTCTGCGATCGGGCCTGACTCTCACAGGGCTCCCGTCTGCGATCGGGCCTGACTCTCACAGGGCTCCCGTCTGCGATCGGGCCTGACTCTCACAGGGCTCCCGTCTGCGCTGCTGCGATCGGGCCTGATGTTCACAGACAATGGGCTTGAGTTCAGTTTTCACTGGGTTCAGACCCGTGACTGCCACACTGCATCTCCTTCAGCTGGCTGTCCGGCGGCCGCGGCCCATGCTTCGCGATGGCGGTCGGCCCCCGCCTGCCTGACGACGTTATCTGGCTGTGGGCTCGGCGGCGTGTGTGCTTGCAGCTGCGCCTTTGTTTGGCGCCTGTTGCCATGGCGCCCGCTGCCATGGCCACCATGCCCTGGCCGGCGCTGGAGAGCTCCGGCCTGCGGAGCTGCGGGTGGACGTGGGTTACTGCTCGCGGGGGAGTTCCCATGGCGACAGGGGCATCCCCACGGCGACAGGCCAGCCCGAGACTGCTCCCGGCTCACGCCACACGCCAAGCCACAGAGGGTTATGGGGTGCTGGCGGGGAGGGGGGAATCCCCCATTTTAGGACAGCTGCTGCTGCAATGTGACCCCGATCTCCTGGCGCTGAACTCGCATCCAGGGCAGCTGTGTTACAGCAGGCAATACGACAAACCAGTTAGACCTCCATTAGAATACTGCGCCCTCCTTTTAAAGACATGGCTGCCTGGGAATCTGACAGGAACTGAGTCTCTTTAGTCTGAAGGGAGGGTCCCACACTGACAGGCTGGAGGAACTGAGTCTCTTTAGTCTGAAGGGAGGGTTCCACACTGACAGGCTGGAGGAACTGAATCTCTTCTCCCAGTGGAGAGTGTCTCTCTGTTTCTGCTCTTTCCAGGCTGGGATGACGGGTGTTTGCCTGGCTGGGAGGGGACTCGGAAACACCCAGGTAATCAAACAGGCCGATGGCGTGTCCCAGGGGAGGGCGGGGGGTCCCTCTCCCAGGAAACGGCGGCGCCAGCGGGGGCGGGGCGGGGCGGGGCTGTGCTGACGCCACGCGTGGTATAAGAGTGTCCGAGCAGCCCTCCCCAGCCAGTTCTCACCCCTCGCTCCTGCCAGCACACTGCGGGTCCACACAGCGGCCAGCCGAGCCCACAGACGGACAGAACCGGATCGAGCAGGTACGGCGCTCAGCGCTAACGGCTTCTCACTGCTTTCCAGCTGCCTGTGCTTGTGCTGGCCAGAGCAAACATATTTTATCTTTATGTGGCACCTTGTAACTACGTCTATATACGGCAAGGTCATATCAGTCTCTGCAGTTCTATAACACTAACACAGGTCACAGTGAGACTGGGGCTCCTTTAAAGCTCTCTGCTCCAGACTGCAGGGAGATGAGTCTCCTGACTCTGTAAGGGCTGTGTCTCTACCTGTAACACTGACACAGGTCACAGTGAGACTGGGGCTCCTTTAAAGCTCTCTGCTCCAGACTGCAGGGAGATGAGTCTCCTGACTCTATAAGGGCTGTGTCTCTACCTGTAACACTGACACAGGTCACAGTGAGACTGGGGCTCCTTTAAAGCTCTCTGCTCCAGACTGCAGGGAGATGAGTCTCCTGACTCTGTAAGGGCTGTGTCTCTACCTGTAACACTGACACAGGTCACAGTGAGACTGGGGCTCCTTTAAAGCTCTCTGCTCCAGACTGCAGGGAGATGAGTCTCCTGACTCTGTAAGGGCTGTGTCTCTACCTGTAACACTGACACAGGTCACAGTGAGACTGGGGCTCCTTTAAAGCTCTCTGCTCCAGACTGCAGGGAGATGAGTCTCCTGACTCTATAAGGGCTGTGTCTCTACCTGTAACACTGACACAGATCACACTGTGACTGGGGCTCCTTTAAAGCTCTCTGCTCCAGACTGCAGGGAGATGAGTCTCCTGACTCTATAAGGGCTGTGTCTCTACCTGTAACACTGACACAGATCACAGTGAGACTGGGGCTCCTTTAAAGCTCTCTGCTCCAGACTGCAGGGAGATGAGTCTCCTGACTCTATAAGGGCTGTGTCTCTACCTGTAACACTGACACAGGTCACAGTGAGACTGGGGCTCCTTTAAAGCTCTCTGCTCCAGACTGCAGGGAGATGAGTCTCCTGACTCTATAAGGGCTGTGTCTCTACCTGTAACACTGACACAGATCACAGTGAGACTGGGGCTCCTTTAAAGCTCTCTGCTCCAGACTGCAGGGAGATGAGTCTCCTGACTCTATAAGGGCTGTGTCTCTACCTGTAACACTGACACAGGTCACAGTGAGACTGGGGCTCCTTTAAAGCTCTCGTTGAGAAGTTGAGGTGGGCTGTGCCAGGTGAGGTGTTGTGCCCTTCAAATCTCTTTTCCGGCTTCGCCCATGACGACTGCTCCTGCGCTCTGACGTGAAGCTAGGGGTACCTAGGCAACCAAATACCTACAGTAGGTATCTAGGTAGCCAAGCTGTCTTGCAGTTTTTAACTACAGCCAAGAACAAAAGCCTCTCCTACCCCTACTCCTGTCCTCCCAGATCTGATTCTTTCAGGTTAATTCTCCAGGTTCTGCTGGACAGGCCCAGCCCAGTCCAGTCCGGACCACTTCTTCTTTCCATGCGGGCCCTAGTCCTGCTTGTAAGAGTAACAGGTTGACAAGATAGACCTGTAAGAGAAATAAGATCAATTCCATGTCTGCATCATTCACTGCTGTTAGCGCAGCTTAAAAAGAGTGCCCCCTTGTGTCCTGAAGGGAGAAAAGCATGTGACTTAGCAGACAGAAGACGCACAGAACAGGAGAAATGACCATCAGTGGACACTACTGGACCAGATCCCTAGAGACAAATCAGAGTGAGGAGGGAAAATCTGACCCTGCCTGGCGATCAGGAGCTTGTGCAAACACTCTGACATGCCCAAACCCTCACCTTACCCCAGTTCTAGGCCTAAGCCTGTCCTAACCTACCTGCCCCTGCCTGCCGGCCACCAGCCTGTGAGTCCCTCTTCCTCAGAATTGACCACCTCTCCCAGGATGCATCTGGTTCCTTCTGCTGGTGTTTGTCAGCTCAATAACAGCTGCGCTACCTGTGTCAACAGCACAGGAGGCGACTCAGTGACCACGAGGCGCACAGAGCGATGGCCTATCAGACAGAAGTGATCAACTCCCAGCCCCAGGTCACCGTCACCAGCTACACCGTCTCCAGGACGACCTCCGACTGGAGCTCCAACATCTGCGACTGCTGTGGCGACTGTGGCGTCTGTGAGTCTGACTGTGTGAGCCTGACTGTGTGTCTGTGAGTCTGTCTGACTGTGAGCCTGACTGTGTGTCTGTGAATCTATCTGACTGTGATCCCGACTGACTGCATTCAGTCTGTGTACTTGTGCATCTGATTGTGAGTCTGTCTATATGTGACATTGTCTGTGACACTGTCTGCTAGTCTGTGTCTGTCTCTGAGTCTGGTGATTGTGAGCCTGAGTTTGACTGTGAGTCTGTTTGTAAGTTTGAATTTCTAAAAGTCTATTTTACCTCCTTATGTCTCTGTGACAGCCTGCTTGTCTGTCTCTACCTGCCTGTCTGTCTGTATCTCTGCTTGTCTTTCTGACAGCCCCTGTCTGTCTGTATCCCTGTCTGCCTGTATCTGTGCCTGTCTCTCTCCCTGCCTGCCTGTCTCTCTCCCTGACTGCCCCTGTCTGTCTGCCTGCAGGCCTGTGTGGGACCTTCCTCCCCTGTATCCTGGCCTGTCAGGTGGCCCAGGATCAGGGTGAGAGCTGCTGTCTGCCCTTCCTGCCAGGAGCTCTCATCGCCCTGAGGACCAGCATGCGGGACAAGTACAGCATCGAGGTGAGGGGCTACACCCATCAGCAGTGTTAATGTACTGGAGTGTCCAGTCAGTGTGTCTGTATTAACCCCTCTCTCTCAGTGCAGTGTTAATGTACTGGAGTGTCCAGTCAGTGTGTCTGTATTAACCCCTCTCTCTCAGTGCAGTGTTAATGTACTGGAGTGTCCAGTCAGTGTGTCTGTATTAACCCCTCTCTCTCAGTGCAGTGTTAATGTACTGGAGTGTCCAGTCAGTGTGTCTGTATTAACCCCTCTCTCTCTCAGTGCAGTGTTAATGTACTGGAGTGTCCAGTCAGTGTGTCTGTATTAACCCCTCTCTCTCTCAGTGCAGTGTTAATGTACTGGAGTGTCCAGTCAGTGTGTCTGTATTAACCCCTCTCTCTCTCAGTGCAGTGTTAATGTACTGGAGTGTCCAGTCAGTGTGTCTGTATTAACCCCTCTCTCTCTCAGTGCAGTGTTAATGTACTGGAGTGTCCAGTCAGTGTGTCTGTATTAACCCCTCTCTCTCTCAGTGCAGTGTTAATGTACTGGAGTGTCCAGTCAGTGTGTCTGTATTAACCCCTCTCTCTCAGTGCAGTGTTAATGTACTGGAGTGTCCAGTCAGTGTGTCTGTATTAACCCCTCTCTCTCTCAGTGCAGTGTTAATGTACTGGAGTGTCCAGTCAGTGTGTCTGTATTAACCCCTCTCTCTCTCAGTGCAGTGTTAATGTACTGGAGTGTCCAGTCAGTGTGTCTGTATTAACCCCTCTCTCTCTCAGTGCAGTGTTAATGTACTGGAGTGTCCAGTCAGTGTGTCTGTATGAACCCCTCTCTCTCTCAGTGCAGTGTTCATGTACTGGAGTGTCCAGTCAGTGTGTCTGTATTAACCCCTCTCTCTCTCAGTGCAGTGTTAATGTACTGGAGTGTCCAGTCAGTGTGTCTGTATTAACCCCTCTCTCTCAGTGCAGTGTTAATGTACTGGAGTGTCCAGTCAGTGTGTCTGTATTAACCCCTCTCTCTCAGTGCAGTGTTAATGTACTGGAGTGTCCAGTCAGTGTGTCTGTATTAACCCCTCTCTCTCTCAGTGCAGTGTTAATGTACTGGAGTGTCCAGTCAGTGTGTCTGTATGAACCCCTCTCTCTCTCAGTGCAGTGTTAATGTACTGGAGTGTCCAGTCAGTGTGTCTGTATTAACCCCTCTCTCTCTCTCAGTGCAGTGTTAATGTACTGGAGTGTCCAGTCAGTGTGTCTGTATTAACCCCTCTCTCAGTGCAGTGTTAATGTACTGGAGTGTCCAGTCAGGGTGTCTGTATTAACCCCTCTCTCTCTCAGTGCAGTGTTAATGTACTGGAGTGTCCAGTCAGTGTGTCTGTATTAACCCCTGTATTAATCTTTCAGGGTTCAATCTGTGATGACTGGGTGGTGATGATGTGCTGTCCTCACTGCGGTCTGTGCCAGATGGCCAGGGAGCAGAAGTTAAGAGGCTGATCACATGACTGGGAGGACCCCTCAAACCCAAGTCTGAACTAAACTCCCTCTTCACACTCACCTTTACCTGCAGCCTTATCTGGCCACTTTCCCTGGATGTACATTAGATGGATTGTGTTGTTCAGCCACTGGCCCAGTGTCTCTCCCAGAGCACTAGTGTACTGGCCAGCCACTGGCCCAGTGTCTCTCCCAGAGCACTAGTGTACCGGCCAGCCACTGGCCCAGTGTCTCTCCCAGAGCACTAGTGTACTGGCCAGCCACTGGCCCAGTGTCTCTCCCAGAGCACTAGTGTACTGGCCAGCCACTGGCCCAGTGTCTCTCCCAGAGCACTAGTGTACTGGCCAGCCACTGGCCCAGTGTCTCTCCCAGAGCACTAGTGTACTGGCCAGCCACTGGCCCAGTGTCTCTCCCAGAGCACTAGTGTACTGGCCAGCCACTGGCCCAGTGTCTCTCCCAGAGCAGTAGTGTACTGGCCAGCCACTGGCCCAGTGTCTCTCCCAGAGCACTAGTGTACTGGCCAGCCACTGGCCCAGTGTCTCTCCCAGAGCACTAGTGTACCGGCCAGCCACTGGCCCAGTGTCTCTCCCAGAGCACTAGTGTACTGGCCAGCCACTGGCCCAGTGTCTCTCCCAGAGCACTAGTGTACTGGCCAGCCACTGGCCCAGTGTCTCTCCCAGAGCACTAGTGTACTGGCCAGCCACTGGTCCAGTGTCTCTCCCAGAGCAGTAGTGTACCGGCCAGCCACTGGCCCAGTGTCTCTCCCAGAGCACTAGTGTACCGGCCAGCCACTGCCCCAGTGTCTCTCCCAGAGCAGTAGTGTACTGGCCAGCCACTGGCCCAGTGTCTCTCCCAGAGCACTAGTGTACTGGCCAGCCACTGCCCCAGTGTCTCTCCCAGAGCAGTAGTGTACTGGCCAGCCACTGGCCCAGTGTCTCTCCCAGAGCACTAGTGTACTGGCCAGCCACTGGCCCAGTGTCTCTCCCAGAGCACTAGTGTACCGGCCAGCCACTGCCCCAGTGTCTCTCCCAGAGCACTAGTGTACTGGCCAGCCACTGGCCCAGTGTCTCTCCCAGAGCACTAGTGTACTGGCCAGCCACTGGCCCAGTGTCTCTCCCAGAGCACTAGTGTACTGGCCAGCCACTGGCCCAGTGTCTCTCCCAGAGCACTAGTGTACCGGCCAGCCACTGGCCCAGTGTCTCTCCCAGAGCACTAGTGTACCGGCCAGCCACTGGCCCAGTGTCTCTCCCAGAGCACTAGTGTACCGGCCAGCCACTGGCCCAGTGTCTCTCCCAGAGCACTAGTGTACTGGCCAGCCACTGGCCCAGTGTCTCTCCCAGAGCACTAGTGTACTGGCCAGCCACTGGCCCAGTGTCTCTCCCAGAGCACTAGTGTACCGGCCAGCCACTGGCCCAGTGTCTCTCCCAGAGCACTAGTGTACCGGCCAGCCACTGGCCCAGTGTCTCTCCCAGAGCACTAGTGTACTGGCCAGCCACTGGCCCAGTGTCTCTCCCAGAGCACTAGTGTACTGGCCAGCCACTGCCCCAGTGTCTCTCCCAGAGCAGTAGTGTACTGGCCAGCCACTGGCCCAGTGTCTCTCCCAGAGCACTAGTGTACTGGCCAGCCACTGGCCCAGTGTCTCTCCCAGAGCACTAGTGTACTGGCCAGCCACTGCCCCAGTGTCTCTCCCAAAGCAGTACACAAGCTAAACTAAACTAAACTGATGGCTGTTGGTTCTGAGGTGTCCCTGATTTAGTCCAACCTCTTCCCAGAACCATGGCACTGTTCTGATGGGCACTGGTCCTGAGCCCAGTCTTGGCTCAGTGTTGCCCCACAGCCATGGGTCATTAATGAGTCCGATTCCAAAAGCCCCTGGTTAATTAATCGATGCCTTCACTGACCCCTCTGAAGGCTGTGAAAGGGAAGGAGAGGAGATGTGTGGTGTGTGAGAGGTGAAGGATGAGACTCAGACGCATGTCAGCGGTCACTTGGTTCCTGCAGATCTGCTGGTTCTGATCAGTCTGGAAACGAGTCCAGGTAGTTGAAGAACAATGTGGATCCAGAGCTCAGTAATTTAGCCTTCCCCAGTTTCAACACACGGGGTGTCCTCTGTCGTCATCACATCGTGGTCTCTGCGATTCCTGCTGTTCTCACTGTCACCAGCCCTGCTGTGATGTTTCTGGCACCACTGTTCAAACAGAAAACTAATAAAGAAATCCACACTTCCAGGTCTGGGCTGTCTTAATGTCTTACTTCATTTCTGATTTTGGTGAAAATGTTGTCATGATGATGTGGACAAGATAACTGACTGTGTGTCTGTTGGCTTGTCTTTGTGTACATGTGTGAGCGTGTCAGTCTGTCAGTGTGTGTACAAGTGTGTGTTTCACGGCGTATCTGTCAGTGTGTGTGGGGTTTCTCAGTGTGTGTGTACATGTGTGTCAGTATGTGCACATGCCCGTGCTTTTGTGTGTGCTTGTGTACGTGTACGTATTGGTGCACATTTTTGTGCTTGCTTTTGTGTTTGTAAGTATCTCGGCTTGTGTGTGTGTCTTCCTCTTTCAGTTCCTTGGCAGTAAGTAGGAGAGTGTGGAAATGTGTGTGCGTGAGAGAGAACGGGCACTGAGGTCTGTGTGCGAGTGAGAGCACTGCAGACACAGGATCGCCGGACATTCACCAGGAGAGACAGGGACTTGCAGACAGACGGAGCCGGGAAGGACAGGTACTGCTAAAGTCCTACAGTATATTCACACTGTAGTGCAGTAAGATCTTTTTCACACTGTAGTGCGGTAGGATCGTATTCACACTGTAGTGCGGTAAGATCTTATTCACACTGTAGTGCAGTAGAGTCTTATTCACACTGTAGTGCAGTAGGAACTTATTCACACTGTACTGCAGTAGAATCATACTCACACTGTAGTGCGGTAAGATCTTATTCACACTATAGTGCAGTAAGATCTTATTCACACTGTACTGCAGTAGATTCATATTCACACTGTAGTGCGGTAAGATCTTATTCACACTGTAGTGCAGTAAGATCTTATTCACACTGTACTGCAGTAGATTCATATTCACACTAGTGCAATAGAATCATATTCACACTGTACTGCAGCAGAATCTTATTCACACTGTAGTGCAGTAGAAATGTTTTATGGGGAGACCCATAAAAACCTGCTGGCTGTCCCTGTAACTTAACCCCACCCCCTAACCTCAATTCTCATCAAACCCTAACTCTAACCCCACCACTGATCTCAATTCTCATCACATCCCAATTCTAACCCTGCGACTGCCCGGACTGCGACTGCCAGGTCTGCGACTGCCAGGTCTGCGACTGCCAGGACTGCGACTGCCCGGACTGCGACTGCCCGGACTGCGACTGCCAGGTCTGCGACTGCCAGGACTGCGACTGCCCGGACTGCGACTGCCAGGACTGCGACTGCCCGGACTGCGACTGCCAGGACTGCGACTGCCCGGACTGCGACTGCCAGGTCTGCGACTGCCAGGTCTGCGACTGCCAGGTCTGCGATTGCCAGGTCTGCGACTGCCAGGTCTGCGACTGCCCGGACTGCGACTGCCAGGTCTGCGACTGCCAGGTCTGCGACTGCCAGGTCTGCGACTGCCCGGACTGCGACTGCCAGGTCTGCGATTGCCAGGTCTGCGACTGCCAGGTCTGCGACTGCCCGGACTGCGACTGCCAGGTCTGCGACTGCCAGGTCTGCGACTGCCAGGTCTGCGACTGCCCGGACTGCGACTGCCAGGTCTGCGACTGCCCGGACTGCGACTGCCCGGACTGCGACTGCCAGGTCTGCGACTGCCCGGACTGCGACTGCCAGGTCTGCGACTGCCAGGTCTGCGACTGCCAGGACTGCGACTGCCAGGTCTGCGACTGCCCGGACTGCGACTGCCAGGTCTGCGACTGCCAGGTCTGCGACTGCCCGGACTGCGACTGCCCGGACTGCGACTGCCAGGTCTGCGACTGCCCGGACTGCGACTGCCAGGTCTGCGACTGCCCGGACTGCGACTGCCCGGACTGCGACTGCCAGGTCTGCGACTGCCCGGACTGCGACTGCCAGGTCTGCGACTGCCAGGTCTGCGACTGCCAGGTCTGCGACTGCCCGGACTGCGACTGCCAGGTCTGCGACTGCCAGGTCTGCGACTGCCCGGACTGCGACTGCCAGGTCTGCGACTGCCAGGACTGCGACTGCCCGGACTGCGACTGCCAGGTCTGCGACTGCCAGGACTGCGACTGCCAGGTCTGCGACTACCCGGACTGCGACTGCCAGGACTGCGACTGCGGACTGCGACTGCCAGGACTGCGACTGCCAGGTCTGCGACTGCCAGGTCTGCGACTGCCAGGACTGCGACTGCCAGGTCTGCGACTACCCGGACTGCGACTGCCAGGACTGCGACTCCGGACTGCGACTGCCAGGTCTGCGACTGCCAGGTCTGCGACTGCCAGGTCTGCGACTGCCACGACTGCGATTGCCAGGACTGCGACTGTCCGGACTGCGACTGCCAGGTCTGCGACTGCCAGGACTGCGACTGCCAGGACTGCGGGGGGTGGCCGACAAGGATGGAGGCACCTCCTACTTCCAGCACTGAATAAGACAATGACGAGTGTTCTTCATCACACAGAGAATCACTCGAGTCTAGAGCTCTAGATCAGGAAATATTCTGAAGATAAATGTTCTGACTACAATGTTCTGAAGGAGTGTTAGTGTGAAGATACAGATGAGCTGGACTGAGTGTCTCTACAGTGACTCTACAGCTCTGATGATGATGAAGGAGTGTTAGTGTGAAGATACAGATGAGCTGGACTGAGTGTCTCTACAGTTACTCTACAGCGCTGATGATGATGAAGGAGTGTTAGTGTGAAGATACAGATGAGCTGGACTGAGTGTCTCTACAGTGACTCTACAGCTCTGATGATGATGAAGGAGTGTTAGTGTGAAGATACAGATGAGCTGGACTGAGTGTCTCTACAGTGACTCTACAGCTCTGATGATGATGAAGGAGTGTTAGTGTGAAGATACAGATGAGCTGGACTGAGTGTCTCTACAGTGACTCTCCAGCTCTGATGATGATGAAGGAGTGTGAGTGTGAAGATACAGGTGAGGGTGTGTGAGTGGTATTGCAGTAGGTGTCTGTGAAAGGTGTGTACATGCATTGTTTTTAACAGGATATAGAAAAGATTCCAGCAGAAAAGAGCTTATTAAGCTCATGACTGTGTCTTGTGACAAAAACCACAATCGTCTTGTGTTCCACTGCAGTGTTATTTGTTGGCCTTGGTGCATGTGGACCGACTCTTTGTAAAAGGGAAGGAAGTGGCAGTTCTGTTTTAGCAGGCCTCTCTCAGCTTCGAGGATCCGATTCCTTTATTTTCACCTCGGCCCTCCCCTGTTCCAGACCGGAATCTCCCGCCGGGACAGGAGAGTCTAGGAGACCTGGGCCCCCGCGCCTCCTCCCGAACCTCTCCCTCACCTCGTCAGGACCGCACGCCAGCCAGCACACCGCAGGACCAGCGGGCCCTGGACTGGGCTGTCCGGGCTCACCGGGCTCAGGACCTCGGCAGGCAGGCATCTGGGTCCAGGAACCACACTGTTCGCATCTGTAAAGTCAGACTGGGGGTGGGGTGGGGGATCAGGGGACTTAGGACTTTCAGTTCCAGTATCTGAAAAAACCGCAAAGAGACACAGTACAAAAACAAGACACACACTGCCTGGAGTCACGCACACACACAGGCTTGAGCGATGACACCGGATCTGTCATCTGTTTCTACACTGGGAGGCGAGAACAGCACAACCACACTGAACAGCACCCAGGACACGGGGACTGTGTCTCTAACTGTAACACTGACACAGATCACAGTGAGACTGGGGCTCCTTTAAAGCTCTCTGCTCCAGACTGCAGGGAGATGAGTATCCTGACTCTATAAGGGCTGTGTCTCTACCTGTAACACTGACACAGGTCACAGTGACACTGGGGCTCCTTTAAAGCTCTCTGCTCCAGACTGCAGGATGATGAGTCTCCTGACTCTGTAAGGGCTGTGTCTCTACCTGTAACACTGACACAGAGCACAGTGAGACTGGGGCTCCTTTAAAGCTCTCTGCTCCAGACTGCAGGGAGATGAGTATCCTGACTCTATAAGGGCTGTGACTCTACCTGTAACACTGACACAGATCACAGTGTGACTGCAGTGATACAGTGAGAGCAGAAGCAAACACTCTACAGTATCTGTTCTGGATTGGCAATGGGTATTGTTCAGGACTTGATACAGACACACGCAAAAGGCTAATATTTAGGGAGATATAAATTCTTGCTGAATTGATATTAAATACACACTTATTATACAGCACTTCAATAGTTCTAATTAAATAAATAATTCATACTGGTGAAATAAATGATAGTGGTCATTTTATTGTGACTTCTGTCTCCGTGAACAATCTGTGACATTTGTTAACAGAGAACCTTCAATGAGGCCTCTCCCTTTAATGAAGTCTCAAAAATGAGAGCTTTCACACCAATCCTACAACAAATTAAATCACATTTCTCTCCTAAAAGGAAAAGAAATTCTGAGCAGTAAAGCAGAAAAAGAAACAGAAACATTGTAATATTACTAAAATATTTTCGGGCACAAAATAAACGCTAAAACAAAAAAAAATACTGCTCTTTTGAATCCTGTACTATGATAAGTCTTAATGGTACTTTTCAAATGCATACATGGAACCTCTTCTGGAGTTATGATTGTTCTACAGGCTGTGCAATATGAACCACACCAGGTAACTATGGGGTGGGCGCTTGGACAGAATTTGTTGGGATTAACATCAGGTGTCAGTATAGGTTTAGGGGTGGGGTCAGTGTGGGGTTGGAGGAAGAGATAGGGGTGGGGTAGGAGATGGGCTCTGGTGGGACTGGCCACCTCAGGGAAGCCCTGTTGGTCCTTCCTGCCAAGTAGGTCCACTTCCTGCTCACGAACTGTAGCCCTGGTCCGGTCAGTACAGCTTCATCCTGGGGAAGCTCCAGGGCTCAGGGCTGAGGCTGAGCTCCAGCGAGGGAGTGGGCAGGAAAGTGGGGTACAAGGGGCGCCCCAGCAGGCTGCAGGAGGGGTGGTAAGGCATGGATCGATGGTGGGGCCGAGCCGGCGGGTGTGGAGGGGACATGGGGTGCTGGGAAGGGGGGGGGTCAGCCTGGAGGTGCAGACTCTTGATTCTGGGGAGGGGCTTCTGGCGAGAGTGGTGCCTGCGCGCCCCAGCAGGAAGACAGCCTCTGCGATCGAGCCACTGCGCGGCTGTGTCCCCTCGGCCCTGTGCGCCCCCTAGAGGCAGGGCAGGCGAGAGGGGACAGGGCGCCCCGTAGGCCTGTCTGATCGAGGAGCGGCGAGCGCGATGCTGCGGGCTGCGGTGCTCCGGAGCCCCGAAGTGCCCCCCTGCCCCCCTTGTGCTGCCTTCAGCCTGCTCTGACACCCCCTCCAGGCCCTCGGGCGCCGCGCAGTCTCCAGCAGGGAACAGGAGGAAGGGAGGGGACGGGGTGAAGTCCGAGAAAAAGATGGGGGAGCTGGCTGTGTCGGGGTCTGGCAGGGGCCCCGCGGAGGAGCCCCTAGTCTGCACTGGACTCCCGCTCCTGCTCCACGGCACAGCCTGGAAAGAGAGACCCCAGTAGGTCAGACTCCGCTCCCTCCCCGCCGGCAGCAGCACTAATATCACCCCCGGAGAGCCAGAGGGCAGATGGGAGACCCCTTCTAGACAGTGATCCTACGGCTCCAGGTTTGGGGGCTCCTGGTATAGATGAGCCGAGGACACCCCTGACACAGCTCCTTAATTTATTAACTTTAAATTAAGTCACCACCTCCCTCTGTTTTGCACAGGACTGCGGGTCCCTGGCTCAGACTGGTAAATGGATTGATACCTCATCGTGTCCCTGACCCGACACTCCCCACTCACAGTGTCCCTGCTCCCACGCTGTGACCCCGCCCTCACAGTGTCTCTGTCCTCGCTGTATGCCGGCCCTTGCTGTGATGCCTCAGCAAGAAACGGCAAAGTCTCCACTTTCTTTGGGACGTCCTGCTTCCTCCTTCTCTTGCGGGATGAGGCCGGGTCAGGTCTGGTGGGGTGAAGGTCTGGCTTTGTTCCAGAACTGCCAGCCAAGGGTTCAGAGCTGAAGTCTGGGGAAGAGGAGAGGAGCAGAGGGTGTCTATCCTCTATACCAGGTGTGTGAGTGAGCGTGTCTTACCTATATATCCAGTGCGTGTCAGTGTCTATCTTTTGTGCCTGGTGTATCTGTGTCTATCCTCTATTCCCAGTGTGTGAATGAGTGTCTATTCTCTATGCCTAGTGTACAAATGAGTGTCTATCCTCTATACCCTATGTGCGAGTCAGTGTCTATCCTATATGCCCAGTGTGCGAATGAGTGTCCATCCTATATGCCCAGTGTGCGAATGAGTGTCCATCCTATATGCCCAGTGTGCGAATGAGTGTCCATCCTATATGTCCAGTGTGCGAATGAGTGTCCATCCTATATGCCCAGTGTGCGAATGAGTGTCCATCCTATATGTCCAGTGTGCGAATGACTGTCCATCCTATATGTCCAGTGTGCGAATGAGTGCATATCCTCTATGCTCCACTTGTGACTGACCTGCGTAGCTCAGTCTCCTGCGCACTGCCAGCAGGTGCAGGTCCAGCCGCTGCCCATGATGCTGCCACAGCAAGCGCTGCAGCCCCTCCCTCTGCTCCTGCAGCAGGCTCCCCCCTCGCTGGAGGGGGCGCAGGTCCAGCCCCTGGCAGAGCTGCAAGGCCAGGGCAGAAATGGGGTTCCTCTCCTCGGGCGTAGCGCCGCTGACACCCGCCTCCATCGCCGCGTGCAGACGGCTCTCCCCGGCCAGGGGATCGGACCGCGACTGGCAGTCACATGACTGGGCTTTCGTCGGAGCGGCTAGTGCTGTCTGATGGCGGACTCCGGTCTCCCCTGACTGCGCCTCAGGTGTGCTGGGGCAGCACTCCACTCTTCCTGCGGTGCCGTGTGATTGGAGGGGATCCAGCCTGCAGCTCAGCTCGGTCCGGGCTTCGTTCCCGGCGCCGGGGTCTCCCTCGGGGTCAGGCGGAGCCTCACTCTCGCTGTCTCCTGGCTCGGCTCTCGAACCCTGGCTGGTACCAGCCTGCGGCCTTGCTGCCGCGCTGTCTGGGTGGACCGCGTCCCTCTCCTGTGAGCCACACAGCCCCCTGTCCCCCGTGGGCCTGCACGGCGCCTCCTGGTGGCGAGACCCAGGGGTGCCCACACCTTCTGCCTCGGCGAGAGCGTCCCTCAGTGGAGCGTCGACTGGGGGGGGCTCAAGGGAGGGAGAAGCGGAGAGGGGGGCAGAGTGGGGGTCACCGCTGCCCTCTGTCCTCTCCCCCGTGGCCAGCAGGCGGTCGATGTCCAGCGACTTGACCTCGCGGTTGAAGAGCCCGCGGTGTCCGGTCAGCCGGTGCTCCGTGATGACGAGGGGGTCCCGGCGGGGCAAGGTCCTGGCGAACGCCGTCTCTCTGGGGGGGGGACCCCGGCAGCTGCGGCAGCAGGCGCAGGCGTGACCCCGCCCCCCGCGGCGGTCTCTGTGAGGCTGGGGGGGCCGGGGGCGACAGTGCGGGCGGTCCTCAAGCCCCAGCGCCCTGCTTCTCCTCGCCAAGCTCCGCTCTTTCCGCGTCCTGCGTCTCCTCACCCTGCGGGCTAGAGCGCCCTCCGGTGGCTGTGTCCTGCCACTGCGGCTCCAGGTGCGATGGCAGTCCAGCAGGGTGGGCGCGTCGTGCGTGTCCCAGTCTCCGCCTGGCTTGAGATGCTTGCCACACACCTTCAGCGCCTGCGTCTTGTCCGCGAGAGCTCTCCTACTGGCCTGAGTCATCACAGCTTGGGCACAGTAACCAACAGGACAGAGGCATCCATTCATACTGTACATCCATCCAGCAGTTTTAATGCAACAATTACAACTTCTTTATAAATAAGTACATGAAGAAGTCCTGTTACAATAGGGTCCAATGTTAAAGTACTGTAGACCAGTCTGTTACACTAGGAGCTACAGTCCCAGTCCAGTAGACCAGTCTGTTACACTAGGAGCTACAGTCCCAGTGCAGTAGACCAGTCTGTTACACTAGGAGCTACAGTCCCAGTCCAGTAGAACAGTCTGTTACACTAGGAGCTATAGTCCCAGTCCAGTAGAACAGTCCAGTTACACTATGAGCTACAGTCCCAGTGCAGTAGACCAGTCTGTTACACTAGGAGCTATAGTCCCAGTCCATTAGAACAGTCCAGTTACACTAGGAGCTACAGTCCCAGTCCAGTAGACCAGTCTGTTACACTAGGAGCTACAGTCCCAGTCCAGTAGAACAGTACTGTTACACTAGGAGCTACAGTCCCAGTCCAGTAGAACAGTCCAGTTACACTAGGAGCTACAGTCCCAGTCCAGTAGACCAGTCTGTTACACTAGGAGCTACAGTCCCAGTCCAGTAGACCAGTCTGTTACACTAGGAGCTACAGTCCCAGTCCAGTAGAACAGTACTGTTACACTAGGAGCTACAGTCCCAGTCCAGTAGACCAGTCTGTTACAGTAGGAGCTACAGTCCCAGTCCAGTAGACCAGTCTGTTACACTAGGAGCTACAGTCCCAGTCCAGTAGACCAGTCTGTTACACTAGGAGCTACAGTCCCAGTCCAGTAGAACAGTACTGTTACACTAGGAGCTACAGTCCCAGTCCAGTAGAACAGTCTGTTACACTAGGAGCTACAGTCCCAGTCCAGTAGAACAGTACTGTTACACTAGGAGCTACAGTCCCAGTCCAGTAGACCAGTCTGTTACACTAGGAGCTATAGTCCCAGTCCATTAGAACAGTCCAGTTACACTAGGAGCTACAGTCCCAGTCCAGTAGAACAGTCTGTTACACTAGGAGCTACAGTCCCAGTCCAGTAGACCAGTCTGTTACACTAGGAGCTACAGTCCCAGTCCAGTAGAACAGTACTGTTACACTAGGAGCTACAGTCCCAGTCCAGTAGAACAGTCTGTTACACTAGGAGCTACAGTCCCAGTCCAGTAGAACAGTACTGTTACACTAGGAGCTCCAGTCCCAGTCCAGTAGACCAGTCTGTTACAGTAGGAGCTACAGTCCCAGTCCAGTAGACCAGTCTGTTACACTAGGAGCTACAGTCCCAGTCCAGTAGAACAGTCCAGTTACACTATGAGCTACAGTCCCAGTCCAGTAGACCAGTCTGTTACACTAGGAGCTACAGTCCCAGTCCAGTAGAACAGTACTGTTACAATAGGGGCTGCAGTCCCAGTCCAGTAGAACAGTACTGTTACAATAGGGGCTGCAGTCACACTGGGGCTACAGTCCTGTTTCTTATAGGTCTTAAACCAGAATTCACTCAGATCGCTTAAGGTTTAAAGCCACAAGGTGACCCGGCTCTTGTCAGACGAATGTGTGTCTTTGTGAGAAGCCGCCTGCTTGGGGTTCCCCAAGGCCCGGGACTGGGGGATGGTGCTGAAGTCAAGTGGAATCAGGGATTCAAGATGGGGGGGGGGCTCCACCCTCGACACAGGGGTGCTGGAACCTATCCCAGCAATTAACGGGCACAAGGCAGGGTACACCCTGGATAGGATGCCAGTCCATCGCCGCAGGGCACACACCGAAACAAACACACACAAACACAGACATGCTCACACCAGGGCCAATTTTCCCAGCAGCCAATTAACACACCAGCATGTCTTCGGACTGTAGGAGGAAACAGAGGCCCCCAGAGGAAACCCATGCGAACCGGGAGAGAACATATCAACTCCACACAGACACCCCAGGCCTGCTATTGACCCCAGCGCTGCGAGGCTGCAGTGCTAACTACAACACATTTTACATTAAATTGTAAATAGCTGAAAACTACACAGCACAGCACCGAAACCCACAAGTAACAAATGTTTTTCGGAGGCGGCGGACTAAACTAGGGTAACCGTTGATTTTCCAAGTCACTTTCAGATCAATATACACGTTATTAATAAGAAACCGTATCTTACCTTTTACCCTCTTTTAACCACAAGGCACCGATACGGGATTCACTTAGAATATATTCTGCGTATTTCTAAATTTAAATTGTTTTAAAAACTCGTGTCTATTGAAATAAAACGGTAATAATATAACTGCCTTCGAACTACACGTCCCCCGGAGAAGCTGCAGGAACAGCAGCGTGTTTTTTCCTAATTTCACTTTTAATCGTAGACTACACAGAAAACGACAACCTTTTTGTTTTTTTTTTGTCATGATTTTTAAAACAAACCATAAAAAGTAACAGAAAAAAATATTTTGTTTTTATTTGAAAGCAGTTGGAACTTGGTTGCTAGGAAACGTGACGCAGAATAGGCGCGCCGAATCTGAGCTAGTAATCAGCACGTTTAAAATTGTTTGCAATTACAAAATGAGACTCCCCGTACACACACTGGTTAAATACACTTAAAGAAATCTAAATGTTTTAACATGATATATTTACATTCTGGTTTACAGAAAAACTGTCGAAATAGTTGGTATTGGTTCATTTTAGTTTTGTGAGGGGGTTAGTGAAATCATTAAGCAAAACGGTGACAAAAACAAAACCTGCGGGACGAAGGGAGGAGAAAAAGCAGCTTTATTGAAAATCGTTGTCGATTTTCTGGACAGTTTTGGTCACATTTAATACAAAAGTGAGCTGTAACGATCCCGCGGGTGCAGTGGTCTCTGTAGCACCCGCACTTGAGCTCGTCTTTCGGGGGCAAAACGCTTATAGAGAGTTGTCGACAGGAGTGTTTTTTTTTAGAAAAGCGAGAGTTTTGCAAGCTGACGCTCCCATCGGTCTGCAGCGAGAGCAGATCCGGCTCTTCCAGGAGCGGAACCGGGACCGGCCGGGCGAGCGACTCCATCTGTGTAAAATAGGGGGGAGATATTCCACGTATCAAACTTTACATTCGATTTTGACCGTTTTTTTGTGACTTTTCACAGTTACGTTCCCAGCATTTCAAGTACAAAGCCTGTTCTGGCGTGTTGAACTCTATCTTCGGCGTTGAGATTGTGCGATGATGGCGTACGGTTTTTGAGGGACACCCTGCGGCGCTGTGGCCGAATGGCGCGTCCCGGCAGTGTGTTTGAGCAGAGAGCCGGAGTCCAGTCCGCTGCAGCCGGAGAGGTAAACATGCCGGTCAATATACCGATTAAAACACCAGAATTATTATTTTTGTGACATAGTAATTCGGCGCAATCCGTGCAGAGGCGGAGCCGCTGAGTTGTATCATTCTTAATTTAATACCTGACGCAGTATTCTCCTTGCACACCTTGACCCCATCGGTCGGAGGCAAATGAAATTGCATCGTTTCTGCTGAAATTAAACTAACAGTAGATGCACTTAAAGTACAACGGTACGGCGGTTGTTTTAGACTTTCAATGACGAATAATACGAAATATTCTACCTTTGGTGTTATTATTAATTTTTATGTTTTTAATTTTATGAGCTGCTACAAAGTAGATACTGACTATGCAGTGATTGTGGTGTAGGACGTCCATTGCTACTGACAGAGCAGTCTGAGAGTCTCCAGGCTGGACTGGACTGACTGGACTGGGAGCTGGATTAGTGATTCACTGGGATTAAGGTCAGACTGGTGTCTGGTTGTCTTGTCTGAGGTGTTGACCAGCTCTGTACAGACGGATTGGCTCTTCCTATCTGTCTCCTGGATGCACAGCGATGAGCGCAGGAGACCTGAACCCGGCTGCCACACCAGTCCCTCCCCCGGACACTCAGGGAGACGGGCGCTGGATGTCACTGGTCAGTCTGGGGGGCCGTGTGTCTGAGTGACCTCTCCATGAGAGACCCTCTTGTTGGCTCTTTCTAACTTTCCTTCTCTCTTCTCTCTCTGCTCTGCCTCTCTCTCTCACTCTCACACTCCCCCTCTCTCTCACACACTGTCCCCCTTCTCTCTCACTCTTCCTCTCCCTCCCCTCAGTGCAGAGTGATAATAATAATAATAATAATAATAATAATTGCTTACACTTATATAGCGCTTTTCTGGACACTCCACTCAAAGCGCTTTGCAGGTAATGGGGATCCCCTCCACCACCACCAGTGTGTGGCCCCTCCTGATGCTGTGGATTAGTGATGGATGAGTGCTGCAGCAGGCCCAGTGAACGTGTACAGACAGTGTACACTCTTCCTCTCTCACACTCTTCCTCTCCCTCCCCTCAGTGCAGAGGGATGGATGAGTGCTGCAGCAGGCACAGTGAACGTGTACAGTGTACACTGTCTCTCTCTCCCTGCAGCACAATCACTTTGTCTCCAGCAGCAAGGACAAGGAGCCCGATGTGCTGTTTGTGGGTGACTCCCTGGTTCAGCTGCTGGAGCAGTTTGATGTGAGTATTGATCCGGCGACTGGGTGATCGATTGGACCCGTGAGTTCTTCCTCTGCGCCTTTTGAGCGCTGGGATAGCAGGCTGTGTGTGTGATGGGCAGCTATTGATCAGCTGATTGCAGTGTCGTTCCTGACAATGGAGACAGCTTGGCGGTGGGTTATTGATTTCTGGTCGCTGCTATTGATGACCTGAGTGTTGGCCTTTGGTCAGGTGTGGCACGAGCTCTTCTCTCCACTCCACGCGCTGAATTTCGGGATCGGGGGCGATGCCACGCAGCACGTCCTGTGGAGGCTGGGCAACGGCGAGCTGGACCACATCAACCCCAAGGTACTGACCAGGGGGGCAGTTAATGTGCACCTGCCCCCAGAGCCCTGACAGACACCCCCACACACACAGCCCAAGAGCCCAGAGAGACACCCCCACCCCCACACACACAGCCCCAGAGCCCTGAGAGACACCCCCACCCCCACACACACAGCCCCAGAGCCCCGAGAGACACCCCCACACACACAGCCCCAGAGCCCTGAGAGACACCCCCAACCCCACACACACAGCCCCAGAGCCCCGAGAGACACCCCCACACACACAGCCCAAGAGCCCCGAGAGACACCCCCACACACACAGCCCAAGAGCCCAGAGAGACACCCCCACACACACAGCCCCAGAGCCCCGAGAGACACCCCCACCCCCACACACACAGCCCAAGAGCCCAGAGTGACACCCCCACACACACAGCCCCAGAGCCCTGAGAGACACCCCCACCCCCACACACACAGCCCCAGAGCCCTGAGACACAGCCACCCCCACACACACACAAGGCAGTGAGAGACAGGGGCAGGCCCATCTGGACCCAGCCTCCTGACCCCTGGTCGCCCCCCTCTGTCTCAGGTGGTGGTGCTGTGGGTGGGCACGAACAATCACGGACACACCCCGGAGCAGATCGCTGGCGGGATCGCGGCCATCGTCCAGCTCGTCCGCAGCAAGCTGCCCCACACCCACGTCCTCATACTGGTGAGCACACGCTGGCTGGACTGGGCTGGGCTGGACTGTGGAGGACTGGGCCAGGCTGAACTATACTGTACTGAGCTGTACTGTACTGGGCTGGATTATACAGTACTGAGCTGGACTAGGCTGGACTGTACTGTACTGGGCTAGGTTGGACTGTACTGAGCTGGACTAGGCTGGACTGTGGTGGACTGGGCTGGGCTAGCTTATCTGTACTAGACTGTACTAGGTTGGACTGGACTGGGCTGTGCTGGACTAGAATGTACTGTACTGAACTGGACTGGACTATACTATACTGTACTGAGGTGGACTAGGCTGGACTGAGCTGGGCTATACTGTACTAGGCTGGGGTGGACTGTACTGTACTGAGCTGGACTGTGGTGGACTGTGGTGGACTGTGGTGGACTGCGGGAAACGGGAGCAGTGGTGTCTGTATTAACGCCCCGCTCTCTCCCAGGGTCTGTTGCCCCGGGGGAAGAGCCCCAACCCCCTGCGTGAGCGCAGCGCGCGGGTGAACGAGCTGCTGCAGCAGGCCGCGCCCTCGCTGCCCGGCGCCTCCTTCCTCAGCGTGGACCCCGGCTTCGTCCACTCCGACGGCACCATCTCCCACATGGACCTGTACGACTACCTGCACCTCACGCCCGCCGCCTACCGCGCCGTGTGCCAGCCTCTGCACCGCGCCGTCACCAGCCTGCTGCCTGGCACCCCGGCATGCCCACCGGCTCTCTGACTGTCTGACACGCCCACCGGCTCTCTGACTCTGACACGCCCACCGGCTCTCTGACTCTCGGACACGCCCACCGGCTCTCTGACACGCCCACCGGCTCTCTGACTCTCTGACACGCCCACCGGCTCTCGGACACGCCCACCGGCTCTCTGACTCTCGGACACGCCCACCGGCTCTCTGACTCTCGGACACGCCCACCGGCTCTCTGACACGCCCACCGGCTCTCTGACTCTCGGACACGCCCACCGGCTCTCTGACTCTCTGACACGTCCACCGGCTCTCTGACACGCCCACCGGCTCTCTGACACGCCCACCGGCTCTCTGACACGCCCACCGGCTCTCTGACTCTCTGACACGCCCACCGGCTCTCTGACACGCCCACCGGCTCTCTGACACGCCCACCGGCTCTCTGACTCTCTGACACGCCCACCGGCTCTCTGACACGCCCACCGGCTCTCTGACTCTCGGACACGCCCACCGGCTCTCTGACTCTCTGACACGCCCACCAACTCTCTGACTCTCTGACACGCCCACCAACTCTTTGACTCTGACACGCCCACCAACTCTCTGACTCTGACACGCCCACCGGCTCTCTGACACGCCCACCGGCTCTCTGACTCTCTGACACGCCCACCGACTCTCTGACACGCCCACCGACTCTCTGACACGCCCACCGACTCTCTGACACGCCCACCGACTCTCTGACTCTCTGACACGCCCGCTGGCTCTCTGACTCTCTGACACGCCCACTGACTCTCTGACACGCCCACCAGCTCTCTGACTCTCGGACACGCCCACCGACTCTCTGACTCTCTGACACGCCCACCGACTCTCTGACTCTCTGACACGCCCACTGACTCTCTGACACGCCCACCAGCTCTCTGACTCTCGGACACGCCCGCCGACTCTCTGACTCTCTGACACACCCACTGGCTATCGGACGCGCCCGCCGACTCTCTGACTCTCTGACACACCCACTGGCTCTCTGACACGCCCACCGGCTCTCTGACTCTCTGACACGCCCACTGGCTCTCTGACTCTCTGACACGCCCACCGGCTCTCTGACACGCCCACTCGCTCTCTGACTCTCTGACACGCCCACCAACTCTCTGACACGCCCACTGGCTCTCTGACTCTCTGACACGCCCACCGACTCTCTGACACGCCCACCGGCTCTCTGACTCTCTGACACGCCCTCTGACTCTCTGACTCTGACTCTGACACGCCCACCGACTACGACATGCCCACACCTAACCTGTGACTTGTCCTGACACGCCCACTGACACGCTGACACACCCACTGAAGGCGTGTCCAACACCTCTCTGATTTACTGACAGGCCCCGCCCCTCTGACAGCCCCTGACATGCCCATCAATTCCCTGCCACACCCACAGGAGTGGGGTTGTGCTCTGTTGGGGTCAGGGCGGGGTACAGCCAAATGGGGTCCCCCAAAATGCTGACAGGCCGGTGCCGGGATCTGGAGGTGTGAGTGGGCCTGGCGCAGGCCTGGCGGAGTTCTGGAGAGACGACCTTGCTCGGAGCACCCGCTCTCCGGACAGAGCCTTCCCACTGGACCACAGCTGTTCCTGGCACTCCGACGTTCCCGGATCTCGGATGAACCCGGAGTCTCCGAACTGTCTGCCTCTCCAGCGCCTCGCAGCCAGGTGAAAATAGAAGCTCTCTTCCCGACCGGACTGCTAAGGAGGCCCGCCGGGTCGCCCTTACTGGGCCCAGAACTGGACTCCGCAGGCGGGGCCGGCGTCCCACGGTCAGGGCAGGGGCAGCCGGCTCCGGTGTCCCGCTCGGGATAGAAGTTTGATCCCCGGAGCTGCGCCTGCCTGCCCTGACCAGCAGGGGCCGCCACTCGCAAGCGGCTCCACACAGACTCACACAGACACCGCAGGGAGACGTTCGGCTTTGAAAACTGCTTTATTGAAGAGAGCTGTTCTTGGCGAACGTCTGACAGCTG
Source organism: Lepisosteus platostomus (assembly GCF_059453375.1). Classification (NCBI taxonomy): domain Eukaryota; kingdom Metazoa; phylum Chordata; class Actinopteri; order Semionotiformes; family Lepisosteidae; genus Lepisosteus; species Lepisosteus platostomus. Next base: position 14,192,560 of record NC_142636.1, on the reverse strand, counting down.
AGAGAAACACCCCCCCTCTCCCCCCCCCCCACACCACAGCCCAGTCCAGCACCCTCCATTTCACAGCAGGAGAACAGAGAAAACCCCCCCCCCACGTGAGTGCAGAGCTTCAAACTTGGGGCGCAGTACACGGTCCCCCCAGGGGGACCCCTCAGCCGCTGGTTTTCACTGGGCTCTTAAACACCAGAGTCAAAGGGCAGGTTCAGAGCAGAGCAGGAGCACGGAGCTCAGGACACGGCTGTTACCGTGTCTCATGGGGGGTTCAGTCAAATAACCGAGAGCCCAGGAGCTGGGGGGGTCCCCAGATCAGAATTGGGAACCCCAGGTCTAGGAGTCATGTGGCCCGTCATTAAATCCTTAACTGACGGAGGTGATCATTATCTGCTTTCTTTATATTCAGGTCTTAACTCTTTCATTTCATTATGGACTTCGAATCGGCCACTTAGGACTTTTACAGCTGTTAACAAGATCTAAATAGGATGACGAACGGTGCAATTAAACACTCAATTAAGACAATGAAGCGATTCTGAGCTCAGCGGGTGACGGCCGGGGGGCAGGTGGGCGTGGTGTGCTGGGGGGGGACTATTAATGGGACTCAGACGCAGTCCAGGATCTTGTTGTCCGTGGTGATGACCCACAGGTGACCCAGGTCAAAGGACACGTGCTTGCCCTTCCCACACATCTCCAGGCGGGTCCAGTCCGTCCCAGCAGGATTGGAGAGAGAGATCCCATCTCTGAGAGAGAGAGAGAGAGAGAGAGAGAGAGAGAGAGAGAGAGAGAGAGAGAGAGAGAGAGAGAGAGAGAGAGAGAGAGAGAGAGAGAGAGAGAGAGAGAGAGAGAGAGAGAGAGAGAGAGAGAGAGAGAGGGGTTAATACAGACACACTGACTGGACACTCCAGTACATTAACACTGCACTGAGAGAGAGAGGGGTTAATACAGACACACTGACTGGACACTCCAGTACATTAACACTGCACTGAGAGAGAGAGGGGTTCATACAGACACACTGACTGGACACTCCAGTACATTAACACTGCACTGAGAGAGAGAGGGGTTAATACAGACACACTGACTGGACACTCCAGTACATTAACACTGCACTGAGAGAGAGGGGGGTTAATACAGACACACTGACTGGACACTCCAGTACATGAACACTGCACTGAGAGAGAGGGGTTAATACAGACACACTGACTGGACACTCCAGTACATGAACACTGCACTGAGAGAGAGGGGTTAATACAGACACACTGACTGGACACTCCAGTACATCAACACTGCACTGAGAGAGAGGAGAATTGTGGGGGATGGTGATGTGTTTTGGGGTACCTGGTGTAGACGTCTCCGGCTGAGTTCACCCCGTACACGCTGCCGTCTGTGCCCACCTCCACCATCGACAGCGCCCCCGGGATGAGCTGCCAGCTCTGAGAGCCCATGCAGGCCTTGGGCGTCACCCCCTTCATCAGCCAGATCTGGTCGGCCGCGTTGACCCCCCAGCACCCGTTGGGGCCGCAGCTGTAGTACTTGAGGGCCCCGGGGAGCAGCTGCCAGGGGGCAGGGGACCCCGCACCCTTGAACCCCACAGTGGGCTCCTGGCCCAGGCAGTAGATGTTGTCGTTCATGTTGACACCGGCCACAAACTGGTCACCCCCTGCGTCGATCTGCTTCAGCAGGCCTGCGGGGCGGGGTGATGGGAGCAGTCAGGGTGATAGGAGCAGCAAGACCGATAACAGCAGTCAGGGTGATAGGAGCAGCAAGACCGATGGGAGCAGTCAGGGTGATAGGAGCAGCAAGACCGATAGCAGCAGTCAGGGTGATAGGAGCAGCAAGACCGATGGGAGCAGTCAGGGTGATAGGAGCAGCAAGACCGATAGCAGCAGTCAGGGTGATAGGAGCAGGCAGGGTGATAGGAGCAGCAAGACCATTAGCAGCAGGCAGAGTGATAGGAGCAGGCAGGGTGATAGGAGCAGCAAGACCGATAGCAGCTGTCAGGGTGATAGGAGCAGGCAGGGTGATAGCAGCAGTCAGGGTGATAGGAGTAATGTGAGTGATAGGATCAGTAGCGAGAGATGGGAGCAGCAAGGTTGATGGGAGTAGCTGGGGTAGGAGAAGTGGCAGTAACAGTAGTGACAGCAGCAGTAGTGTAGTAGTGACAGTAGTAGTGACAGCAGTGCCAGAGATAGCAGGAGCTCTAGAGACAGAAGGTGCTGTAGACGTAGTCAGTACTCAGGTTGGGAACTACAGGGGAAGCCATGTTGCTGCTGTCAGTGTGTTGGTGGACCTGTAGGTGGCGCTCTTTTCACTGGGCCAGAACTGTCAAACCAATAGCCCAAACAGTGGCCAGGTGGGGGCGCTGTCATAAGATGAGGTCAGTGCTGATGCTGAGTGTGCTCTCTCACCTGACACCAGTGCCCAGTTGGCTCCCACAAGCTTGTAGATGTTGTTGTTGGTGTTGACGCCCCAGACCCCCGAGGGCCCCACAGTGACGTGCTTCAGGGCGCCGGGCAGCTGCGTCCAGCTGTCACCATACAGGGTGTAGATCTGGTCGTTCTGGTTCACCCCGAACACCTGTCCCACACTGGCATCGATTTGCTTCAGGCTGCCTGCCACCAAACGGCACTGCAGGGCTGCACGGCAACACAGGGGAACAAAACAAATATGCACATTCAACTCAAACATCCAACCTGATGCGTCACAGGGTCAAAAACAACAAACACGACTCCTGTTGTCTCTGATGCTTCTGCTACTCCTCCCACTGAAAATACTGAAATTCAAGCTGCTACTAGTACTGGTAGGGGTTCTGTTACTACTGATACTGTTACTGCTGCTGCTGCTCTTACTACAGCTACTGATACTGCTGATACTACTACAGCTCCTGATACTGCTGATACTCTTACTACAGGTACTGATACTGCTGATACTACTACAGCTACTGATACTGCTGCTGCTCTTACTACAGGTATTGAAACTGCTGCTGCTGCTCTTACTACAGCTACTGATACTGCTGATACTCTTACTACAGGTATTGAAACTGCTGCTGATACTCTTACTACAGGTACTGATACTGCTGATACTCTTACTACAGCTACTGATACTGCTGCTGCTCTTACTACAGCTACAGGGTGAGGGAGCTGTGTAGAGTGAGCGTGCAGCCAGCGAGTGTTTGTCAGCAGATGAGAGGAAGCGAGAGATAAGACTCTGACCTCTTCCTGAGCTCCCGGTAACTAATTAATGTCTTTAAATCAGGATCGAGAAAAACAGGGAAACCCGATCCCCTGAGCAGAGCCGGGCCCTGAGCAGGCAGGCCCGGTAACACGAGAGCTTCCTTCATGAGGAGCACACCCTCTGAGCCCGCTGGCCCGTCTCCTGGCAGAACACGCTGTAAGGCACAGCCGTGTGTCGCTCGCTCGGGCCAGAGGGGGGTAGGGCTGTGCAGACGGGCTTTCCTGAAGTGCAGTTCCTGAAGATCCCTTTCTCTCTGAAACAAAGGCTTCACAGCGCTGTCAGTCAGACTGCAGACGCCTCAGCCTGATCCTCTCCAGGTCCTAATGTGTGGTGTCAGCTGCAGGCTTCTGCAGAGGAGCAGCACCAGGTGCAGGAGAATTCAGAAGTGTCTCCTTTGCATTGAGTGCTGTGCACTGGGAGTCTGACTGATAGCCCTGTCGCACCTGGAGCGGATCAGACTGCTGTGCACTGGGAGTCTGACTGACAGCCCTGTCACACCTGGAGCGGATCAGACTGCAGTGCACTGGGAGTCTGACTGACAGCACTGTAAAACCTGGAGTGGATCAGACTGTTTTCACTGGGAGTCTGACTGACAGCCCTGTCACACCTGGAGCGGATCAGACTGCTGTGCACTGGGAGTCTGACTGACAGCCCTGTAACACCTGGAGCGGATCAGACTGCTGTGCACTGTGTAGCGGCGAGGCTTAATAATAAGAAAGAATTAAGTGTTCTGGGCTTTCCCAAATGAGGCCCCATTTCTCTGTTCATCTCTGTGGTGCAGCCACAGAGAAACTATTCATGCAGGCTGATTTAAGGTTTCCTCTGATAAGGAACAAGCTCCCAAAGGGGGATGCACTTAGCTAAGCCTGGCTATCATGATCAATGGTCATCCATTGGCGCCTATCTGTCTAGGGAGTGCCAGATGGACATCTGGACTGCATTCCTAAGTGTCAGGAGTAAGTGACTCATATCTCACCTTGATCAACCAATCAGGGACTGGTAGGGCCGAGTAACCCACGTGGGACTCTGATGCCCATGGAACTTTCAGCCAATCAACGAGCTGAAGTTCCTCCAGGTAAAAACAGGCAACACAGAGAGCCTGTGAGATTCAGTAAGATTCAGTAAGATTCAGGAGAATTTTGTGGACTTTTCTAAAGGGAATTCAAAAGAGAATTCCAGGTCAGGACGGCCCAGGAGCAGAAGGCTCCCAAGGGCAGGACATTCTCGCAGCGCGCCTCCTGACCATCCTGAGACTCAGCCCGGACAACCACGGAACGGCCAGTGTGTCCGAGTGCCAGAACTTTCCTTTGTTCTAAGAATCTAGAGCGGAGGTTGCCAGAGAGTAACCAGAGGATCCACCCGAGGTTAGCACCAGCAGCAGGCCTCGTGAACAGGTCGGAACTGTGGAGAGCTGAATCACTATTCAGAATTAACTCTTCATCAGGAACGAACCGGTCCTCTTCCTGACTTGCTGGGACCCACAGTCATCTTTTCTCCTGTGCGCAAACTTTGCTAGTTAAAGCCAACACTAACTAGCCGGTCAGTGAGCATCTGCAGCGCACCGTCGCAAGCCGCACAGCACAGCCTGGCACACAGCCAGAGAGCGCGGATTGGACAGCAACAGCCTGCAACTGTTTCTTTGAGCCCGCAGGAGATCTGAATCCCCAGAGATTGGATGAGTATTCAACTTCAATGCATTACAGCTCGAGAATTCAATTGTTATCCGAACCAGTTGATATCAATTTAATTCCTAAGAGTTATGTACTTGTTTTGAGTATCTAATGTAGAAGTTATAACCAAGTTCATTTATGAAACGGTCTTAATGAATGATATACTGAACGTATGTCCTCTTGATATGTGTAACACTTTGTAACTGATTGAATATATCTTTTGTATTCTGATAACCCTCTCGATAAGATCTGTTAGGTTTATATGCATATTCTATGTATTAATAAATGTATCCTCGTGTATTAGTACCTGTGTGTGTGCGTTGTTTGAGTTATATCGCATGGTTGGATTCTAAAGCCATCAAAATAATCAATTTTGTGATTTACTGCTACAATTAATAATTGTTCCAGTAAATGCCCAAACCCTACATAACTGGTGCCTTCAGAGAGCTACATTACATTTAATTTGGCTATGGCAACATTACATATTTGGCGTCCCTGAGCCGGCTATGATTACAACTGGGATTCTGTCTGACAGCCCTGTCACATCTGGAGCAGATCAGACTGCTGTGCACTGGGAGTCTGACTGACACACTGTCACACCTGGAGCGGATAAGACTGCTGTGCACTGGGAGTCTGACTGACAGCAGTGTAACACCTGGAGCGGATCAGACTGCTCTCACTGGGAGTCTGACTGACAGCACTGTCACACCTGGAGCGGATCAGACTGCTCTCACTGGGAGTCAGACTGACAGCACTGTCACACCTGGAGCGGATCAGACTGCTGTCACTGGGAGTCTGACTGACAACCCTGTCACACCTGGAGCGGATCAGACTGCTGTACACTGGGAGTCTGACTGACAGCACTGTCACACCTGGAGCGGATCAGACTGCTCTCACTGGGAGTCAGACTGACAGCCCTGTCACACCTGGAGCGGATCAGACTGCTGTGCACTGGGAGTCTGACTGACAGCACTGTTACACCTGGAGCGGATCAGACTGCTGTGCACTGGGAGTCTGACTGACAACCCTGTCACACCTGGAGCGGATCAGACTGCTGTGCACTGGGAGTCTGACTGACAGCACTGTCACACCTGGAGCGGATCAGACTGCTGTACACTGGGAGTCTGACTGACAGCCCTGTCACACCTGGAGCGGATCAGACTGCTGTGCACTGGGAGTCTGACTGACAGCCCTGTCACACCTGGAGCGGATCAGACTGCTGTGCACTGGGAGTCTGACTGACAGCCCTGTCACACCTGGAGCGGATCAGACTGCTGTGCACTGGGAGTCTGACTGACAGCACAATAAAACACTAGGCAAGCTGAGGTCATCTTACCTAGACTGGCGTCCAGCAGGCACTGCACCAACACGACGATCAGCACAGCTCTCATGTCTGTGGCTCTGGAGTCTGGAGTCTGGAGTCTACGGTCCCGGGCGCGAGGTGCCTATTTAAGCCCCAGCGTCTGTGGGCTCCCTCCCTGGTCAAACAGGTGTGTTGATCAAGCAGGCAGGACGTGTTTGCGCACAGAGCTCCCAGACTGTGGTCAGACGCTGCTGTTTCCAGGGAAAGGGCGAGGCACTGCCTCACTGCCAGGACATCCGTCTGTCCCGCGGGGCAGCTGTGTACCAGTCCGAAGATGGGGCTCGTTAGCGAGGAGAGGGCCGGGTCCAAGACGAGGCTCATTAGTTGGGTGTGCACCAGTCTGGAGGCTCATTAGAGGGGTGAGCACCAGTCTGGGGCTGGTTCGGGACAGTGTGGGTTCAAGACAGTGTGCGGTTCAGGACAGTGTGGGGCTGGTTCAGGACAGTGTGGGTTCAGGACACTGTGGGCTGCTAAAAGACAGTGTGGGTTTGGGACAGTGTGGGTTCAGGACAGTTTGGGTTCAGGACAGTGTGGGCTGCTACAGGACAGTGTGGGTTCAGGACAGTGTGGGGCTGGTTCAGGACAGTGTGGGTTCAGGACAGTGTGGGCTGCTACAGGACAGTGTGGGTTCGGGACAGTGTGGGTTCAGGACAGTGTGGGCTGCTACAGGACAGTGTGGGTTCGGGACAGTGTGGATTCAAGACAGTGGGGGCTGCTACAGGACAGTGTGGGTTCAGGACAGTGTGGGTTCAAGACAGTGTGGGCTGCTACAGGACAGTGTGGGTTCAGGACAGTGTGGGTTCGGGACAGTGTGGGCTGCTACAGGACAGTGTGGGTTCAGGACAGTGTGGGTTCAGGACAGTGTGGGCTGCTACAGGACAGTGTGGGTTCAGGACAGTGTGGGTTCGGGACAGTGTGGGCTGCTACAGGACAGTGTGGGTTCGGGACAGTGTGGGTTCGGGACAGTGTGGGCTGCTACAGGACAGTGTGGGTTCAGGACAGTGTGGGTTCAGGACAGTGTGGGCTGCTACAGGACAGTGTGGGTTCAGGACAGTGTGGGCTGCTACAGGACAGTGTGGGTTCGGGACAGCGTGGGTTCGGGACTGTGTGGGCTGCTACAGGACAGTGTGGGTTCAGTGTGAGACAGGATGCGTGAGAAGGCAGGTGTTTGGTTTCTGCCAGCGCCGCTGTTAGGCAGGAGGTCCGATCGGGTCGCTGCCTGAGTGTTCGCACCTGCAGCCCGCATGAGCCCCACTCAATAGGCAATCAGCTCGCATTCCTGCCAGGGCCTCCTGTCGGGACAGGCCCACGGCACAGCGTGTGCAGGGAGGGGGCAGGCCCATCGCCCCCAGCTCCGTCTCCCACACTGCTCTCAGCACAGCGACAGCGGCACTGCGGCACTGCGGATCGGACCCCACCGGACCGAGCTCAGCATGAGGGTCACAGCACTGCTCCTCCTCCTCCTCACAGCCCTGGCCTTCTTCACTGAGCCGGGCCAAGGTACCGAGCTTTTCACTTCTGGTTCTGTGTTGAGAGAGATCTGGGCTCCAGCTCTTTATTTATTCCAGTTTATTACCAGTTATCCATGAAGAAGAGGAACTCACTTTCCTACAGCTTGATAAAACGCACACAGAACCAGTCACCATCATTTAATGTACTACTGCTGTACTACTACTAGTGTTACTACTGCTGCCATTGCAGCTACTGTTACTGCTACGGCTACTACTGCTGCTAATACTGCTACTGTTAGGGAACAAGTAACAGGTTTATTCCCTGCTGAGAAAAAGAAGAATGAAAACACAACGTTTCGGCCATGGAGCCCTCTTCAGGTGACACCTTCTTCTTTTTTTCAGCAGGGAATAAACCTGTAACTTGTTCCCTAAAGTGATCTTATCTTATCTTAACTGCTCCTCTCTGCTCCTCTCTCCTCCTCTCTGCTCCTCTCTCCTCCTCCCGCCAGGCTCTGTCCGGAGATCCCCGCGGACTCGGAGCCGGGTCCGGGCAGCGGCGCGCGGACAGGGCTGCCAGTGCACAGGTGAGCTCCTGGCCCGGATCCCCCTGCGGTCCCACCGCCGCCGGACCCAGCCCCTCCGCGGGGGCGGGGGTCCCGGCGCTCTGGGCTGACACTGCTGCTCTGCTCTCTCTGCGCAGGGACGGCCCTGGGGGGCATCCCCACGCCTCTGTGCATCTGCCCAGCCCTGGAGAGAGCCAGCCGGAAGGACAGGCTCGGTGAGACCAGGGAGGGGCATGTGTGTGTCACTGTGATGGGGTGTGTGTGTGTGTGCGTGTGTGTGTGTGTGTGTCAGTCACTGTGATGGGTTGTGTGTGTATGCCACTGTGATGGGGTGTGTGTGTGTGTCACTGTGATGGGTTGTGTGTGTGTGTGTGTGTGTGTGTGTGTGTGTCACTGTGATGGGTTGTGTGTGTATGCCACTGTGATGGGTTGTGTGTGTGTGTGTCACTGTGATGGGGTGTATGTGTGTGTGCGTGTGTGTGTGTGTCACTGTGATGGGTTGTGTGTGTATGCCACTGTGATGGGGTGTGTGTGTGTGTGTCACTGTGATGAGTTGTGTGTGTGTGTGTGTGTGTGTGTGTGTGTCTGCTCCTCTGCGGTTGTGAAGATAGCGCCAGCGCTGTGCTGTCTGCACTATCACCTGTACCCCTCTCTCTCACACTCACCTGCTCCTCTCTCTCTGTCCCCCAGCTCGGATGTGTGTGAAGAAGAGGGGGAAGATGAGGAAGAGGTGCAAGAAACTCAGTCTGAATGGACCCGCACAAACAGTGGAGCACCCAAAGTACAGCACCCCCATATAATCAACGCCAACCACCTGCTGCCTGTCTCTGTCTCCCGTCCTGCTATGTGTGCTTATGACTGAGGGATTCTCTGTGATCTCCTCTCTCTTACTATGTCTCCTGTCCTACAGTGTGTGATTATGACTGAGGTATTCTCTGTGATCTCCTCTCTCTCTCACTGTGTCTCCTGTCCTACAGTGTATGATTATGACTGGGGGATTCTCTGTGTTCTCCTTTCTCTCACTATGTCTCCTGTCCTACAGTGTGTGATTATGACTGGGGGATTCTCTGTGTTCTCCTCTCTTTCACTGTGTCTCCTGTCCTACAGTGTGTGTTTATGACCGAGGGATTCTCTGTGATCTCCTCTCTCTCACTGTGTCTCCTGTCCTACAGTGTGTGTCTGTCTGTGATGGGAGAGAAATTGCTGGTCAATGAGGTTCAGACAGCAGTGAGACCCACCTCGCCCGCTGACCTGTATGCGATATACTGTATAACCACATTAACAGCGCTGCTCGCTTCTGGCCTCTGACTAACTCCCTTACTGAAAGCAGTGGTGAATAAAGATGAAATCCAAGCATGCTGGGAGTGCGAGTGTGTTACTGGAGACGCTTGTCCAGTCGAGTCAGGGACGGCAGAGTCTTAAAAGGAAGCCGGAGGACACAGGGTCTGGCCTTCGCCAGCGAGTTTATTTCAGTGCCACGACAGCAAGGGCTCCAGTCAGAAACCCTTCACTGCCCTCTGTCCGTCGCACAGCTACAGTCCTACAGCTAGTTTCCACCGGCTAGGGTCTGTGGGCGGAGGGCGGCCCGCCTGCGCTCTGCCCCGGTGGATCGGGCCGGGGCACAGGTCTGACCCCCGGGGCGGTCACGCGGGTCCGGTGGGGTCCGGTGTGTCTTGCCGTCCACGGCGGCCGTCTCCCTCTCTCGGAGCCTGGGCAGAGAGAGGTCAAAGTTCAGAGCTCGGCGTGTAGCAGGCCCGGGAGGGAGGGAATGTCTTGGCTGGGAACTTGGGAGCACGAGACAGAAGGGCTACAGAAACTCCTCCTGCTCCTTGGGCCCTCGTCCGCCCCCGTTTCCAGCCTGTTCCAGACCCCCGCCGCCCGTGGTGTAAAGGTGGGGGCTGTGCTTGATTCTTCCCGATGTTGCTACGGGGCCATGTGTAAACCGATGGAGGTAGTTGGACTCGGGGCCGAGGGGGGCTCACTAGGGCCCTCTACAGGCAGACCTCTTTCACTGTAAGAAAGCTGTGGAAATTTCCAGACCCGAGCAGGAGGTACAGAAGACATGTGTCCCTGCGGTGAGCTGGGCCTCTGTGCTCTGTCTCTCGTATCGCCTTCCCGACAGGCTCCAACACAGCCAGCTCTGCCATCATTACTCATCCTAACAGATCGGGCCCTGCAGAGCCAGGATAATTACAAGTTCAGGTTTCCAGGCACGGAGAAGTCTGGCACACGAGAGCCTGGGTTTGGGACTGTGGCTCAGGTTTCTCTTTGGAATGAACATGGTTTACTGTACCTTGCTGGCCACATTCCAGCCCGAAGACACAGAGGCGAGGTTGGCTAAGGGAGACTATGAGAGGGCATCAGTGCCAGGTGCCCAGTTCCAGGACAGGGGGCGGACTGAACTGTGTCTTTGTGAGCCCAGATTCACAGTGACCTTTAACCCCTGACTGAAGACTAGGGACCCTGAAGGACTGTGAACAGAGTTACTGTCTGATGGACCAGGTGGACAGGGATCTGTACCCTGGCACAAGGCCAGCGCTCTGTGGGGCTGAGACGTCAGCACACCCTGGACAGTCCTGAGAAGAGACAGGACAGCTGCTGATTACCGTACCTCCGTTGCTCTACAGCACCCCCATCAGGATCAGAGCGGAGATGCCCAGCAGTGCTGTGACCGTGAAGCCCACTGTCCCAGCCAGCGCCGGGGAGCCCGAGGGGGGACCTGCAGGATCGAGGGGTTACAGGGAGTTAAACTGACCCTGTCTCTCCTGTCACTCCTGTCACTCCTGTCTCTCCTGTCCCTCTGAGCACCAGGTCAGACACTCCTCTCTTTCCTGTCTCGCCTGTCACTCTGAGTGCTGGATCAGACACTGCTGTCTCACTCCTGTGCAGCTCTTTAGAGCATGTTGCTCATGGTAAAACCTGTAGCTCTTAGGTGTGTTAAATTACCAGCAAATCTCAGGTATGCCTAGTTACCTGTCCAGCTCTCTCTCAGGTGTGACTGATTCCCTGTCCAGCTCTCTCTCAGGTGTGACTGATTCCCTGTCCAGCTCTCTCTCAGGTGTGACTGATTCCCTGTCCAGCTCTCTCTCAGGTGTGACTGATTCCCTGTCCAGCTCTCTCTCAGGTGTGACTGATTCCCTGTCCAGCCTCTCTCAGGTGTGACTGATTACCTGTGACAGTGAGGCGCCTCTCTGCAGAGCTGGTCCTGTTGGTCACTGTGTTCCGCGCTGTGCAGGTGTACAGGCCCGTGTTGCTGGGTGACACCTGTCCGATCTGGAGCGCCGACCCCTCGCCCGCCCGCGTCCCGTTGACAGACCAGTAGTACAGGCTGGGAGGCTGGGAGGCAGCAGAGCAGCTCAGCGTGACGGTCCGGCCCGTCTGGACCTCCTGCGGTCCCGCAATCACTGGCGTCTCAGGCCCGTCTGCAAGTCGCACAGCAGAGCTGTGAAATGTGTACGCGCTGACACCACCCTGCACAATCACTGCAGCAGACAGCTCAGAACGTCCCTGAACTTCTACTCTTAGTTTAGACAGGCAGCAATCTGAGCAGAAACCAGATGATGATAACAGACAAGAGGTGAGTGTACAGCAGCGCCCCCCGGTGGAGCCGGCAGGAAGTGAGTACTCACAGTTCACCAGCAGCTGGTACCCTGGGCTGGTCCGGTTGCTGACGGGGTTAGACGCCGCGCACTGGTAGAGGCCGTCGTCGGACAGCAGGGCGGCGCTGAAGGACAGCGTGCTGTTGTCCTGGGAGAAGCTCGTCCTGTCGCTGGGGGGCAGAGGCTGGCCGTCCTTCAGCCAGGATCTGGACACCACGGGACCCGTGACCTCACAGGACAGGCTGAAGGCTTGGTCTTGTATGGGCAGCTGTCCAGCAGGCCTGACCGCGACCACGGTGATGGGTTCTGGGTACATGAGAGAGGCGCTCATCAAAACGGTCCTGTCCAGATAATGTCTCACCCAGCGCTGGGGTGTTGGGGTCTGGGACTGTCTCTCTCAGGGCTGGGGTGTTGGGGTCTGGGACTGTGTCTCTCTCGGCGCTGGGGTGTTGGGGTCTGGGACTGTGTCTCTCTCAGTGCTGGGGTGTTGGGGTGTTGGGATCTGGGACTATGTCTCTCTCAGGGCTGGGGTGTTGGGGTGTTGGGATCTGGGACTGTGTCTCTCTCAGGGCTGGGGTGTTGGGGTGTTGGGGTCTGGGGCTGTGTCTCTCTCGGCACTGGGGTGTTGGGGTCTGGGACTGTGTCTCTCTAAGGGCTGGGGTGTTGGGGTGTTGGGGTCTGGGACTGTGTCTCTCTCAGGGCTGGGGTGTTGGGGTCTGGGACTGTGTCTCTCTCAGGGCTGGGGTGTTGGGGTGTTGGGGTCTGTGATGGTGTCAGCAGTGCTCTCTCACTCACCGATCAGGGTGATATGGGCTGTCTCAGCAGCGTAGCGCTGGGTGACATTGTTGTAGGCCCAGCAGGTGTAGTTTCCTGTCTGGTTCTGTTGAGCTTTTACCAGCCTGAGTTCCTGGCCCAGCCTGTTCAGCAGTGATCCCTCAAAGGCCCACTGGAACCACGCACTGGGGTTGGACTGCGCCGAGCAGGACAGAACCAGGTCTGATCCAGTACTGTAGACCCGCTGCTTAGGACTCACAGCAAGTGATACGTTATCTGGACCATCTAGAAACAGACCATCAAAAGTCAGTGATGCCTTATCTACGTTAGCTATAAACAGAGTATTGCCAGTGCATTATCTGGTCCATTGTCTGGATGATCTAGAACTGTCCGCACTGATCACACTGCACTGGCAGACGGACTGTGTCGGGCCTGTTGGGTTTGGGCTGGAAGTGGACCTGGAAGACTCACACAGGACGTTGAGATAGACGGGCTGGCTGGTGGCGTTGCTGAATGAGTTGGACACAAAGCAGTACAGGGGCCCCCGATCGGACCTCAGCACGCTGGATATGGTCAGGGTCCGATTGCCCTCACTCAGCTGGAAGCGCTGGCCAGCTGTGACCTCAGAGGAGCCATTGAGCCATCGGTACGAGGGGGCCGAACCCGAGGCACTGCAGCTCAGCCTCACAGTGTCATTGAACTCCACTGGGTCAGTGATGTTGGCCTGGACAGTCACGTTGGACACTGGCGCTGCAGTCAGAGAGAGAGACAGGGGGACGGGGCACATCAGAGTGTTATATACAGCTGTCCACTGGTCAGATCTGAGGGTCTTAGTCCAGAGAGGACCCCACACCAGGTTTCACCCCGACAGGCAGGAGCAGTGTGCACCTCTCCAGGGAGACCAGCGTGCTCAGGCCTGGAGGGCGATCGGGTGATGTCATCCGCTGTAGCGTGAGGAGTCCTCCTCCGCCTTCGGCAAATATTGACAACCCCCCGTTCAGTGTTTTTACTTCCAGCAGGAGTCAACACGAGACCCCCCCCTCCCGGACCCTGCACGACTGAGGGATTCTGGGACTGTGTCTCTCTCGGCGCTGGGGTGTTGGGGTCTGAGACTGTGTCTCTCTCGGCGCTGGGGTGTTGGGGTCTGAGACTGTGTCTCTCTCAGGGCTGGGGTGTTGGGGTGTTGGGGTCTGGGACTGTGTCTCTCTCAGGGCTGGGGTGTTGGGGTCTGGGACTGTGTCTCTCTCAGGGCTGGGGTGTTGGGGTGTTGGGGTGTTGGGATCTGGGACTGTGTCTCTCTCAGGGCTGGGGTGTTGGGGTGTTGGGATCTGGGACTGTGTCTCTCTCAGGGCTGGGGTGTTGGGGTCTGGGACTGTGTCTCTCTCGGTGCTGGGGTGTTGGGGTCTGAGACTGTGTCTCTCTCAGGGCTGGGGTGTTGGGGTGTTGGGGTCTGGGACTGTGTCTCTCTCAGGGCTGGGGTGTTGGGGTCTGGGACTGTGTCTCTCTCAGGGCTGGGGTGTTGGGGTGTTGGGATCTGGGACTGTGTCTCTCTCAGGGCTGGGGTGTTGGGGTGTTGGGATCTGGGACTGTGTCTCTCTCAGGGCTGGGGTGTTGGGGTGTTGGGATCTGGGACTGTGTCTCTCTCAGGGCTGGGGTGTTGGGGTGTTGGGGTCTGGGACTGTGTCTCTTTCAGGGCTGGGGTGTTGGGGTGTTGGGATCTGGGACTGTGTCTCTCTCAGGGCTGGGGTGTTGGGGTGTTGGGGTCTGGGACTGTGTCTCTCTCAGGGCTGGGGTGTTGGGGTGTTGGGGTCTGGGACTGTGTCTCTCTCAGGGCTGGGGTGTTGGGGTGTTGGGGTCTGCGATGGTGTCAGCAGTGCTCTCTCACTCACCGATCAGGGTGATATGGGCTGTCTCAGCAGCGTAGCGCTGGGTGACATTGTTGTAGGCCCAGCAGGTGTAGTTTCCTGTCTGGTTCTGTTGAGCTTTTACCAGCCTGAGTTCCTGGCCCAGCCTGTTCAGCAGTGATCCCTCAAAGGCCCACTGGAACCACGCACTGGGGTTGGACTGCGCCGAGCAGGACAGAACCAGGTCTGATCCAGTACTGTAGACCCGCTGCTTAGGACTCACAGCAAGTGATACGTTATCTGGACCATCTAGAAACAGACCATCAAAAGTCAGTGATGCCTTATCTACGTTAGCTATAAACAGAGTATTGCCAGTGCATTATCTGGTCCATTGTCTGGATGATCTAGAACTGTCCGCACTGATCACACTGCACTGGCAGACGGACTGTGTCGGGCCTGTTGGGTTTGGGCTGGAAGTGGACCTGGAAGACTCACACAGGACGTTGAGATAGACGGGCTGGCTGGTGGCGTTGCTGAATGAGTTGGACACAAAGCAGTACAGGGGCCCCCGATCGGACCTCAGCACGCTGGATATGGTCAGGGTCCGATTGCCCTCACTCAGCTGGAAGCGCTGGCCAGCTGTGACCTCAGAGGAGCCATTGAGCCATCGGTACGAGGGGGCCGAACCCAAGGCACTGCAGCTCAGCCTCACAGTGTCATTGAACTCCACTGGGTCAGTGATGTTGGCCTGGACAGTCACGTTGGACACTGGCGCTGCAGTCAGAGAGAGAGACAGGGGGACGGGGCACATCAGAGTGTTATATACAGCTGTCCACTGGTCAGATCTGAGGGTCTTAGTCCAGAGAGGACCCCACACCAGGTTTCACCCCGACAGGCAGGAGCAGTGTGCACCTCTCCAGGGAGACCAGCGTGCTCAGGCCTGGAGGGCGATCAGGTGATGTCATCCGCTGTAGCGTGAGGAGTCCTCCTCCGCCTTCGGCAAATATTGACAACCCCCTGTTCAGTGTTTTTACTTCCAGCAGGAGTCAACACGAGACCCCCCCCTCCCGGACCCTGCACGACTGAGGGATTCTGGGAGTTGCTCGAGAGAGAGAGATGCCAGCTTACTCACCAAGGACCGTCAGGACTGCCTGTCCAGAAATCTGAGGCACCAGGCCCTGGAATCGATAGATCCCAGAGTCCTCGAGGCGCACGGACTCCAGGAAGAGGGCTCCAGAGCTCAGATCCACGCTGGCCTTCCCCTCGTATCCCGGGAAGGCCTCCTGCTGGCGCTGGAACAGCATGACCACGGTGCTGCCGTCGAACAGCCAGGTGCCGGTGGTGATGGCGGTGGGGGGGCTGAGCTCCAGGGTCACGTTGTCCCCGACGTACACGGGGTTGGCCGACGGCGTCACGTCCACAGCCAGCAGACCTGCCGGGGAGGGAGGGTGTGGGAGATGACCGCTGACACCGCTAGAATCGATGGGATCAGCCGGTCAGCTGTCCCGTAGTTCCCAGGAGTCTCCCCTCCCCTCTTCCAGCTAACAGTGCTCTTGTGGTGACACTTCCTGAGCAAATATCCAGTATTTCACTCCCAGGATCTTACTGGGATCCATTCTCTAGCTCCGTCTAACACACTAATGACCCTGTGTTTGTGTGGGCTTGTCTCCTGGCTTTGATTGTGGATGAGAGCGTCAGGCTGTGGGGTGTCTGCATGCTCTCTCTGTGTTTGTGCGGGGTTGTCTGCTGGCTTTGACTGGGGATGAGGGAGTCAGTCTGCGTGGAGTCTGCGTGTTCGCCGTGTTTGTGTGGGTTTGTCTGCTGTGTTTCGTTGCGAATGAGGGAGTCAGTCTGCGTGGAGTCTCTCCGTTTGTCAGGTTCCTCCAGATTCCCAGAGACGAGGAGCTGGCAGGGTTAAAAGGAGTCTCGAATTGTCCTTGTCTGTGCGTGTGCAGGTACACACTGTACAGTATGCATGTGTCTGTACATACACAGTATACAAATATGTACAGAACTACTAGGGTTGCTAAACTACCTGAAAACGTCCGGGATCTTTTCCTGGTTTTTTTCCACAAGGTTTTTCATGTGGGCCTTGGCACTGAGGAGCTGACTGGAGAACACTTGGCATTGTTTTTGAACGTATTGACACTGCCGATGACAGTTTTATTGTGTCCCTGCAGCTCGACATTCAGCTCATCAACAGTTCAGCCAGGTCTGTGAGGAAGGCTCAACCCAGAAGCCACTGGTCATCCTCTGATCGAGCATATTCACCGTGTTTAGACGCCTGGAGAAACTCTGATTTCAGGCAACAGCTGTCTGAACCTCGCCAAACATGTCTGTTTTTGAAATGTCCAACCAGCAAGTCAGCAGCCTCGGCAAACACTTTTTTTCACTTCTGGATCCCTGAATGACTTGTTGTGTTGAGCCAGGAGGTGGCTCACGCGGAGCGATGAGACGATTGCTACTTTTCCTCGTGTGTTAGGCCTCGTGAAAACCTCCTGCTGCTTGATGAGATTTTAATTTGTCCACTTTTCTTTTCTGTAACTGACTTTTAGTGGGAAAGTCCACATCACACATTTTGTGTGCAGTTTTGAAATGTTGTTCTATTTCCCTTTTTCGCGTTGACACCAGCATTGCAGATTTGAATGTGAAAGTACACACAATTAATCCTGCTCCCCTTCCTTGTGCTAACAGTAAGTTTTCTGTCTCTTTGCTTCATCATTTTCGCTCAAACACGACAACTATCGAAGAGGCAGTCAAACTTATCGAGCTGCTGGCGGATTTGTCACGGCCAGTCTGTGTGGCTCCACTGGGCGCGAAACCAAGAGACCGTTCTGGGGCAGCGCGCACACACAACACCCTGTACTCATGGAGCTCCCAGTGCCAGCCAGCACGAGGGGACGAGACCCCTACAGCCCATTCCACAAGGGTTAAACACACCGAGGGCAGAAAACTGTATGACATTACATGCACAGATCTGAATGAATTTTTAGGCTTTCAAAAAAAAGGAGTCAAATAGCCCATTTATTTTTTGCCAAACATTCTTGCGATCGACTGGGTGGGCACCCCTGCTCTAGAGGGTTGGGCTGTCCGGTACGCCAGCCCGCGCCCATCAGCTGTCCCGTACGCACCACAGAGAATATCGATCATTATTGATCAGCTATTAGACAACAGCACACAGGCAGTAAGGCCAGGCGTGTTGTCAGACACAGTGCATCGATACAGAGGGGGTTCGGTCTCGTAGTTTATACGAGCTTACTCCTTCGTCAGACCCTCTTCAAACATGCCAGCGTTGAAAGAACGTCAGTGCGGAGAACGGTGGGGTACGCTGGGCCCTTTTCTGCAGGGCCGCTCGAGGGCTCGGGATCGGGGGGCCGAACCCCGAGGTGGAGCAGAGCCTTCGGCCCCCCGAGCCCTCGGC
This sequence comes from Lepisosteus platostomus, assembly GCF_059453375.1. Classification (NCBI taxonomy): domain Eukaryota; kingdom Metazoa; phylum Chordata; class Actinopteri; order Semionotiformes; family Lepisosteidae; genus Lepisosteus; species Lepisosteus platostomus. The sequence goes on along the minus strand of NC_142636.1, from coordinate 14,174,650 downwards.
GGGGGGAAGGAATCGGGAGAGAGGAGTTACCTTTGGCGAAGGTGGCGGCGATGAAGAGCAGGGCTCCCGCGCGGCGGCCCTCCATCGTGGCTGAGTCCCGAACGTCCCCAGTGACTTTGCTCCAAAGCAAGCCGGCGATAAGGCTGCCCAGCCCTGCTGACTGATCCCGAACGCTCCGCTCCAGGAGCGCGCTGTTTGCTCTGGTTGTGCAATGGAGCCGGGGAGACTGGGAGCAGTGATTTCCCCGCAGTGACGTGCTGTCCCGCCGTTCCCACGCCCATGAGCTCGGCAGTGACACACAGTGGGCGTGGAGAGGCTCATGGGAGCCTTCCTCCCCAGTTGTCTCCCTCTCTGGCCTCAGTGGACGAGACAGACCCAGCGGCCTGAGCCGAGGGCTGCTGGCGAAACTCTTTCGGGGGTCCTGGGTCGTGGCCTCACCCCCCCCGTCAAGCCATGAGCCTGTTATTGCCGTTGATTGAGGGTGCTGGTTTGTCATTTCGTTTTTCTGATTTGTTTCTCAAATGTGGGGTGGCACGGCAGCATGGGCTCTGCTGCCTCCCAGCTCCAGGGGTCCTGGGTTCGAGCCTCTGGGGCTCAGGAGTCTGTCCCTCGAAATGCTGGCATCTTCTAGAGTGGCCCGTGGAAGGGCTCTAACACCAGTAGATCTGTTCGGATCGCTGGCGTCATGGTACCAGTCTGAGGTTATGGGCTTCTGCTGGGTCCAGACTGGCCGCACAGCCCAACGCTGCCTGGTGCCGACTCCGCACAATCCCCATGGGATTGTGATCCGTGTTCAGCAGGAACATGGGTCGGCAGCGTTAGACTGGAACGCCACTGCACAAAGACTGACAACTGAGCCGGCCAGAGACTCCACATTTCAGCCCCCAGCCTGGCTGGGCTCTCGGGGAGTGAGCAGTTCTGCTGGGTCAGCCTGGTGCGGCCTGGGAATGAAACCCAGTGTTTGATGTGAGGGGGTACCCAGTTAGGGGCACTGAGGGAGGGTGAGGAGGGGTTGTGTCTGGATCTGGGCGAATCGTACTTGACAGAACATAAAGATTGTGCCTGTTGTTCCTTCAACACTAAAGCAGTTCTCTGAGAGACAGCGGTATTATAAAAACATCAGGTGGAAGTTCACTGAAGAGGAACGATGAGCAGCATTAGAGCTAACGAGCAGACCCGGGCAGGAGGAGTCTGTCTTGCTCGGCTGGTGGCTTAGGAGCTGCACGAGTTGAAATTGTTCGATCAGCTGTTTCATGAAGGAGCTCAGAGTTTATGCCTCAACGACTTTCGGACACCCACAACTCTTGCTGTAAAGGTAGTTCCCTATTCTCCCTTCTAAATGTATCCCATCATGCTTTCAAATTGTGACCCTGAGTCCTTGTCCTCTAGTGAATGTGGAATAGACCCCCGGGGTGACCCCCTGTCTGTCTCTCCTCGGACGCGCTCCGGTCTCTCAGACGCCCTTGTCCTGGACTGAGGAGATTCAGCTCCACAGCCCCGTCTGAGCCCAGTAAACAAGTCTCTCTCTCTTCTCTCTCCCTGTGGGGAGCTGACCAGCTCTGAGCACAGTATTCTAACCCTGACACTGTACCTGACAGCCCTGAGTCCAGGATAACTCCCTCTCTTCTGAACACAGTATTCTGAATGAGGTCCTGCTGTTGCTTCGAGGAGAAGCTCCTGTGTTCAGGGCCTGAGTGTTCACTGAGAGCAAGAAAAGAAAGACAACACTTGCTTGTCATCAAACATGTTTATTCGTTGTTTTGGATGCCGTCAGCAATCACAGCTGCCTGCGGGCATGAGCAGGGCAGTGTCAGGAGCACTCGGAGATTACAAACCTGACACCCTGCTGCACCCAACTAACACTGTAAGGTTACACATGTGTACACAGCTAGCGTGGGTACAAATTAGCAAAGAATCAACTGATAAGAGCCACAGGCTGGATTTTCAATAGCTTTTTCTGTAAGTATATATGCTTAGCGGTTGCATTATCTGCAGGTGTGACTTACAAACACCTATTGTTGTAGCAAGGCCTGAATGGTAAAGACACACAAGGTGAAATGACTAAATGAGTGTAGTGTGGTTTTACACAAAGCACAGTAGCTCTCCTCCTTGCTGACACACCAGAGGTATATTGCCCAACAGGGCACACACTACAGAGTCCTTCAGGGTGAACAGCATGGAGTTCTATAAGGCCTACAATACAGAATCCTATAGGATAAACCGTAAGGATTCCTATAGGGCCAAAGGAAAGAGCCCTACAGGACCAATAGTAGACTCCTATAGGGCTCACAGTACATACAGAGTCCTGTAGGGCTCACAGTACATACAGAGTCCTAAAGGGCTCACAGTACATACAGAGTCCTATAGGGCCTACAGTACATACAGAGTCCTATAGGGCCCACAGTACATACAGAGTCCTATAGGGCTCACAGTACAGAGTCCTGTAGGGCTTGCTGTGCTGCAGATGAGAGTTGATGGCTCTGCAGGTGTTCAGGCAGGAGGGCAGGCAGTGAAGTGGTAATGTCACACAGGTCCCGGAGAGGACACGCCTGAGACCTGCTCCTGGAACACAGAACACACCAGACCTGAGACACACACCTGGGAGCACGACCTCTCAGTACTGCTTGGGGAACTGTCCCACTCGAGCCCACTCACCCTCTCTCGTTTATGTTGAGGCCAAGAGAGTCAGAGCCAGAGTGACCACAGCTAGCAGAGAACTGGACAGACGTCCCGCGCTGTGCTCCAGGCGCACTGACCCCGACTCTGAGAGGAGACACACAGGCTGTTAGTGCTCTGATCTCTGAACTGTCCCCATCACACAGTCTGACTCTGAGAGGAGACACACACACACAGTCTGACTCTGAGAGGAGACACACACACAGGCTGACTCAGAGAAGAGACACACACACAGTCTGACTCTGAGAGGAGACACACACAGTCTGACTCTGAGAGGAGACACACACACACAGTCTGACTCTGAGAGGAGACACACACACAGTCTGACTCTGAGAGGAGACACACACAGGCTGTTAGTGCTCTGATCTCTGAACTGTCCCCATCACTCACAGTCTGACTCTGAGAGGAGACACACACACACAGGCTGACTCTGAGAGGAGACACACACACACACACAATCTGATTCTGAGAGGAGACACACACACAGGCTGACTCTGAGAGGAGACACACACACAGGCTGACTCTGAGAGGACAGACACACACAGCCTGACTCTGAGAGGAGACACACAGGCTGTCAAGAAGAATTGTTTCAATGTTGACAGTACAAAGTGTTCCTTGATGTCTTGATGTGTAAGCTCACAAGGGGGCGCTCTTTATAAACATTCCAACTGTACTAAAAGTTGACTCATGAATACTATTTCTTAATTTCTTGGGAATCTATTTGAAAAGTAATTCTGAGTTGATAATTCTTTGAACGTCAGTGGTGGGACTCTTGAATAAGTCTCTATTGCAGATTGTTAAGCTGGTGGGCACTGCTAGAGGTATCAGGACCCTGGAGGAGCTGCAGGTATTTCTGTCCAGATCCAGCACAGGGGCCCTGTGTGAGCGCTGAGTGCTCTGGGCTCAGGGCTGCTCTGGGACAGATCCAGCACAGAACCCTGTGTGAGCGCTGAGTGCTCTGGGCTCTGGACAGATCCAGCACAGGGCCCTGTGTGAGCTCTGAGTGCTCTGGGCTCTGGACAGATCCAGCACAGGGCCCTGTGTGAGCGCTGAGTGCTCTGGGCTCTGGACAGATCCAGCACAGGGGCTCTGTGTGAGCGCTGAGTGCTCTGGGCTCTGGACAGATCCAGCACAGGGGCTCTGTGTGAGCGCTGAGTGCTCTGGGCTCTGGACAGATCCAGCACAGGGCCCCGTGTGAGCGCTGAGTGCTCTGGGCTCTGGACAGATCCAGCACAGGGCCCTGTGTGAGCGCTGAGTGCTCTGGGCTCTGGACAGATCCAGCACAGGGGCCCCGTGTGAGTGCTGAGTGCTCTGGGCTCAGGGCTGCTCTGGGACAGATCCAGCACAGGGGCCCGTGTGAGCGCTGAGGGCTCTGGGCTCTGGGCTCAGGGCTGCTCTGGGACAGATCCAGCACAGGGGCCCCGTGTGAGTGCTGAGGGCTCTGGGCTCTGGGCTCAGGGCTGCTCTGGGACAGATCCAGCACAGGGGCCCCGTGTGAGTGCTGAGTGCTCTGGGCTCAGGGCTGCTCTGGGACAGATCCAGCAGCAGGTCAGACAGAGTGGGGGAAGGTCTGACAGACTCGTGTCCGGACTCTGCTGGGCGAATGCGTCGCAGACTCCCGCTGGCCCATGTGAAGAGGGGGGCTCCTGAGTGACCGAGACAGCTGAGCTCGTCCGAGGCCCCTGGGGACCACAGTGACCGCTCCCTCCTCCTGACGGACAGCTGCAAACACAGACGCCCCCCGATGGACATCACCCCACCGGGCGTCCAGCGGCTCCCCCTCTTCTCCTTTGGCAAATTCCGAAACGGCCCCTCTCCCAGCTCCCCCCCCTGCCTCACCTACCCCTTGACTCCTCCTCCTCCTCTTCCTCGCCACGGAAAGCTACTCACCCAGCACGGTCAGGTTGACTTCTCCCAGGATCCGGGGCACCAGGCCCTGGAATCGATAGATCCCGGAGTCGTTGAGGCGCACGGACTCCAGGAAGAGGGCTCCAGAGCTCAGATCCACGCTGGCCTTCCCCTCGTATCCCGGGAAGGCCTCCTGCTGGCGCTGGAACAGCATGACCACGGTGCTGCCGTCGAACAGCCAGGTGCCGGTCCTGATGGCGGTGGGGGGGCGGAGCTCCAGGGTCACGTTGTCCCCGACGTACACGGGGTTGGCCGACGGCACCACGTCCACAGCCAGCAGACCTGCCGGGGAGGGAGGGCGCTCAGAGGCTCGGCGCCAAGCCCGAAGCCCGGTGCCAGGAGCACCGCCCGGCCCGCGCCTGCTGTAGAGCCGGGTACGAGAGAGAGGCGTTCAGCTCAGCCCGCCTGCCTCTGTGGGTCGCCTTTAAAGCACCTCTTTCTGAAGACCTGGGCCGACTGAACCCGTTCGCTTGTGCAGGTGATCTGCCTTCAGCTGGACCAGAGCTGATCAAACTGTTCCTAATCGCATTCACACGGACCTGAAGGACTGACTGGACTGGAGCGGTCAGGACCGGGTGTGGAGACCCCTGATTTCGAGCTCCTATTCCATTCGGTTGCAGGTCTTTGTTACAGCTCTAAGTCAATTAAGCAATTAAATACTTTACTGGGAGGCTCAAAGTCCTGCAATGACCTGGAATGGGAGAGCTGGGGGAGAGCAGCCCTGATCTAGTGCAGTGGTATCCAGTCCTGGTTCTGGAGGACTGGTCAGTGTACCTGCAGCAGGGGTGTCCAGTCCTGTCCTGGAGGACTGGTCAGTGTACCTGCAGCGGGGGTGTCCAGCCCTGGCTCTGGAGGACTGGTCAGTGTGTCTGCAGCAGGGATGTCCAGCCCTGGTTCTGGTGGACTGGTCAGTGTGTCTGCAGGTTTTCCAAGTCTCTGGACAGCAGCAGCACCTGAAGAGTTCACCTGGTCCAGCTGAGCGAGGAAGCAGCTGGTCTGGCCCCCCCGGAGCAGGACTGGACCTCGAGGTACCCGAGGGGCGCTAATCCGGTCCCTGAGGACCAGAACCCAGCAGGGACTCCGGGTCTCTCTAGCAGCGGAGGGAGGAAAGCCCGGAGTCGCTGCGGTTCAGCCCGGACCGGAGCTGTCGTGGATTTCGGAGGAGAAGAGAGCGAGAGAAGAGTTACCTGGCGTGAGCGCGGCGAGGAGGAGGAGCAGGGCGTCCAGTCTGGCTGTGTCCATGTCGGAAGGGCTCGCAGACGAGGAGAGCCCCGCGGCCGTGCTCTTATACACACAGCAGGCGCCGCCCCTGCGCCCGGGACCCCAGAACTCGCCCTGGTGGGGCTGGCGCTGTTTGCTCAGCTTGTGAAACCGCTGTGGTTCTCACACAGGAGCAGGAGTCACGGGGCCTCAGGCAGCCGCTGTCGTTTCGCAACGTCTCCTCCTCCGCACACACGCCGGCGGCTGTGCGCCCACTCTCGGGGAGTGCACCCCAAAATACTCTTCACCGTTCACGACTGTGACACAGTGCTGCTGGGCCAGTGGGCAATATGACTGCTCACAGCTCTACTGTTCCTGCTGCTGGCACAGTGGAGTGTGTGCCAGTGAGCCAGTGGGCACTATCACTGCTCACAGCTCTACTGTTCCTGCTGCTGGCACAGTGGAGTGTGTGCCAGTGAGCCAGTGGGCACTATCACTGCTCACAGCTCTACTGTTCCTGCTGCTGGCACAGTGGAGTGTGTGCCAGTGAGCCAGTGGGCACTATCACTGCTCACAGCTCTACTGTTAATGCTGCTGGCACAGTGGAGTGTGTGCCAGTGAGCCAGTGGGCACTATCACTGCTCACAGCTCTACTGTTCCTGCTGCTGGCACAGTGGAGTGTGTGCCAGTGAGCCAGTGGGCACTATCACTGCTCACAGCTCTACTGTTCCTGCTGCTGGCACAGTGGAGTGTGTGCCAGTGAGCCAGTGGGCACTATCACTGCTCACAGCTCTACTGTTAATGCTGCTGGCACAGTGGAGTGTGTGCCAGTGAGCCAGTGGGCACTATCACTGCTCACAGCTCTACTGTTAATGCTGCTGGCACAGTGGAGTGTGTGCCAGTGAGCCAGTGGGCACTATCACTGCTCACAGCTCTACTGTTCCTGCTGCTGGCACAGTGGAGTGTGTGCCAGTGAGCCAGTGGGCACTATCACTGCTCACAGCTCTACTGTTCCTGCTGCTGGCACAGTGGAGTGTGTGCCGGTGAGCCAGTGGGCACTATGACTGTCCACAACACTATTTTTACTGCTTTGCTATGTTTACCAAACTTCGCTTTGGACTCCACACAAAGGGAGCTTATCGAGTCGATACAGGAAACACGAAACCGCAGGAGGGCTCGAAAGAGTCGTGAGCTCTCCTTATCTCACAGCCAGCCCCCCTGAGAACTGAGGCACAGCAGCGGAGGTGTGAGGGACCGCAGAGACGGGGCTGCAGGAGTCTTACAGGGGGTGTGTGTTTACAGATCGAATAGGAAGGCCAGTGTGTTGGGCAGCAGTCATGATTTTATTTCACTCAATAACAACATGCGCAAGAGGACTGGCGCTCCGGCCAGGGATCACAGCTCACTTCCATGAAACTGGAATTCCTCTTCCTTGGAAATGTTTCTTCCGTCCAGGAAGGCCGACCCCACTCGCCATCTGTGCTTTAAGCTGAGGCCCAGCGGGTCAGAGCCAGAGTGACCACAGCTAGCAGAGAACTGGACAGACGTCCCGCGCTGTGCTCCAGGCGCACTGACCCCGACTCTGAGAGGAGACACACAGGCTGTTAGTGCTCTGATCTCTGAACTGTCCCCATCACTCACAGTCTGACTCTGAGAGGAGACACACACACAGTCTGACTCTGAGAGGAGACACACAGGCTGTTAGTGCTCTGATCTCTGAACTGTCCCCATCACACAGTCTGACTCTGAGAGGAGACACACACAGTCTGACTCTGAGAGGAGACACACACACAGGCTGATTCTGAGAGGAGACACACACACAGTCTGACTCTGAGAGGAGACACACAGTCTGTTAGTGCTCTGATCTCTGAACTGTCACCATCACACAGTCTGACTGAGAGGAGACACACACACAGGCTGACTCTGAGAGGAGACACACACACAGGCTGATTCTGAGAGGAGACACACACACAGTCTGACTCTGAGAGGAGACACACACAGTCTGACTGAGAGGAGACACACATACAGGCTGACTCTGAGAGGAGAGACACACACAGTCAGACTCTGAGAGGAGACACACACACAGTCAGACTCTGAGAGGAGAGACACACACAGTCAGACTCTGAGAAGAGACACACACAGTCAGACTCTGAGAGGAGACACACACAGTCTGACTCTGAGAGGAGACACACACAGTCTGCCTCTGAGAGGAGAGACACACAGTCAGACTCTGAGAGGAGACACACACAGGCTGACTCTGAGAGGAGACACACACAGTCTGACTCTGAGAGGAGACACACACACAGTCAGACTCTGAGAGGAGACACACAGGCTGTTAGTGATGTTACAGCCAGGATGATCCTGACTCTCAGCCTGACAGTGAGTTTCAGATCAACACAGCCTCTTCGCTCCAGAGCTGTGTGTGCACTGCAGTGTCTTCAGGGTAAGATGTCCTCGGTCAGGAGGAGGCCAGAGTGAAGCTGGGCTGTGTGGTGATCTTGAGAGGGTGACAGCCTGAGGAACCGCCTCGGCCAGGACCTGTGTGGGTGGGCTCTGGTCCCCCTGTGACCCCGGCGGCGGCGTGGTGACGTACCCATGACGGCGATGGCCTCGCTGGCCCGGGCGGTCAGCCCGGAGGCCGTGTTGCTGGCCAGGCAGGTCAGCAGGCCGCGGTCCCTGTGGGTGACCTGGCGGAGGGTCAGCGTGCGGCCCTGTCCGATCGGGCTGCCCCCGAGCTCCCAGGCGTAGAGGCAGAGGGGCCAGCACTCCGCCGAGCACGCAAAGGTGTAGTTCCCCCCCGCGGCCAGCAGGTGGGGCCCTGCCACAGTCAGCCACTGGGGTCCGTCTGCAAAACAGGACACGGCGCTGTCCTCTCGCGGCGCAGGTACGCAGCGGGGAACAACCTGCAAAAGTCGTCTTCATAGCGGGGTGCTGAGGCACAGCAGTTCTGACTCTGTCGGGGGGCGAACTGGGGTGCAGACCCACCCTCTGGATTTAATCCTTTTTCAAGAGTTGCCAGGGTCAACACGAACCCTTGCAGGGAAGGCGAGTTGGGGGGGAGTAGGAGGGGGATGGGGAGTAAGAGAATGGGGCGACCAGGGGTGACCAGGCTGGCGCCCGAACGCCAGAAGGCCAGCAGCCGGACTCTCCGGGCCGGACTGTGAGATGGGAACACAGGGACTGGTCCCGCCCGGAGAGGGGTCGCTTACACAACCCCGCGCTGGCGCTGGCGGGGCTGGGACACAGACTGGGAGATTCGCAGCAGTCTTGTGACACAGGGCGGGGCGGGGCACGTCCTGTGTACTCACAGGAAGGTACAGGAGGGTACGTGACTCTCCATTGTGTGCCATGTGCCTCTGCTTCCCTCTTTGTGTTCTGTGCAAATATTGCTCTTGCAGCTGCACACAAAAGCCAGAGGTGTACAGAGGGCAGGGCCGCTGTGCAGGGGCGCGAGGTGAGGGGCGCGGGGGGCGCGGGGGAGGTCCTGCTAGACCTCGACTCCCTGAAAAACTGCACTGAGGACAGGTCACACACTCCAATCAGCACTGGGCTCTGCTGTGGCAGGGCAAGTCACACACTCCACACTGACCAATCAGCACTCAGCTCTGCTGTGGGAGGGCAGGTCACACAATTTACACTGACCAATCAGCACTGGGCTCTGCTGCGGGATGGCAGGTCACACACTCCCCACTGACCGATCAGGACCAAGCCCTGCTGTGGGAGGGCAGGTCACACACTCTCCCCTGACCAATCAGGACCAAGCCCTGCTGTGGGAGGGCAGGTCACACACTCCCCACTGACCAATCAGCACTTGGCTCTGCTGTGGCAGGACAGGTTATAGAATCTACTCTGACCAATCAGCGCTAAGCTCTACTGTGGGAGGAAATTACATAGACTCACTGCTGACCAATCAGCACTCGACTCTGCTGTGGGAGGGCAGGTCACAGACTCTACACTGAACAATCAGTATATAGCCTTGCTGCGGGTGGACAGGTCAGACACTCCCCGCTGACCAGTCAGCAGCTGGCAGCGTACTCACAGATCACTCTCAGCTGGTACTTGGCGCTGGAGATCCAGTGGGTGCCCGGGTCAGCCAGGCACTGGTAGACGGCATTGTCCGGCAGCAGCAGGGGGCTGAAGAAGACTGTGCTGTTGTCCGCAGAGAAGGTCACGGTGCTGGACGCAGTCAGGAGCAGGTCGTCCTTCACCCACTGCCTGGAGGTCACCTGTGCGCCGGACACGTTGCAGGTCAGGCTGAAGGGCTGGTCAGCGATGGGCAGGGCGTGAGCAGGCTGGATGGAGACGGTGGCGTTGGGATCTGGGGGGGGGGGAGGGGCGGCTGTGATGGACAGTCATGTGAAGGGTCAGCTAGTGCTACAGGTCACCTGTCTCTAAGGGCTGGGAGCAGCTGTGAGGGACTGAGGGATTAAACCAGCAACCTGATCAATTAATACAACACCCGTGAGCTGCTGGTTAATTAATCTGACAACCTGTTCAATTAATACAACACCCGTGAGCTGCTGGTTAATTAATCTGACAACCTGTTCAATTAATACAACACCTGTGAGCTGCTGGTTAATTAATCTGACAACCTGTTCAATTAATACAACACCCGTGAGCTGCTGGTTAATTAATCTGACAACCTGTTCAATTAATACAACACCCGTGAGCTGCTGGTTAATTAATCTGACAACCTGTTCAATTAATACAACACCCGTGAGCTGCTGGTTAATTAATCTGACAACCTGTTCAATTAATACAACACCCGTGAGCTGCTGGTTAATTAATCTGACAACCTGTTCAATTAATACAACACCCGTGAGCTGCTGGTTAATTAATCTGACAACCTGTTCAATTAATACAACACCCGTGAGCTGCTGGTTAATTAATCTGACAACCTGTTCAATTAATACAACACCCGTGAGCTGCTGGTTAATTAATCTGACAACCTGTTCAATTAATACAACACCCGTGAGCTGCTGGTTAATTAATCTGACAACCTGTTCAATTAATACAACACCTGTGAGCTGCTGGTTAATTAATCTGACAACCTGTTCAATTAATACAACACCCGTGAGCTGCTGGTTAATTAATCTGACAACCTGTTCAATTAATACAACACCTGTGAGCTGCTGGTTAATTAATCTGACAACCTGTTCAATTAATACAACACCCGTGAGCTGCTGGTTAATTAATCTGACAACCTGTTCAATTAATACAACACCCGTGAGCTGCTGGTTAATTAATCTGACAACCTGTTCAATTAATACAACACCTGTGAGCTGCTGGTTAATTAATCTGACAACCTGTTCAATTAATACAACACCCGTGAGCTGCTGGTTAATTAATCTGACAACCTGTTCAATTAATACAACACCTGTGAGCTGCTGGTTAATTAATCTGACAACCTGTTCAATTAATACAACACCTGTGAGCTGCTGGTTAATTAATCTGACAACCTGTTCAATTGTTCAATTAATACAACACCTGTGAGCTGCTGGTTAATTAATCTGACAACCTGTTCAATTAATACAACACCTGTGAGCTGCTGGTTAATTAATCTGACAACCTGTTCAATTAATACAACACCTGTGAGCTGCTGGTTAATTAATCTGACAACCTGTTCAATTAATACAACACCCGTGAGCTGCTGGTTAATTAAGCAGGCGAGCTGTGCAATAGAGACAGCTCCCGTGAGTTATTGATTAATTAAGATGGCAATGTGGTCAATTAAGACAAACGTGTGCGTTATTGATTAATTGAGTGATAGCTCAGATTAAGGCAGTCTGGTCCTGCAGGGCTGATGGGTAATGCTTGGTCTCTCCCCAGGAAGCCCTTGCTGTCCGCAGCAGCGCCCCCTACCTGCCACAGTGATGACCCTGAACACCCGGACGGACAGTCCAGTCCCGGAGCTGCTGGCCTCGCAGGCCAGGACACCGTTGTCAGTGTAGGTGACCGGTCTCATGGTGACCACGCTGCCGTTCGCCACCTGGACCCCGTTGAAGAACCAGGTGTAGCTGCAGGGCGGGTGGCAGTCCGCGGAGCAGACGAGCTCAGCGTCTCGGCCGGCCGTCACTGTGTCCGGCCCCGTGATGACCACCCGCGCCGGTCCGTCTGTGAGACACACGCCGGACAGACGGTGAGCCTGTGAGGGAGCCGTGTGAAGGAGCTAGAAGGTGTCAGGTATTGTCAGGTGTTGTGGAAGGACAGATCACTGACCCCACATTGACCAATCAGCACTTGGCTCTGTTGTGAGAGGGCAGGTCACAGACTCCCCACTGACCAATCAGCACTTGGCTCTGTTGTGAGAGGGCAGGTCACAGACTCCCCACTGACCAATCAGCACTTGGCTTTGCTGTGACAAAACCGTGACCAGTGACCAATCAGTATTTTGCTTCGAGAGGAAAGGTCACAGCTTCTACTGACTAATCAGCTTTCAGGTATTTAATCATCCAGTCCAGGGGGCTGCAGTAAATGGTACTGGGAGGGCAGTGTGGGTGTCAGCTGTGCTCAAGCAGTGCAGCCATGTGACCCCATGATCTGAGCATGCCGGGTACGACTCCAGAGAGGCAGTGACACCGGACCTGCTCGGCTGGGGGCTCCAACTGCAGAATCAGCCTGCAGAATTCCCGGCCGGATTGTGACAGGAGCTGTAGAACATGACTGTTTACTTTTACGGGGAGGCTTATCAGCTGTAGGAAAGGACGCCCTCTTCCTTCTGCACCATTTCACCTCAGTAGCAGGTTTCCTATTGTGTCCCCAGCTGGAGCAACCTTGACAGCTTTCTGTCCCTCCTTCCCCTCCAGCGTTGGGGGGCCGAGGGTCTCAGGGCCATGCAGAATACTCACAGGGGCTTGGGGTCAGGGGTCGGCTGGTCTGATCCTCCTCCTGGGACGCAGCCCCTGGGAGAGGGTGGGGAGGGAGAGGCAGACATTAGTGCCCGAGAGTCGAAGGCACAGCGCCGCTCGGATCAGAGCTCTTGGTCCGCTGGCTGGCATCTGGACCGTTCTGGGCTTCCCTGTGGTGAAGAGGTCTGTGTCGTGTGGCAGGGCAGGCTCACCCACTGCCCACAGCCTGCCCACTCCTGGGCCAGCACCGCAGCGCTGTGAGAGAAATACACACGCCACGCAGGTGAACACATACCGCAGCTCTTGTTGTGTTAGATAAACATATACGACAGTGTGTGTTGTGCTCAACGAATACACAGACTCCTGTGTTAGAAGGCCACATACAGGTGTGTGTTGTGTTGCATGGACACACACAGGTGTGTGTTGTGTTAGATGGGTATGCACAGGTGTGTTGTGTTAGATGGCTACACACGGGTATGTGTTGTGTTAGTTTGCTACTCCTGTGTGAGACAGGAGCTGTGTGATGGGAGCTCTGTGCTCATGGGTGACAGGGATATCTTACCTTCCAGAGACAGGAGCAGCAGGGTGACAGGAGCAGCAGGGTGACAGGAGCTGTGTGCTCACTGGTGGCTGGATGTCTTACCTTTCAGAGCCAGAGACAGGAGCAGCAGGGTGACGGGAGCAGAGCGTCGGGGATCCATGAGGTGTCAGCAGGACGGAGGCCGAGCCAGTGTGCACCTGACAGGTTGGGCCTCTGCTCTTATATACCTCTGACTGCAGAACAAACAGCCTTATCGGGGCAGGGACACACCGGGGCAGGGACACAGGGATACTGGGGCAGGGACACAGGGACACACCGGGGCAGGGACACAGGGACACAGTGGAGCAGGGACACAGGGGCACAGGGACACAGTGGAGCAGGGACAGAGGTGCAGGGGAGCTTGCTGGGATAGTACCTGTCTGCCCCTCCATCCACACATCTGTCTGTCCATTATAAGAAAGCCACTTATTCCAGCAAGGGCTGCAGAACATGGGAACGATTCCCAGGAACACAGGGCACGAGGCAGGATAGGGATGTAGATTTGGGACAGAGCAGGGCCAGCTGGTCCCGGGACCTCTGTCCTGTCAGACTCGGGACAGACTCGGGGCGGGGCAGGGCCAGCTGGAGTGTTGTCTCTCACACCGTCGGTCACAAAGTGTCAGTTCTTGAGACATTCCTGTAAATCTCCTCCATCTCCGAGCCAGTGACAAAGTCTGTCCAACAGACTCCTGGAACCTGCTGGACATTTTGGAATCAGATCCGGTTGTCAGACTGTTTCTAGCAGTTTTGGAGTCTGTGTTGGTTTAGGTCATCGGCCTATAAATCTAACTCATCCCTGTGGATCCGGAGGTGTGTTCCAGCAACGGAATTACTATTTACTTTTCCTAAAAAGAGCTCCGTGATGGCGTTAGTCTAGAAGCCTGTGGTCAGGGCAGTTCTGCTTTGTAACCGAGTCTTTGTTAGACTGCGCTGTTCCTGAATTTGGCTTTCAGTTCCTCTGAGGCCAGGCTGACTCGTGAGGTTCCAGCGCTGCTGCAGGGGCTGATAAGCCCCAGAAACAGCGGCGTTACTGGAAATCTTTATCGCCTCCGACCCAGACTGACAACTTTGGCTTTAACTCCCTCTCTCTTCTCTCTGCTGCTGCACGCGGGCGGTTTAGAAACCGGACTCCCTCTGTGCGCCTCAGAGAATCAGGAGGTGTGCCCCCCCTATAGAAAGCCCAGCTGCCCCCTGGGAGAGGCGGGGGTCTCGTTTCTGTGCATGAGCCGTCTCACTGACCCCCCTCCACCAGCGGCAGGGCCGAGCAGTGCAGCCCTCTGCCCAGCAGGGGCGCCCCTGTTACCCCCAGACAGTGGTCCAGCAGTGGGTAGTGGCGTCTCCCCAGGCAGGAGCGAGTCTAGACAAAGAGCGAGTTTCTATGTGACCTGAAGCACTCCCTCTTCTCGGTCGTCGCCTTGTGAAACATTAATGGGGCGTCAGACACAGGAGCCCCATTCACCGAAAGCGCAGTAAAATGGCTCTTTAATGCCCTTTTTACGATGTGTGGGCGCAGGGAGTTCCCAGCTCTCCGGCAGTCTTGTGCAGGGCTCGGTGACATCTCCTGAGCCGAGCCCCAGCCACGCCCCCTGTTCTTACCGCCGGAAGAGATCTGTTTTCCCTGGGGTCATTAGCACCAGCCTCCTGCCTCCTCTGGGCACCTGGCGCATGCGGGTGGGGTTGTCTCCAGTGGGGTCAGCAGTCCCACAGCACTGAAACACTTTTTCCTAAACTGTTGAAGAAACATCAGCCTCATTCCTGCTGCAGCCTGGTTTGAACCTGTGGCTGCTGCTTCCTCTTTCCACCTCTTTATCAGGTCTAACAGGGCTGTGTGTGATCGCAGTCTGTACACCTGTCTTCTCTCTCTTGGCCAGCAGGTGGCACTGTCTGATCACAGTCTATACACCTGTCCCTCTCTCTTAGGTGAAACTGATCGCAATCTGTACACCTGCCTCTCTCTCTCAGGTGAAACTGTCTGATCGCAGTCTGTACACCTGTCTTCTCTCTCTTGGCCAGCAGGTGGCACTGTCTGATCACAGTCTATACACCTGTCCCTCTCTTAGGTAAGACTGTCTGATCACAATCTGTACATCTGTCTTCTCTCTCTTGGCCAGCTGGTGGCACTGTCTGATCATAGTGACCAGTAAAATACTGTCAATAACTCAAACTTAACCAAACCGCTGATACAAGACCAAGATACAAGACTCGAGTCATGTTTATTTTTAACGGAGGCCTGACCTGCTGCCTGCCTGCCCAGTATCTAAAGCAAACTGGCAGTGACTGGTGGTGCTCAGGAGCCCCCTGGGCAGCAGCCAGAGCAGCGAGGCGCTGGAGGACGACTGAAGGGCGCAAAACAGACATATGAAGTGTGTGACTCCCGGCCTTGAAGCTGTGAACAGCTCAGTGGTCAAGGAGCGGCAAGCACTGAGCTGTGGAGCCCAGAGTGGCCAGGGAGCTCTGTGGAGCCCAGAGTGGTTAGGGAGCTCTGTGGAGCCCAGAGTGGTCAGGGAGCTCTGTGGAGCCCAGAGTGGTCAGGGAGCTCTGTGGAGCCCAGAGTGCTCAGATACAGACACACACATCGGTGTGTGTCTGTATCTGACCACTCTGGGCTCCGTGAGAGATACAGACACACACATCGGTGTGTGGAGCCTAGAGTGGTCAGGGCGCTCTGTGGAGCCCAGAGTGGTCAGGGAGCTCTGTGGAGCCCAGAGTGGTCGGGGATCTTAAATAATAATGTGAAATAATACTCAGATATCTTTGCAGGGCTTGAGACAATGGCTCTGTTATTCAGGCCTTTCTCAGGAAATTGTGAGAGATGTAGAAATACCAACCTTCCTGTAAGACAAATTGACACACACATCGGTCCCCGTGAGAGATACAGACACACACATCGGTGTGTGGAGCCCAGAGTGGTCAGGGCGCTCTGTGGAGCCCAGAGTGGTCGGGGAGCTTAAATAATAATGTGAAATAATACTTAGATATCTTTGCAGGGCTTGAGACAATGGTTCTGTTATTCAGGCCTTTCTCAGGAAATTGTGAGAGGTGTAGAAATACCAACCTTCCTGTAAGACAAATTGACACACACATCGGTCCCCGTGAGAGATACAGACAACACACATTGGTCCCCGTGAGAGATACAGACACACACACACATCGGTCTCTGTGAGAGATACAGACACACACACACACATCGGTCTCTGTGAGAGATACAGACACACACATATCGGTCCCCGTGAGAGATACAGACACACACATCGGTGTGTGGAGCCCAGAGTGGTCAGGGAGCTTAAATAATAATGTGAAATAATACTCAGATATCTTTGCAGGACTTGAGAATAACACTGCTGCTGGTTGTAAACTGATATGTGAGCACCAATAGCTCAAGGCCTCTGAAACTTCTTCTGTTTTTGTGCTCATACTTCCCTATGATTCCAGGAACAATAACCTTCATGTCCCAGGGGAAAGTCCAGCATTCCCCTGCTGATATGCGTTTCCGAGCACGTCACGGGACATGGGCATTGACCACGTGTGTCTGTGATAGCTCAGTCTATCAGTTCAAAGTTTAATTGCAGGCACAGTGTCAACAGAGCGCAGCTCTAGACTGAAAGAAATGTTCCTGTAACCTCAATCACCTTAAGATCATTGTTCTCTTTCTCACCTTGTGTCTGCCACTCCCTCTCTCCACTCAGCTAGTACACTTCCTCTTTCCCTGGCCCTGTCATTGTCTCTCCACCCTGTGTCTCTGTCTACATTCTCTCTCACCTGTCTCTCTCTCTCTCACCTGTCTCTCCCTGTGTGCTTTCTCTCTCACCTGTCTCTCTCTCTCTCACCTGTCTCTCCCTGTGTGCTTTCTCTCTCACCTGTCTCTCTCTCTCTCACCTGTCTCTCCCTGTGTGCTTTCTCTCTCACCTATCTCTCTCTCTCTCTGTCTACCTTATCTCACCTGTCTCTCTGTCTGACTGCCTTGTCTCTCACCTGTCTCTCTCAATTCAGTTCCATTCAAGGCGCATTATCAGCATGACCGATGGGTAAAACCAGTGTTGCCAAAGCAAATAAAAATAATGAAATTCACATGAAACAAAACAAAAAATAAAAGTAAAATAAAATCTACAGACATTTACAACAAAGACATATCATAAAATATATATATACTGTAAATATTACATATACTGTAGATATTTACATATACTGTAAATATTTACATATACTCTCTATCTCTCTGCCTTGTCTCACCTGTCTCCCTTAATCTCACTTCTCTCTCTCAGTAAGCCCTGTTGCTTTATCTGTGTACCCTTCCCCTCCTCTCTGCTTCTCCACTGTCCGGCTCAGCTCAGTCTTCACCTGTTCTCAGAGTGGACCAGCTCATAGGGGGTAGAGGGCTCCCACACTGCTCTCTGCTCTCTCCTGCCCCCTGTGGGTCCCTCCACTCCCACCTCTCCCACTTCCGTCTCCACGGTAACAGTCAGCATTGCTCACACTTACACAATGGCTCTGTTATTCAGGCCTTTCTCAGGAAATTGTGAGAGGTGTAGAAATACCAACCTTCCTGTAAGACAAACAGACACACACATCGGTCCCCGTGAGAGATACAGACGCACACACATCGGTCTCTGTGAGAGATACAGATACACACACATCGGTCTCTGTGAGAGATACAGACACACACATTTGTCCACGTGAGAGATACAGACACACACACTTGTCCCCGTGAGAGATGCAGACACACACACATCGGTCCCTGTGAGAGATACAGACACACACATCGGTCCCTGTGAGAGATACAGACATACACATCGGTCTCTGTGAGAGAGACAGGCAGTGACACCAAGTGAACTGGAACACACTGATGCTGGTTATCAAGTCAACTGGAACACAGACACTGTGGCCATCAAGTCAACTGGAACACACTGTCACTGGTTATCAAGTCAACTGGAACACAGACACTGGTTATCAAGTCAACTGGAACACGCTGTCACTGTGGCCATCAAGTCAACTGGAAGACACTGACACTGGTTATCAAGTCAACTGGAACACAGACACTGGTTATCAAGTCAACTGGAACACACTGTCACTGTGGCCATCAAGTCAACTGGAACACACTGTCACTGGTTATCAAGTCAACTGGAACACAGACACTGTGGCCATCAAGTCAACTGGAACACACTGAGACTGGTTATCAAGTCAACTGGAACACACTGACACTGTGGCCATCAAGTCAACTGGAACACACTGACACTGGTTATCAAGTCAACTGGAACACAGACACTGTGGCCATCAAGTCAACTGGAACACACTGAGACTGGTTATCAAGTCAACTGGAACACACTGACACTGTGGCCATCAAGTCAACTGGAACACAGACACTGTGGCCATCAAGTCAACTGGAACACACTGAGACTGGTTATCAAGTCAACTGGAACACACTGACACTGTGGCCATCAAGTCAACTGGAACACAGACACTGTGGCCATCAAGTCAACTAGAACACACTGAGACTGGTTATCAAGTCAACTGGAACACAGACACTGGTTATCAAGTCAACTGGAACACACTGTCACTGTGGCCATCAAGTCAACTGGAACACACTGTCACTGGTTATCAAGTCAACTGGAACACAGACACTGTGGCCATCAAGTCAACTGGAACACACTGAGACTGGTTATCAAGTCAACTGGAAGACACTGACACTGGTTATCAAGTCAACTGGAACACAGACACTGGTTATCAAGTCAACTGGAACACACTGTCACTGTGGCCATCAAGTCAACTGGAACACACTGACACTGGTTATCAAGTCAACTGGAACACAGACACTGTGGCCATCAAGTCAACTGGAACACACTGAGACTGGTTATCAAGTCAACTGGAACACACTGACACTGTGGCCATCAAGTCAACTGGAACACACTGAGACTGGTTATCAAGTCAACTGGAACACACTGACACTGTGGCCATCAAGTCAACTGGAACACACTGACACTGGTTTTAAGTCAACTGGAACACACTGAGACTGTGGTTAATCAAATCAACTGGAACACACTGAGACTGTAGTTAATCAAGTCAACTGGAACACACTGACACTGTGGCCATCAAGTCAACTGGAACACACTGACACTGGTTATCAAGTCAACTGGAACACACTGACACTGTGCCCATCAAGTCAACTGCAATACTCGGACGCTGACACTGTGGTCCCCCAGTCACAGAGCCACTGTGCGCAGGTTTTGCCTAGCGCAGCAGGACTTTGCATCTCACTGCGGCTCTGGTTTCCATGTCATTAGATACCGGCTCACCTCGCACGGAGCTGGCGGCGCTCCAGACAGATCCAGGAATGGGCGGTGTCTGGAGGTGGAATGCTCACAGGCATGTGGCAGCAGGCCCCTGACGTGGCCGAGAGGCTGACTGTCATTTCACAGACAGCTTCCTGCTCTGGGTTCTTCCTTGTCCTTGAATACCTTCTTGTCATCGCTGGAGCGTGTGCGAGCTGTGAGGCTTCAGGGTAACATTCATGTAACACCTTTCCCTCTGAAGGACCCCAGCGCTCTTCACACACGGGGGGGGGGACCCCCTCACCCACAGATAGGTCACCAGCAGCCACCCCTCTGTCCACAGCTCTCTGTCTCCAGTCCTGACCGGTCCAGAGCTCTGTCCCCAGTCCTGACCAGTCCAGGGCTCTCTGTCCTGGTCAGGACCAGCTGGTTCTTCTCAGAGTTATTATTTAATGAGAGACGAAACCTGTTTTCTTTTCTTCCTTATGATTTTATTTATCTCAAGTCTATAAAAATAAAGCAGGTACAACACACAGTGACACGGATCTGCGGTATCAGGACCTGGGAGCCTGCTGACGTGACCCTGCTCTTCCTGAACCAGGCTCTTCCAGCAGATTCTCGGACTGCGCTCCTCATGGATTCATGAGTGATCTGCAGGTATAGCTCTGTCCATCTATAGCTCTGTATCCCCCTTCTGCAGTATATCTCTACACACTCTGTATCTCGGTAGACTAGCCTGTATCTACCTCTCTGGGTGTAGCCTGTATCTGTGTCTCTGTCTACAGCTCCACTGGCACAAGCCACAGATGTCAGAATCCAGAGTTGTCTGTTGGAGCTGGTCAGTGAGCCTGAGAAGTGTCCAGAGAGCCTGGCACAGGGGCTGAGCATCCTGTCCAGCGCTTGAGGTACAGTCCCACTCAGAGACAGCACCTCAAAACTGAGAGAAGTGGCTGCTCTGCAGTTCTTTATCCCAGTCCTGCTCCTAGGGAGCCCCTGTCCAGCAGGTGTCAAAGGTCACCATTCAATCTCCAAACAGCTGGAAGAGCTGGACTGGGACCAGCCGAACGGGAGATCTCCCTCATCTTTAGGATACCAATGACACTTACTGGACTGGGACACCCCGACGCATCTCAGCAACACCCCCACCCCGTGTCTCTCCTAGGGATCTGGGATCAGGGATCCCTGCTTTCGTGAAAGGTGCTCACTTCAGGCAGTGCAACACTGACGAGTGTAGCATCCTCAGCTTTGAAACCCTCTGGAGAGAGTACTCTCCACACACCTCCTCCCTCTGTCACTAGGATCGAGCTGAGCTGCAGCCACTGGTGTTGTTCAATTCTCTGAGAGTCACACAGCTCGCCACTCGGTCAGTCATTAGGCTCTGGCTGCACTGCGGGTGGCTCAGTGAGGAAAGCAGAAGCACCAGGAGTGATGAAGCATGTGGTCCTGCTGAGATGCTATTTCAAAACACAGCCACTTCCCTCTCCGGACAGAAAACGGCTGAATGTTCAGCCTGCGGTGACGAGGGGAGTTCCCTCTCTGTGTGGAGCTGCAGAGTTTCTTCACGGGGGTCTGGGGGGGCATCGCCAGCCCCCCGGACCCCCGAGAGGCTCCTGCTGGGTGGGCTGGGAAATGTTAAAGTTTTTTTTTTTGCCTCCCTGAGAACCCAGCCCTTCCAAAAGCCTCAGTGTGTTCTGTTTACACGACACATAAGAAAATAAATAGAGCAGTCAGCCGCGGGCTTTTCTCAACAGATAAGTTTAGTCTCTACCGAGAGGAAACTGTGGCATCAACAGCTTGACGTATTTTAGAATTTTTTTTTCACTTCTACACTTCTACAAAAAAATGAGGTTTCAACAGAGACTGCAGGCCATCGTTAATCCCCAAGACCTCAGGGGGGCTGAAAAATCAATTTCAGTCAAGCGCTGAATCGCGATTCAAGCTCTGGCAACACTGTTGAGTGGGACCTGCCAGACTCCTGCTGCACAGCGGTCTGATCCACTTCGGGTTTAACGGCCGCAGGGCCGCTGAACAGAAGCAACAGCAGGTGGTAGGAGACTCAGGCTGGTCACCTCAAATAGACGGGTGGTTAGAATAAACACTGAAGCGATTTGCTTTTCGCCTTCATCAGTAAAGGTTAACGCTGCAGCCATCAGGTGGACCAGACTGCTGGAACCTAGAAGTCTGACTGACTGCTCTGTAACACCTGGAGCAGATCAGACTGCTGTCACTGGGAGTCTGACTGACAGCACTGTCACACCTGGAGCGGATCAGACTGCTGTGCACTGGGAGTCTGACTGACAGCACTGTCACACCTGGAGCGGATCAGACTGCTGTGCACTGGGAGTCTGACTGACAGCACTGTCACACCTGGAGCAGATCAGAACATTATAAACTGGGATTCTGACTGGCAACACTGTAAACCTGGAGTGGATCAGGCTGTTGTGCACTGGGAGTCCTACTGACTCTGTGAAATCTGGAGTGTTTACAGAGGGAGGGCCTGACAGTGTTGTGTCTCGGCTTCTTCCACACCTGCGCTGTTGCCAGCAGCGACTGTGCAAAGGAGCAGGCTGAAACGAAACCCAGCCAAGCGAAGCTCCACGCCTCACTGGTCACACTGCACGCATGGAGACAGTGTCTTCCACCTGATTGCATAACTGAAGGGGCCAACAGGAAGATCAAACTGTCAAACCCCCAGAGGATCACGCCACGTCTCCCCTGCGCCTGCCCCGCCCTCTTCTGAGAGCAAGCCTGCGCGTCTCTGTCCTGCCTGTCTGTCTGTGCGGGGTCACAGGGTCTGTGGGCAGGGTCACAGGGTCTCAGGGTTTGTCTGCACAGGTCCATGGGGTCATGGGATCATGGGGTCACAGCCAGAGATTTACAGAACTGCCAGCGAGTGGGTGGTCAGCCCTCCTGCCCTGCCTGGCACGGGACGCTGACACACCCACCCCCATCCCCACAGCCGACATGGAGATCCTGCGCGCCGCCCAGTGGGGGCGGATTTGCAGTTGCTAGTATGGAAAACACAGTGTCCCCCCCGGATCACTGATCTTCCTGCTGGGAAGACGGTCTCCAGCCACCGTCCCGCCCCTGTGGTGGGAGGCCCTGGCTCCGAGACCGGGACGAGCCCTGGAAGAGCCTGGTGTGGGGGGAGCAGTCGGGAGCCGGGCCTGTGTGGGTCAGAACAATGGACTGGGCAGGAGGGGGGCCGGGGGGCACTGCAGCATAGGGAGCTGGGGGTCCTTGCATTAGTTCTGTTTGGCCTGGGAGTACAAGGGCATGGAGTTGGCGTTGGCGTTGGCGTTGGCGTTGGCTTTGGCCTTGACAGCCACCTGGGAGTACAGGGTGGGCTCCTGTTTGGGGGGCGGGTGGGTGGCGTAGTTCAGTCCGATCTGGGCGTACTCGGAGTTGTCCTGCCCTGACCGGGCCGCGCCGCCCGATCCAGCGTCCTTAACGAACCGCGGATCGGCGTAGTGCAGGCCGCCATCCTGGACAGGGAGACAAGACAAGCCTTCACAGTGTGGCAGCGGTTCAGACTGCAGCCCCCCTGCAGTGCTACGCCCCCTGCTGGCCGAGTGACACACAGCTACAGAGCCAGTCTCCAGGTCACACTGAGGCGACCCCGGGGGACCCCCACTTGGCTAACCCTGGGGTGTCACAGCTATGCCCTCAGGCCACACACTACTGGGGGCGGGGCTCCGACTCAGTGGGTCCCCTGAACCCTGTTCCCCCTGTTCACTACTCCCCCTCACTCCCTGCTCGAACCCTGAACCCTGCTCCCCCTGTTCACCACCCCCCTCTCTCCTCCTTCGAACCCTGAGCTCTGCCTCACCCGTCCGCCCCCCTGTAGCGTGTGCACTGCGCGCCGACACTGCGCTGGGGCTGACAGACGTGCTCTAACAGGGCAGCTCAGCGCTCTGTGTCCTGCACTATTAACCCCCCCCAGCACCTGGACACGGACGGAGGCGTCAGAGACCCGACAGGGACAGGGGCTCACCTGGTTATTTGTGACAGAAGGGTCCCCTGGAAGACAGAAACAGAAAGAGGGCGTCCGTCAGCGCGGGTGGCGGTATTCTTCACAGCGGCGCAGAGAGCAGTGCTGGCGCGTCAGAAAGCGTGCAGCGCGGGCAGATTATCTGTGCGGGATTGGCGCGGCGGTGATCGGGGCGTGGCAGGCTGTGACCCGACCCCTCTCAGACCGCAACGAGAGCATGCAGGGGCCGGACAGCGATCGGACACAGACAGCAGCAGAGTGTGTGCCGTGAGCTGACACAGGAGAATTACCTTGGATCACACTGCAGGGCAGAGCAGCTGACACACACACACACACACACACACGTCACACACGCACAAACACACAGAGACACGTCTCTCGCTCAGGCTGTGACAGGGCTGTACTTACCTCCACTGCGGCCTGGGGTGTTACTGGTCGCCCTGGGTAAATGTTACAGGGCAGTGAGTCTCAATCTCAAACACGTCATCCCACTTTACTGCACACGACTGAGACTGCTGTAAAACTATTACTGCACACACAGAGACTACTGTACTGATATTACTACACACACGCACTACTGTTCTGATATTACTAGTATTACTACACACACACACAACTGTACTGATATTACTACACACACTACTGTACTGATATTACTATACACACACAACTGTACTGATATTACTAGTATTACTGCACACACAGAGTACTGTACTGATATTACTACACACACACACTACTGTACTGATATTACTAGTATTACTGCACACACACACTACTGTACTATTATTACTACAAGCACAGACTCCTGTACTGATATTACTACACACAGAGGCTACTGTATTTGTATAACTACACACAGAGACTATTGGGAAACTATTGCTGCACACAGAGACTACTGTACTCATGTAAATACACACTCAGACTACTGTATTGATATTATTACACACACAGACTATTGTACTGACATTACTGAACACACACACACACTACTGTACTGATAATATACACACAGAGACTATTGTTAAACTTTTGCTGCACACAGAGACTACTGTACTGATATCACATAAAAACCGTGTTTAAAATAGGGAACCATACACGCACAGACACAAAAAGGCACAGACAAACATGCACGCATACACATGCACACACGACCACACGCATGCTCACACACACACATGCATGCACACAAACGCACGCCTGCAGACACACGCACACACCTGTGGCACAGTGTCTGGAGAAAAAGAGGCCGATCTCTCGGCTCGGGGACGAGAGGAATCAGGGCAGAAGGGCAACCAGTGAAGAGGAACCCTCCCCCAGCCACCTGCGCACAGCGCCTGAGAACTGCGTGCTGCACGCTCGGAGTGAGATCACATGATCTGCTGCACTGACCTTCGATCTGTCACAGACACAGCTCTCCTGTAACCTGTACTCCCAGTACAGTCACTCACAGACACAGCTCTCATGTAACCTGTACTCCCAGTACAGTCACTCACAGACACAGCTCTGCTGTAACCTGTACTCCCAGTACAGTCACTCACAGACACAGCTCTCATGTAACCTGTACTCCCAGTACAGTCACTCACAGACACAGCTCTCCTGTAACCTGTACTCCCAGTACAGTCACTCACAGACACAGCTCTCCTGTAACCTGTACTCCCAGTACAGTCACTCACAGACACAGCTCTCCTGTAACCTGTACTCCCAGTACAGTCACTCACAGACACAGCTCTCCTGTAACCTGCCCTCCCCAGTACAGTCACTCACAGACACAGCTCTCCTGTAACCTGTACTCCCAGTACAGTCACTCACAGACACAGCTCTCCTGTAACCTGTACTCCCAGTACAGTCACTCACAGACACAGCTCTCCTGTAACCTGCCCTCCCCAGTACAGTCACTCACAGACAGTCCAGAAGAGAGAAGGACAGCAGGAGACAGAGACAGACAGCAGTGTCTCTCCCTGCCCTGGACAGCAGCAGGGCCGGGTGTCCAGCAGTGTCCGCAGCTGGGGTCCGGACAGGGGTCTCCGCAGAAGATACACACCCTCAGAGGGGAAGTTAGAGGTTCCACAGAAAAATAAGTCAGCGTTTCAAATGACAGCCAGCCAGGAGAGAGGGAGACTCCCAGACTGTCAGGACACAGGTACCAGGAAGAGACAGTCAAGAGGAGCAGAGAGGAGAGCAGAGGGCTGAGATCCAGGGAGATCGTTAACACGGGTCACTATCACCATCACCATCAGCATCACCTGCAGCTGCAGTGCGACTCTCAAACCCCTTCACAAGATTACAATCAGAACTATCGACACACTGAACACTCACCCCTGTCTCGTCATCAGGAAGTAGACGAGTCCGGCCATGAGCACCACAGCCACCAGCACCGCGATCACAATCCCAGCGATGGCTCCTCCGCTCAGAGAGCCCCCTCCTCCTCCTCCTCCTGGCGGAGCTGCAGAGAGAGGGAGAGACAGAGGGACACAGACTCAGCACACAGACACACACTGCAACAGGGGAGGTCACAGGTCACCAGCCCACCCCTACACCCTCCTGTCAGGAGTCTGCTTCTGACACAGCGGGCAACTCCCACCACTGCTCTGTGCAGTTCCCTTCTCCTCCAGAGGGGGCGCTCTCAGTAGTGTAGCAGTGGGAACAGGAGGCACGTCTTTACACAGAGAGTAGTGGTGGTGTGTGTGTGGATCACACTGCCCAGCTGAGCTGCTGAAGACCGACTCTGCTGGGTCCTTTAACTCGTTCTGGTTCTGGATGGGTCCAGTGAGAGTGTGGGCCGGGCCGCAGTGGAGCAGCTCCTCTCCACTGGACCAGCAGAGACCAGGCCCCTCTGTGTGTGGGCACTCAGGTCAGTGTCTGGTCACTCAGGGAGTCACTCTGTGTGGGGTCAGCCAGGGAGTCAATCAGTGTATGGTCACTCTCACCCAGTGTGTGGTCAGTCAGGTCAGTGTCTGGTCACACAGGGAGTCACTCTGTGTCTGGTCAGTCTGGTCAGTGTCTGTTCAGCCAGGGAATCACTCTGTGGTAAGTCAGGTGCTCACGCAGTGTCTTTGTGTGGTCTGTCAGGTAGTCACTCAGTGTGTGGTCAGTGAGGTCAGTGTGATGTCATCAGGCACTCACTCGGTGTCTGGAGCTCCAGTCTGTACTCTCCAGTCCCTGAGCTCACAGGGTTGGTGGCTGTGCACTGATAGGTTCCTGCATCAGACTGCTGCAGGAGGTGAAAGGTCACTGTGCTGTTGTCACTAGAGAAGCTGATGCTGGGGCTCGGGGTCAGAGTCTGGCTCTCTTTCCTCCACTGTCTGGAGCTCACAGTGCCAGAGCCAAGAACCTTACAGAACAGAGTCAGAGTCTTATTCAGCTCTGGTGTCTGGCCATCCTTCGGACCCACACGGACAGAAGATATCGGCTCTGAGGGCAGAACAGGAGAGTTAGAGAGGGGTCTGGCAGGACTGGGGTGTCACTCCTGGCCATGACTGAGGTCTCGGTGTTCTGGAGGCGAGTATGAGGCCTCACTGTGTTCTGACTGAGTTCTAGCCCACTGAGGGCCTGGTCACCTGCTGGTGCCCCACAGTCCTTGTGTACTGACCTGGAGTACAGCCGGAGTGCAGACTGTCCAGCTGTGTCCAGCTGTGTCCAGCTGCTGTGTGCAGCCGCCCGCAGGGTCACACCACCAGGCCTGTCCAGACCACTCTGACCTGTGACCAGTGAGTGACCAGTGACACTGTGCTCAGGCTGGGTCAGGCCCAGTGCTGGGAGGGACAGTGGGGCAGCACTGGCAGGACAGGAAATCGAGTTGGGGAGCAGGAAGTGGCTCTTTCAGCTCCTGAGCTTTGACCATGATTTTATTGTGCTTTTACCATGATCACACTGGGCTTCACTGCACTGTATCTTGATTTTACCCTGATCTCACTGCGATTTACTGTACTGTGATTTCATCCTAGTTTCAGTGATTTTACTTTGATCTTACACACACACTTGCTTGTGTCACAGACTACAGGAAACTCTGATCAGGATGTCACAGACATTTACCAAAAATGTTCCAGCTGGTCCCCAGATGTTTGATGTTTCTAAGTGGGAGAAACAGAAATGAACACAGAGCTGTTCCTATTGCTCTGAGCTCAGTCTGGACTCCTGCTTCAGAGCTGAGAGGAAAAACAGGCTGATCTGCTGTGAGAGTCGTCTCTCACTGACCTTCTACTGCTGCCCTGGAGTGACCTGTCCCTCTGATCACTCTGTGGTCATTCTGGTGCCCTGTTGCCCCTGTGGTCACTCTGGGTCCTGCAGGCCCTGTTGCCCCTGTGGTCACTCTGGGGACCTGTTTCCCCTGTGGTCACTCTGGGGCCCTGTTTCCCCTGTGGTCACTCTGGGGCCCTGTTGCCCCTGTTTCCGCTGTGATCACTCTGGTGCAGCTGCAGGCCCTGTTGCCCCTGTTGCCCCAGCCCGTGGGGAGGTGGGGACTTACCCAGCACAGTTATCTCCCTCCCTACAGCCTCGTATCTCAGGGTTCGATTGTTGTGGCTCCAGCAGGTGTAGTTCCCACTGTCTCTCTCCTGCAGGCTGACAAAGCGCAGCTCCTGACTGGTGCTGTCAGTCAGCGATCCATTACAGCTCCAGCGGTACTGCGCTGGGGGGCTGGACCGGGCCCAGCAGGACAGATTGAGCCCTGAGCCTGCGGGGAACATGTGTCCAGGGGGCGTCAGGCTGGTGTCCTCAGGCCCATCTGGAACACACAGCAGTGTCAGAGCAGCACAGCTGGGTCACAGCACACAGACACAGAGAGCCCAGCTGGGACTCAGTGTGGACACTGCAGCACAGCTGGGTCACAGCACACAGACACAGAGAGCCCAGCTGGGACTCAGTGTGGACTCTGCAGCACAGCTGGGTCACAGCACACAGACACAGAGAGCCCAGCTGGGACTCAGTGTGGACACTGCAGCTGCAGAAGCAGATGGAGACCAGGTGTGATGCAGGCAGGAGCATCAAAGGTCTCCAAGCAGGATCAGGGAAAGACTCACACAGGACGTTGAGATCGACGGGCTGGCTGGTGGCGTTGCTGAATGAGTTGGACACAAAGCAGTACAGGGGCCCCCGATCGGACCTCAGCACGCTGGATATGGTCAGGGTGCGATTGCCCTCACTCAGCTGGAAGCGCTGGCCAGCTGTGACCTCAGAGGAGCCATTGAGCCATCGGTACGAGGGGGCCGAACCCGAGGCACTGCAGCTCAGCCTCACAGTGTCATTGAACTCCACTGGGTCAGTGATGTTGGCCTGGACAGTCACGTTGGACACTGGCGCTGCAGTCAGAGAGAGAGACAGGGGGACAGTGTGAGGGATCTACAGTGAATGCGGTAGTGTGGCCAGTGGACACATTGAGCCTGTCCTGCACCGTGTAGAGACTGTGTCCAGCTCTGTGTCCAGCTCTGTGTGGAGACTGTGTCCAGCTCTGTGTGGAGACTGTGTCCAGTGCAGAGACTGCTCAAGGGTGTCTCCAGCGTGATTTTCCTCACACTAGTTCTGTGTGTCTCTCCAGGCTGCTGTACATCCCAGTGACACTAAGCTCTCACAGCTCAAGCCAGTTATGGTCTGTGACTGATGCCCAGGAGGCTCAGATCTCTCGATCCCATGTCTGGAGCACATCAGAGCTGTGTATGAGTATGGCCTGTGTGCCTTCTTCTAAACTGAGATCTGTCCTGTTATCAAGCACAGTTTTCAAAGCCAACAGTGTGACACTCGGGCTGGGAGTCTTGTCCCGATGTTGCCCTGGGCAACCCAAACAGTCGGACAGGCTCTCACCCTCCTCTCAACCCTGGAGAACACGGTCGGGACACAATTCTCAAAGACCCCCTGTCTTTCAGTCAGGTGATCAATCCCAACATCGATCCGGCAAGTAAGCTGGCATTCAGGGCATTTTTCCCTCTGATTCAGTGCTCTGACATTGAGCTCCAGCTTGCAGTGGTACAGTAGCTCTGGCCTTACACTCGCCCTCTCAGACGCCTTCTTCCTAAATCTCCGAGCTCCGATTCAGCAGGGACGCGCTGTCCTCGCTGGATTCCCAGCTGGATTGTTCTTTTTCTCCCTTTTTCCAGCTCGCTCTCACCTCCGAGGCCCCCAGCCCTCTCCAGTGCCGCTGTCCGACAGTCTTTCTCGCTGGGAGCCCCTGCCTCTTACCCCAGCTCTCCTCATCCCTGCCAAGGTGCTGCTCTCCAGCCTTGCCTCTGCAGGTCACAGGCAGCTTTGTCCTGCTGGTGCAGGATCCATCATCCACTCAACTCCTCCCGCCTCTCCCCTCGGCCTGCAGCCCCTTCTCCAGCACTGCTCCTTCAAGCCTCGGACCCACCGAGCCCTTCCGAAGACTACCGAGGTTCTCTCTGAAATCCCGTGCCTGGGGCTCGGTTTGTCATCCGGATCGGCCCTGGCCCCACCACCAGGTCCGGAGCACAACAGAATGGAGGAGCTCCAGCGGATCTCGGAGACACGACTGGAAGGTCTGACTCCCTGGGAAGAATCCCGCTGGCAGCGGAGTGAGGGAGCCACGG
The DNA here is from genome assembly GCF_059453375.1 of Lepisosteus platostomus. Taxonomy (NCBI): domain Eukaryota; kingdom Metazoa; phylum Chordata; class Actinopteri; order Semionotiformes; family Lepisosteidae; genus Lepisosteus; species Lepisosteus platostomus. Next base: position 14,144,639 of record NC_142636.1, on the reverse strand, counting down.
CCGTGTCCCTTTTCAATTTAACCATCAGGCATCAGCCAGGACCCAGACTCCTGGGGGCTGATGCCCTCTCCAGAATGCACTCCTCGGGTGACGCTCCTCCTAAACCCCCTCCCATCGTTCCTCCGCATCGTGTCACTGGGGCCACCCTAGAGGTCGAGCAAAACCATCCTGCCCAGGATTGTCCAGCAGACACTCCTCCTGACCGGCCGCACACCCAGACGGTGACAAACTCTGGAGCTCACCAGCTGACCCTTCTGGTGTCCGTCAATGAGGGCAGTCATCACCATCATGGCCTCCTGTCCAGTTTGAAATCGGGCCAACCGGTCACCTCCTCTCCCTCCAATTCCTGATCGGCCGTAGCAGCACATCTCCGCAGACCTCATAACTGGCCTCCCTGTGCCTGAGTCGTTCAGTCACACTCACTGTGGTCAACTGCTTCCTGAAAGCCGGCCATTTCTTCCTACTGTCTGTCTTCCTGATGGCTTCTCAAGCACCACCGGAGGGCCTTCTGCTGAAAATCGGGATCGACCTGCCGTCCGGATGCCACCCGGAATCCGTCAGCCAAACAGAGGAGGTGAACAAGACCTGGGGACCTACCTGCACTGCCACCTGCCTGCTTTTCAGGATGAGTGGGAACCACCTCTTCCCTGGGCAGAATTCTCTCGTAACATCCTTCCAAACCACCACAGGCAAGTCTCTGTTCAAATGTCAGTACAAGTTCCAACCTCCTCTTCTCGGGAATTCAACGGAGAGAACTAACAGAAACCCAACTGGCCTCGACGGCCCTCAGAGCTGTCCTGAGACTGGCTGACAAGGGGTGGGGCGCTGTTATAACGGGGCTGGGAGCAGCTCATGTCCTCCTGATGTTGCCCCGAGCAGCCCGAACATCTGCATGGGCTCTCGGTCTCCTTCTGACTCCTTGCGAACGTGGTCGGGAAAGTCAGGCAGTCAATCCCAACATCGATCCGGCAAGTAAGCTGGCATTCAGGGCATTTTTCCCTCTGATTCAGTGCTCTGACATTGAGCTCCAGCTTGCAGTGGTACAGTAGCTCTGGCCTTACACTCGCCCTCTCAGACACCTTCTTCCTAAATCTCCGAGCACCGATTCAGCAGGGACTCGCTGTCCTAGCTGGATTCCCAGCTGGATCAATTTTTTCTCCCTTTTTCCAGCTCGCTCTCACCTCCGAGGCCCCCAGCCCTCTCCAGTGCCGCTGTCCGACAGTCTTTCTCGCTGGGAGCCCCTGCCTCTTACCCCAGCTCTCCTCATCCCTGCCAAGGTGCTGCTCTCCAGCCTTGCCTCTGCAGGTCACAGGCAGCTTTGTCCTGCTGGTGCAGGATCCATCATCCACTCAACTCCTCCCGCCTCTCCCCTCGGCCTGCAGCCCCTTCTCCAGCACCACTCACAGGGGTCACAGCACAACAGACAGTAACCGGCTCGTCTCCCATTCCGCTTCCAGAAACCCGCTGTCCCGGTCAGGGTTGCGGAAAGCCGGAGCCCATCCCAGAGGAGCAGGCTGCCAGGATGGGACTGTGATCACATGACTGAGGACAGATCAACCCAGATCTGCCAACAGCACCCCGACAATCGAGCCAGCCTGTCCCCAGGAGGAGTGGGAGGAATCCCGAGTTCCCCGGCCGAAACCCACTCAAACACAGGGAGAGCATGCAGACTCCACACAGACAGAGCCACACTCAGACCCCGGACCCTCCTCTTGAAGAGAGGGGGCTACAAGGGAACCTGATGAAATCAACACAACAGACTGGTTTAGAGTCAACAGGGAAACTCGAACCTGAGGACACAAGTGCAAACTACAGGGAGGTAGTGGTGGTGGGTGGTGGGGCTGTGGAACAAACTGCCCAGCCATGCTGATGAAGCCGACACCCTGGATTCTCCGAAGGAACAGCTGGATGAGATCACTGAACGTCAGTTGGCTACAGGCTGGACTGTCTGACAGCTCTTATGGCCTGGTGCCCCAGGAGCTGGGGAACAGCAGAGCTGACCCCCACACCACTGCCACAGTATTTCAACAGCAGCAACACCCTGGTCTTCCACAGGAGCCCTGCTGTGTCTCTGTCTCTGGGGACTCAGTGCTACAGCCTGCTGATGAGTCACACGTCACCACTCTGCTGAAGAGGAACCTGCCTGCAAGTAGTTCATGATCACTGAGACCTGGACACTGAGCACTGAGACCTGAACACCGAGATCTGCCCACTGCCCACTGAGACCTGGGCACTGCCCACTGAGACCTGGGCACTGAGCACTGAGACCTAAGCACTGAGCACTGAGACCTGAACACCGAGACCTGCCCACTGCCCACTGAGACCTGGGCACTGAGCACTGAGACCTGACCACCGAGCCTGACCACAGAGCACTGTGACCAGAGCACTGACCACTCAGTACTGTACTAACCACTAACCCCTGTGGGCTGCTGTTTCTATGGCCGAAGACACCATTCCACGTGGTTGCTAAAGAACACTATGGGACGTGGGAGTTCAAGGGGTACAAGCCCCCAAAACCTCAGGGTGTGCATTCCTTCCCCGTCTCCCCCCATGTCCCCAACCCCGCCCTTCGAAATTGAAAGGTCAGACCGTCCACCGACTGCTGGGACCAGATTTCCCTAACAGTCCTGGAGAGAGGGATCACAGTCCAGGTCACTGCATGTACATGTGGATTATTCTAAATGCACTCCTAGTGAATAACTCTGTGAGCCTCCTCTGGCTCTGGTCACCTATGAGATCACCTCTTGCAGCCTTTCCATCAGCTCTTGAACTCATCACGAGGGACCTGACCTCTGACCCATGAAGAAAAAGAATCAGCACCAGTGTTCTGCTGGACACTGAGATGGGAATCAAGAACACTGTCCTGAACCAGAACTTACAGAAGCTGCCTTTAGGCAAACTCATGGAGTTTCCTTCTGTGTTCCATAGAATCTGCTCCCAGACAGACCCCGACTCAGGAGGTTCAGCAAACAACAGTTTCCATGCAGAGGTAACGAAACGAGGAAGCCCTGTATCCCACAGTCAATACAGCTTCTCAACCAGTTCACAATAAGGGAGTACTGGTTTACGCACAAGTGCGATTAATGGTTTAGTGCAACACTGGAGGGACATTGTGCCACTATAGGGGCTCAGAGTGACTGTGGGGGGAGGAAACATACTCTATAAGCTGGATGGATATACAGTATATATCCTGGAAGGACTGGTGTGTAATGCCTTTGGGTTGATGTCTTTGATGTGATGTTCTATTTATTTTAAATATAATGTTTAAATTTACTACTTGTATGTAACACAACACACCTCACGTTTCTCTGGGTGTTTAACATAGCTGCTTGGATTTAAAACAAATGAAATCAGGCAATAAGGTACAGTATTATTGTTTCATATTCAGGATGAGACCCAGATTCAGGAGATGAACAGACTGATCTATAAAAGCAGATACAGTATTTTATCACACCTGTAGCAGTGGTGAAGGATGTCAATCCTCCAGCAGCTCTCTGACATCCCAGGGCGACATGACAGTGTTCCTTCTGACTTCTGCTTCCCTCAGTACCCTGTGTGTGTTTAATACCCACAAGCCTCTATAAAAACACTTCTGCTCTTTGAAACTACCAGACAATTCTGTCAGAGGATTATATTTAGGGCTCTTATTGCCATGGTGTGTTTGCATTTCTTCCTACAAAGCTGCATTCGGTTACAGCTCATTGAGGATATTTATATATTTTTATACTCACATATTCTGTATATAAAATGTCTATTATGGTCTGCTACACAGTAGTTACACATGGTGATCTAATGCCTGTCAAAAACCAGCAAACATCTCTAAAAGACCAGCCCTGTGAGGTCAGATTTACTCACCGTACACGTTCAGTGTCACCTGTCCAGTCAGTGTTGCCGTTGGATTAGTTTTGACCAAGCTGACAGAATAGGTCCCGTTGTCTGCAGCTGTCAGTCCTCTGAGCTGCAGAGCTCCAGTGGACCCGTTCACACTGACTCTGCCTGCGTACCCTGGGCCTGGATTTTCAGAACCAGAGACCCAGGTGACCACAGTGGGGGATGTGGTACTGGTGCCAAAGCTCCAGGTCACTGTCACTATCTGTGTTGTAGAAGGATTGATGGTTGTGTGGAACCAGACACTGCCTCCCACAACGCCAACCACAGGGCCTGGAGGGAATATACCTGTACTCTGGGCACAGGAACCTGTCAATAACAGAGCTGGAGTCACTGACAGTATAACACACTCCTGTCGCACAACACACCTCACAGCACCCTGTCAATAACAGAGCTGGAGTTACTGACAGTATAACACACTCCTGTCACACAACACACCTCACAGCACCCTGTCAATAACAGAGCTGGAGTCACTGACAGTATAACACACTCCTGTCACACAACACACCTCACAGCACCCTGTCAATCACAGAGCTGGAGTCACTGACAGTATAACACACTCCTGTCACACAACACACCTCACAGCACCCTGTCAATAACAGAGCTGGAGTCACTGACAGTATAACACACTCCTGTCACACAACACACCTCACAGCACCCTAACAATAACAGAGCTGGAGTCACTGACAGTATAACACACTCCTGTCACACAACACACCTCACAGCACCCTGTCAATAACAGAGCTGGAGTCACTGACAGTATAACACACTCCTGTCACACAACACACCTCACAGCACCCTGTCAGTAACAGAGCTGGAGTCACTGACAATATAACACACTCCTGTCACACAACACACACCACAGCACCCTGTCAATCACAGAGCTGGAGTTACTGATAGTATAACACACTCCTATCACACAACACACCTCACAGCACCCTGTCAATAACAGAGCTGGAGTCACTGACAGTATAACACACTCCTGTCACACAACACACCTCACAGCACCCTGTCAATAACAGAGCTGGAGTCACTGACAGTATAACACACTCCTGTCACACAACACACCTCACAGCACCCTGTCAATAACAGAGCTGGAGTTACTGACAGTATAACACACTCCTGTCACACAACACACCTCACAGCAACCTGTCAATAACAGAGCTGGAGTCACTGACAGTATAACACACTCCTGTCACACAACACACCTCACAGTAACCTGTCAATAACAGAGCTGGAGTCACTGACAGTATAACACACTCCTGTCACACAACACACCTCACAGCACCCTGTCAATCACAGAGCTGGAGTCACTGACAGTATAACACACCCCCGTCACACAACACACCTCACAGCAACCTGTCAATAACAGAGCTGGAGTCACTGACAGTATAACACACTCCTGTCACACAACACACCTCACAGTAACCTGTCAATAACAGAGCTGGAGTCACTGACAGTATAACACACTCCTGTCACACAACACACCTCACAGCACCCTGTCAATCACAGAGCTGGAGTCACTGACAGTATAACACACTCCTGTCACACAACACACCTCACAGCACCCTGTCAATAACAGAGCTGGAGTCACTGACAGTATAACACACCCCCGTCACACAACACACCTCACAGCACCCTGTCAATAACAGAGCTGGAGTCACTGACAGTATAACACACTCCTGTCACACAACACACCTCACAGCACCCTGTCAGTAACAGAGCTGGAGTCACTGACAGTATAGCACACTCCTGTCACACAACACACCTCACAGCACCCTGTCAATCACAGAGCTGGAGTCACTGACAGTATAACACACTCCTGTCACACAACACACCTCACAGCACCCTGTCAATAACAGAGCTGGAGTCACTGACAGTATAACACACTCCTGTCACACAACACACCTCACAGCACCCTGTCAATCACAGAGCTGGAGTTACTGACAGTATAACACACTCCTGTCACACAACACACCTCACAGCACCCTGTCAATAACAGAGCTGGAGTCACTGACAGTATAACACACTCCTGTCACACAACACACCTCACAGCACCCTGTCAATCACAGAGCTGGAGTTACTGACAGTATAACACACTCCTGTCACACAACACACCTCACAGCACCCTGTCAATAACAGAGCTGGAGTCACTGACAGTATAACACACTCCTGTCACACAACACACCTCACAGCACCCTGTCAATAACAGAGCTGGAGTCACTGACAGTATAACACACCCCCGTCACACAACACACCTCACAGCACCCTGTCAATCACAGAGCTGGAGTCACTGACAGTATAACACACTCCTGTCACACAACAAACCTCACAGCACCCTGTCAATAACAGAGCTGGAGTTACTGACAGTATAACACACTCCTGTCACACAACACACCTCACAGCACCCTGTCAATAACAGAGCTGGAGTCACTGACAGTATAACACACTCCTGTCACACAACACAGATCAGATGGAGAAAGGAGACCCTCATTCCCAGACTGGTCTGGAGTCTTTCAGAAACCAGACTGATTCTGGAAACTCTGGTAAGTTTGAAGTGTAACATAGTCGCGAGCCGGTCTTATTCGTGTTAGAAACACGCAGAGAAAGAAACACGAGCTTTAAAAAAAAAACTCAGCGCGCTTCAGCGTGTTAGACAGCGGGTGGGGAAACAGTCACACAACACACATTACAGCGATTAACCGGAACCCGGAGTCCCGGATCGCAGTCCAGGAGTCCAGTCAGTGATCGGGTCACCTCGCACCGACCCCCGGCGCTCAGATCAGAAGAGTTTTGTTTATTTGTTCTAATGGAGTAGTTTCCACTCACCGGTGTCTAAAAACGCTGAAGCGCTCTGAGATTTTTTTAAAAGCTTGAGTTTCTATCTCTGCGTGTTTTTAACACGGACAAGGTAACACTTTCAGAACCGGGTCGCGACTTGCGCCGTGAAGCTCCGGTTCCGGTCGCTGTGTTTCTGAAGCTTTCAGACAAAGACAGACCTTGTTATTTATTCTCACGGAACAAACTCGCGGGGTGATTCTCCACGGTACTTCTCTAACACCAGTGACCCGTGTCCCGGCTCGGTTCTGTTTGTCCGGTTCCCTTACCTGCCGCCCACAGCAGGACCAGGAGCATGGAGCCGAACCGCTGCGAGTCCATCGTGTCCGCAGAGAGGCACTAGAGCTGAGTCACCGCTGAACAGCTCCCACGGCTCGGAGACACGCAGGGCCAGCCCACCCGTGAGCCCGCCCACAGCCTCGCCTACCGCGGCCTGACGGGACTTAATGTCGACTGGACCCAGAGACGGTGCTGACCGTGCGGGACAGGTCAAGCAGTTTTACTGCCGGGTCCGCCCCGCAGTGACCCGTGACGACCCCACGGCCCCCAGCCGTGAAGACCGCGGTGCGCAGACACGCGTGACCCGCAGGTACCAGCCGTGCGCCCGGTGGCAGACAGCACCGCCCTTATCGATCATCTGCCTACAGGTCTCACGAAACTACCTGGACCAGAGAGCAACAGGCAGCAAGAGGAATATTGTATCAGAGCCATTGGACTGCACTGCCACCGTGTGGCGAGAAGATCACACTGCTCTCATCACAGGTGTATGATCTTCATCACCATCATCATAATAATCATTCCTCACACTTACTGTATACAGCGCTGTTCTGGACACTCCTCAAAGCTCTTCACAGGTCATGGGGATCCCCTCCACCACCACCAGTGTGTACCCCCACCTGATTGATGCTCCAGTCCCCACACCCCAGCTCTCAGTGGGGAGGAGAGCAGAGTGATGGAGCCAGTTCAGAGAGGGGGGTTATTAGGAGGCCATGATGGATAAAGGCCAGGGGGAAATTTGGCCTGTAACTCCCCTTCTCTTTTAGAGAAACGCCCTGGGAATTTTAATGACCACAGAGAGTCAGGACCTCGGTTTTACGTCTCATCCGAAGGACGGCGTCTTTTAACAGTCTAGTGTCTCTATCACTCTCTATTAGGTCTCTATTAGGACCCACACAGACCACAGGGTGAGCGCCCCCTAATGACTGTCCACTCATTATCATCTATCTATTATAATACACCTCCTATTATAATCTGTTATTATCTACTTATTATCATCTGTCCATTATAACACACCTTCCTATTATAATCTATATTCATTAAGTATATACATTATAAAATATCTTCCTATTCTGATATATTCTGTATAATTCACTGTCACATGATATGTTATTATAACAATACTGTCCCATCAGAATGTGTCAGTTCTAGTATCTCCTGCTGCACTGTGCAGGTCTGCCCCAGTGGACAACACGCTACACCTCTCTGCTGCAGAAATCAGGCTGATCGAACAAGACCTGGTTCTGCAGCAGAAATCAGTCTTATTCCACTGAGTCAGACATGGTTCGACAGCAGAACACAGTTTTATTGAGTCAGACCTGGTTCGACAGCAGAACACAGTTTTATTGGGTCAGACCTGGTTCTGCAGCAGGAATCAGTCTTATTCCACTGAGTCAGACCTGGTTCTGCAGCAGAATCCAGTTTAATTTCATTGACTATGATCTGGTTCAACAGCAGAACTCAGTTTTATTGGGTCAGACCTGGTTCAACAGCAGAACTCAGTTTTATTGAGTCAGACCTGGTTCTGCAGCAGAACTCAGTCTTATCCCACTGAGTCAGACCTGGCTGTGCTGTGAGCCCCTCCCACTCCCAGAGCTGGGCTGGACTCTGATCAGAGGAGGAAGTCAGAGGCAGACAGAGGAACAGCTCAGAGAGCTGAAGGACACCGAGCACAACGCCATGGACACAACTGGGGCTCTCACTGCGAGCCTCCTGGTGCTGATCACAGGTACTGACTCTGTTATCCTGTCTCTGGGCTAGTGTACTGTAACACACAGTCTGTACTGTAACACACTCCAGGTGCTGATCACAGGTACTGACTCTGTTATCCTGTCTCTGGGTTAGTGTACTGTAACACACAGTCTGTACTGTAACACACTCCTAGTGCTGATCACAGGTACTGACTCTGTTATCCTGTCTCTGGGTTAGTGTACTGTAACACACAGTCTGTACTGTAACACACTCCTGGTGCTGATCACAGGTACTGACTCTGTTATCCTGTCTCTGGGCTAGTGTACTGTAACACACAGTCTGTACTGTAACACACTCCTAGTGCTGATCACAGGTACTGACTCTGTTATCCTGTCTCTGGGTTAGTGTACTGTAACACACAGTCTGTACTGTAACACACTCCTAGTGCTGATCACAGGTACTGACTCTGTTATCCTGTCTCTGGGTTAGTGTACTGTAACACACAGTCTGTACTGTAACACACTCCTGGTGCTGATCACAGGTACTGACTCTGTTATCCTGTCTCTGGGTTAGTGTACTGTAACACACAGTCTGTACTGTAACACACTCCTGGTGCTGATCACAGGTACTGAATCTGTTATCCTGTCTCTGGGTTAGTGTACTGTAACACACAGTCTGTACTGTAACACACTCCTAGTGCTGATCACAGGTACTGAATCTGTTATCCTGTCTCTGGGTTAGTGTACTGTAACACACAGTCTGTACTGTAACACACTCCTAGTGCTGATCACAGGTACTGACTCTGTTATCCTGTCTCTGGGTTAGTGTACTGTAACACACAGTCTGTACTGTAACAAAAAGTCTCTACAATACTGTAACACACTCAATTGTCTCTACAGAAAAATGTCAGTAACTCCAGCTCTGTTACGGACAGGGTGCTGTGAGGTGTGTTGTGTGACAGGAGTGTGTTATACTGTCAGTAACTCCAGCTCTGTTATTGACAGGGTGCTGTGAGGTGTGTTGTGTGACAGGAGTGTGTTATACTGTCAGTGACTCCAGCTCTGTTATTGACAGGGTGCTGTGAGGTGTGTTGTGTGACAGGAGTGTGTTATACTGTCAGTAACTCCAGCTCTGTGATTGACAGGTTGCTGTGAGGTGTGTTGTGTGACAGGAGTGTGTTATACTGTCAGTGACTCCAGCTCTGTTATTGACAGGGTGCTGTGAGGTGTGTTGTGTGACAGGAGTGTGTTATACTGTCAGTAACTCCAGCTCTGTTATTGACAGGGTGCTGTGAGGTGTGTTGTGTGACAGGAGTGTGTTATACTGTCAGTAACTCCAGCTCTGTCACTGACAGGGTGCTGTGAGGTGTGTTGTGTGACAGGAGTGTGTTATAATGTCAGTAACTCCAGCTCTGTTATTGACAGGGTGCTGTGAGGTGTGTTGTGTGACAGGAGTGTGTTATACTGTCAGTGACTCCAGCTCTGTGATTGACAGGGTGCTGTGAGGTGTGTTGTGTGACAGGAGTGTGTTATACTGTCAGTGACTCCAGCTCTGTTATTGACAGGGTGCTGTGAGGTGTGTTGTGTGACAGGAGTGTGTTATACTGTCAGTAACTCCAGCTCTGTTATTGACAGGGTTCTGTGAGGTGTGTTGTGTGACAGGAGTGTGTTATACTGTCAGTAACTCCAGCTCTGTGATTGACAGGTTGCTGTACCCAGAGTATATTACCTCCAGGCCCTGTGGTTGGAGTTGTGGGAGGCAGTGTCTGGTTCCACACAACCATCAATCCTTCTACAACACAGATAGTGACAGTAATCTGGAGCTTTGGCACCAGTTCCACATCCCCCACTGTGGTCACCTGGGTCTCTGGTACTGAAAATCCAGGCCCAGGGTACGCAGGCAGAGTCAGTGTGAACGGGTCCACTGGAGCTCTGCAGCTCAGAGGACTGACAGCTGCAGACAACGGGACCTATTCTGTCAGCATGGTCAAAACTAATCCAGCGGCAACACTGACTGGACAGGTGACACTGAACGTGTTCGGTGAGTAAATCTGACCTCACAGGGCTGGTCTTTTAGAGATGTTTGCTGGTTTTTGACAGGCATTAGATCACCATGTGTAACTACTGTGTGACAGACCATAATAGACATTTTATATACAGAATATGTGAGTATAAAAATATATAAATATCCTCAATGAGCTGTAACTGAATGCAGCTTTGTAGGATGAAATGCAAACACACCATGGCAATAAGAGCCCTAAATATAATCCTCTGACAGAATTGTCTGGTAGTTTCAAAGAGCAGAAGTGTGTTTATAGAGGCTTGTGGGTATTAAACACACACAGGGTACTGAGGGAAGCAGAAGTCAGAAGGAACACTGTCATGTCGCCCTGGGATGTCAGAGAGCTGCTGGAGGATTGACATCCTTCACCACTGCTACAGGTGTGATAAAATACTGTATCTGCTTTTATAGATCAGTCTGTTCATCTCCTGAATCTGGGTCTCTTATCCTCCTGAATATGAAACAAAAATACCTTATTGCCTGATTTCGTTTGTTTTAAATCCAAGCAGCTATGTTTAACACCCAGAGAAACTTACAAAAACATACAAGTAGTAAATATAAACATTATATTTAAAATAAATAGAACATCACATCAAAGACATCAACCCAAAGGCATTACACACCAGTCCTTACAGGATATATACTGTATATCCATCCAGCTTATAGAGTACGCTGGAGACACACTTGAGCAGTCTCTGCACTGGACACAGTCTCCACACAGAGCTGGACACAGTCTCTACATGGTGCAGGACAGGCTCAATGTGTCCACTGGCCACACTACTGCATTCACTGTAGATCCCTCACACTGTCCCCCTGTCTCTCTCTCTGACTGCAGCGCCAGTGTCCAACGTGACTGTCCAGGCCAACATCACTGACCCAGTGGAGTTCAATGACACTGTGAGGCTGAGCTGCAGTGCCTCGGGTTCGGCCCCCTCGTACCGATGGCTCAATGGCTCCTCTGAGGTCACAGCTGGCCAGCGCTTCCAGCTGAGTGAGGGCAATCGGACCCTGACCATATCCAGCGTGCTGAGGTCCGATCGGGGGCCCCTGTACTGCTTTGTGTCCAACTCAATCAGCAACGCCACCAGCCAGCCCGTCTATCTCAACGTCCTGTGTGAGTCTTTCCCTGATCCTGCCTGGGAGACCTGTGATGCTCCTGCCTGCATCACACCTGATCTCCATCTGCTTCTGCAGCTGCAGTGTCCACACTGAGTCCCAGCTGGGCTCTCTGTGTCTGTGTGCTGTGACCCAGCTGTGCTGCAGTGTCCACACTGAGTCCCAGCTGGGCTCTCTGTGTCTGTGTGCTGTGACCCAGCTGTGCTGCTGTCCACACTGAGTCCCAGCTGGGCTCTCTGTGTCTGTGTGCTGTGACCCAGCTGTGCTGCAGTGTCCACACTGAGTCCCAGCTGGGCTCTCTGTGTCTGTGTGCTGTGACCCAGCTGTGCTGCAGTGTCCACACTGAGTCCCAGCTGGGCTCTCTGTGTCTGTGTGCTGTGACCCAGCTGTGCTGCAGTGTCCACACTGAGTCCCAGCTGGGCTCTCTGTGTCTGTGTGCTGTGACCCAGCTGTGCTGCAGTGTCCACACTGAGTCCCAGCTGGGCTCTCTGTGTCTGTGTGCTGTGACCCAGCTGTGCTGCTCTGACACTGCTGTGTGTTCCAGATGGGCCAGAGGACACCAGCCTGACGCCCCCTGGACACATGTTCCCCGCAGGCTCAGGGCTCACTCTGTCCTGCTGGGCCCGGTCCAGCCCCCCAGCGCAGTACCGCTGGAGCTGTAACGGATCGCTGACTGACAGCACCAGTCAGGAGCTGCGCTTTGTCAGCCTGCAGGAGAGAGACAGTGGGAACTACACCTGCTGGAGCCACAACAATCGAACCCTGAGATACGAGGCTGTAGGGAGGGAGATAACTGTGCTGGGTAAGTCCCCACCTCCCCACGGGCTGGGGCAACAGGGGCAACAGGGCCTGCAGCTGCACCAGAGTGATCACAGCGGAAACAGGGGCAACAGGGCCCCAGAGTGACCACAGGGGCAACAGGGCCCCAGAGTGACCACAGGGGAAACAGGGCCCCAGAGTGACCACAGAGTGACCAGAGGGACAGGTCACTCCAGGGCAGCAGTAGAGGGTCAGTGAGAGACGACTCTCACAGCAGATCAGCCTGTTTTTCCTCTCAGCTCTGAAGCAGGAGTCCAGACTGAGCTCAGAGCAATAGGAACAGCTCTGTGTTCATTTCTGTTTCTCCCACTTAGAAACATCAAACATCTGGGGACCAGCTGGAACATTGGTAAATGTCT